>NC_029774.3:27579208-27604519 GCF_000817695.3 Arachis duranensis | reverse complement strand
TGGTATTGAGCACCAAGTTTTTGGGGCCATTACCTGGGAATCAATTTCGAACAACAATTTAAGTATGAATCACAATTTCGTACACCAAGTTTTTGGTGCCGTTGCCGGGAATTGTTCGAGTATGGACAACTGACGGTTCATCTTGTTGTTCAGATCAGGTAATTTTCTTTTTGTTTTAATTTCAAAAAATTTTTCAAAAAAAATCTTTCAAATTTTTTTTTCTCTTTTTCGTTTTCCTAAAGAATATTTTCGAAAAAAATAATAAAAATACAAAAAAATAATAAAATTATAAAAATCAAAAATATTTTGTGATTCTTGTTTGAGTCTTGAGTCAATTTTTAAGTTTTTTATCAATTGCATGTTTTAAAAATATATTTCTTGCATTTTTCGAAAATTCATGCATTCATAGTGTTCTTCATGATCTTCAAGATGTTCTTGGTAAGTCTTCTTGTTTGATCTTTAAATTTTCTTGTTTTGTGTTGTTTATTGTTTTTCATGTGCATTTTTGCATTCATAGTGTCTAAGCATTAAAGATTTCTAAGTTTGGTGTCTTGCATGTTTTCTTTGCATCAAAAAATTTTCAAAAATATGTTCTTGATGTTCATCATGATCTTCAAAGTATTCTTGGGGTTCATCTTGACATTCATAATGTTCTTGCATGCATCATGTGTTTTGATTCATAATTTTCATGTTGTGAGTCATTTTAGTTGTTTTTCTCTTTCATCATTAAAAATTCAAAAAATAAAAAAATATCTTTTCCTTAATTTGCCCATAATTTTCGAAAATTTGAGTTGACTTAGTCAAAAATTTTTAAAATTAGTTGTTTCTTGTAAGTCAAGTCAAATTTTCAATTTTAAAAATCTTATCTTTTCAAAACTTTTTCAAAAATCAAATTTTTTTTCATTTTTTTACTATTTTTCGAAATTTTTTTAAATTGAATTTTAAAAATCTTTTTCTTATCTTTATTTCAAAAAAAAATTGAAGCTTTACTAACAATTAATGTGATTGATTCAAAAATTTGAAGTTTGTTACTTTCTTGTTAAGAAAGGTTCAATTTTTAAATTCTAGAATCTTATCTTTTAGTTTCTTGTTAGTCAAGTAATTAATTTTAATTCTAAAAATCAAATCTTTTTCAAAATATCTTTTTCAACTATATCTTTTTAATCATATCTTTTTATCATATCTTTTTAAATTATATCTTTTTCAAAAATTTGATTTCAAAATATCTTATCTAACTTCTTATCTTCTTATCTTTTCAAAATTGATTTTAATATCTTTTTCAACTAACTAATTAACTTTTTATTTGTTTCTTATCTTTTTCAAAACAACCTAACTAATTTTCCCTCTCAAATTTTTGAAAATATCTCACCTTTTTCAAAATTTTTTTTAATTAATTAATTGTTTTAAATTTTAATTTTAATTTTATTTCACCTTTAATTTTCGAAAATCATTAAACCCCTTTTCAAAATTTATTTTCGAAAAACTTCTCTCTCTCATCTTATTCTACCTATTTATTCATTTACTAACACTTCTCTCCATCTCAAATCTCTGCCCTATCCTCACCCGTGTGTCTGGATTCTCCTTCCTTTATTCCCTTCTTCTTCTACTAACATAAAAGAATCTCTATATTGTGACATAGAGGATTTCTCTTCCTTTTTTGTTCTCTTCTTTCTCATATGAGCAGGAACAAGGAAAAAGGCATTCTTGTTGAAGCTAATCCTGAACCTGAAAGGACTCTGAAGAGAAAACTAAGAGAAGCTAAATTACAACAATCCAGAGACAACCTTATTGAGATTTTCGAACAAGAAAAGGATATGGCAGCCGAACCCAACAACAATAATGCAAGGAGGATGCTTGGCGATTATACTACACCTACTTCCAAGTTTGATGGAAGAAGCATCTCAATTCCAGCCATTGGAGCAAACAATTTTGAGCTGAAACCTCAACTAGTTGCTTTAATGCAACAGAACTGCAAGTTTCATGGACTTCCATCAGAAGATCCCTACCAGTTTTTAACTGAGTTCTTGCAGATCTGTGAGACTATTAAGACTAATGGAGTAGATCCTGAAGTCTACAGGCTCATGCTTTTCCTTTTTGCTGTAAGAGACAGAGCTAGAACATGGTTGGACTCACAACCTAAAGATAGCCTGGACTCTTGGGATAAGCTGGTCACGGCCTTCTTGTTTAAGTTCTTTCCTCCTCAAAAGCTGAGCAAGCTTAGAGTGGATGTTCAAACCTTCAAGCAAAAAGATGGTGAATCCCTCTATGAAGCTTGGAAAAGATACAAGCAGATAACAAAAAAAGTGTCCTTTTGACATGTTTTCAGAATTGACCATAATAGATATATTCTATTATGGTCTATCTAAGTTTTCCAAGATGTCATTGGACCATTCTGCAGGTGGATCCATTCACCTAAAGAAAACGCCTGCAGAAGCTCAGGAACTTATTGACATGGTTGCAAATAACCAATTTATGTACACTTCTGAGAGGAATTCCGTGAATAATGGGACGCCTCAGAGGAAGGGAGTTCTTGAAATTGATGCTCTGAATGCCATATTTGCTCAGAACAAAATGTTGACTCAGAAAGTCAACATGATTTCTCAAAGTCTGAATGGATCGCAAAATGCATCCAATAGTACTAAAGAGGCATCTTCTGAAGAAGAAGCTTATGATCCTGAGAACCCTGCAATGGCAGAGATAAATTACATGGGTGAACCTTATGGAAACACCTATAATTCATCATGGAGAAATTATCCAAATTTCTCATGGAAGGATCAACAAAAGCCTCAACAAGGCTTTAATAATGGTGGAAGAAACAGGTTTAGCAATAGCAAGCCTTTTCCATCATCTTCTCAGCAACAGACAGAGAATTCTGAACAAAGCACCTCTAACTTATCAAACATGGTCTCTGATCTGTCTAAAGCCACTTTAAGTTTCATGAGTGAAACAAGGTCTTCCATTAGAAATTTGGAGGCACAAGTGGGCCAGCTGAGTAAGAAAGTCACTGAAACTCCTCCTATTACTCTCGCAAGCAATACAGAAGAGAATCCAAAAAGAGAGTGCAAGGCCAATGACATAGTCAACATGGCCGAACCTAGAGAGAAAGGAGAGGACGTAAATCCCAAGGAGGAAGACCTTATGATGTCTCTCAAGCAAGAAGGAGTTTCCTATTGAGGACCTAAAGGAATCTGAGGCTCATATAGAGACCACAGAGATTCCATTGAACCTCCTTTTACCATTCATGAGCTCTGAGAACTATTCTTCCTCTGAAGAGGATGAAGATGTAACTGAAGAGCAAATTGCTCAATATCTAGGAGCCATCATGAAGCTAAATGCCAAGTTATTTGGTAATGAGAGGAAGCATGAACAGCTTCTCTCAATGCAGAGTCAAATAGAGCCCCCACAATCAAACTCTAAGTTTGGTGTTGGGAGGCCACAACTAAACTCTAAGTTTGGTATTAAAACCCCACATCCAAACTCTAAGTTTGGTGTTGGGAGTCTACAACATTGACCTGATCACCTGTGAGGCTCCATGAGAGCCCATTGTCAAGCTAATGACATTAAAGGAGCGCTTATTGGGAGGCAACCCAATTTTTATTTATCTAATTTTATTTTTTATTTTATTGTTATTTTATGTTTTATTAGGTTCATGATCATGTGGAGTCATGAAAAAAATACTAAAATTAAAAACAGAATCAAAAACAGCAGAAGAAAAATCACACCCTGGAGGAAGGACTTACTGGCGTTTAAACGCCAGAACAGAGCATGGATCTGGCGTTGAACGCCAGAAACAAGCAACATCCTGGCGTTTAAACGCCAAGAATACACCCTGAGGAAAGCTGGCGCTGAACGCCAGAAACAAGCATGGAACTGGCGTTCAACGCCAGAAACATGCTACACATGGGTGTTGAACGCCCAAAACAAGCATCAATCTGGCGTTCAAATGCCAGAATTGCATGCAAAGGCATTTTACACACCTCATTGGTTCAGGGATGTAAATCCTTGACACCTCAGGATCTGTGGACCTCACAGGATCCCCACCTACCTCACCCTCTCTCTCTCCATTCACGGTCATCCCTTCTGTTTTTCATTCACCACTCACATCCATCCACTCTTCCCCATATACCCCACCTACCTTCAAAATTCAAAATCTATTTCCCACCCAATCCCACCCATATAGCCGAATACACACATCCCTCCATCTCCTCCATATCTTCTTCTTCTTCTATTCTTTCTTCTTTTGCTCGAGGGCGAGCAACATTCTAAGTTTGGTGTGGTAAAAGCATAGCTTTTTTTTGTTTTTCCATAACCATTGATGGCACCTAAGGTCAAAGAAACCTCTAGAAAGAGGAAAGGGAAGACAAAAGCTTCCATCTCAAGGGTCCATAGCTCAGTAATAGAGCATTTGACTGCACATCAAGAGAGCCCACTCATGGACCTCATCAAGAAATCCCTGAGATGCCTCAAGGGATAAATTGTCCTCCACACAACTATTGAGAGCAACTAAGGATAGGAGCACCAAAATCACTAGGGATCATGCAACAGAAACAAGGAAGAGACATAGAGGAGCTCAAAGAGTACCATTGGTTCTTCAAGAAGGCGCCACCCTCACTAAGGTGGACTCATTTCTTAACTTCCTTGTTCTTAATTCTCTGTTTTTCGATTTTATGCTATATGTTTGTCTATGTTTTGTGTCTCTACTACATGATCATTAGTGTCTAGTGTCTATGTCTTAAGCTATAAATAATTCCATGAATCCTTCACCATTCTTAAATGAAAAATGTTTTTAATTCAAAAGAACAAGAAGTACATGAGTTTCGAATTTATCCTTGAACTTAGTTTAATTATATTGATATGGTGACACTACTTTTTGTTTTCTGAATGAATGCTTGAACAGTGCATATTTTTTATCTTGTTGTTTATGAATGTTAAAATTGTTGGCTCTTGAAAGAATGATGAACAAAGAGAAATGTTATTGATAATCTGAAAAATCATAAAATTGATTCTTGAAGCAAGAAAAAGCAGTGAATAGCAAAAGCTTGCAAAAAAAATATATTTTGTGAAAAAAATAATAATAGAAAGAAAAAGAAAAAGCAAGCAGAAAAAGCCAATAGCCCTTAAAACCAAAAGGCAAGGGTAAAAAGGATCCAAGGCTTTGAGCATCAATGGATAGGAGGGCCCAAGGAAATAAAATCCAGGCCTAAGCGGCTAAATCAAGCTGTCCCTAACCATGTGCTTGTGGCATGCAGGTCCAAGTGAAAAGCTTGAGACTGAGTGGTTAAAGTCGTGATCCAAAGCAAAAAGAGTGTGCTTAAGAGATCTAGACTCCTCTAATTGCGGACTTTAGCAAAGCTAAGTCACAATCTGAAAAGGTTCACCCAGTCATGTGTCTGTGGTATTTATGTATCCGGTGGTAATACTGGAAAACAAAGTGCTTCGGGTCACGGCCAAGACTCATAAAAGTAGCTGTGTTCAAGAATCAACATACTCAACTAAGAGAATCAATAACACTATCCGAAATTCTAAGTTCCTAGAGAAGCCAATCATTCTAAACTTCAAAGGAAAAAGTGAGATGCCAAAACTGTTCAGAAGCAAAAAGCTACAAGTCCCGCTCATCTAATTAGAACTAATATTCATTGATGTTTTGGGATTTATAGTATATTCTCTTCTTTTTATCCTAATTGACTTTCAGTTGCTTGGGGACAAGCAACAATTTAAGTTTGGTGTTGTGATGAGCGGATAATTTATACACTTTTTGGCATTGTTTTTAGGTAGTTTTTAGTATGATCTAGTTACTTTTAGGGATGTTTTCATTAGTTTTTATGCTAAATTTACATTTTTGGACTTTACTATGAGTTTGTGTATTTTTTTGTGATTTCAGATATTTTCTGGCTGAAATTGAGGGACCTGAGCAAAACTCTGATAAAAGGCTGACAAAGGACTACTGATGCTGTTGGAATCTGACCTCCCTGCACTCGAAATGGATTTTTTGGAGCTACAGAACTTCAAATGGCTCCCTCTCAACAGCGTTGGAAAGTAGACATCCAGATCTTTCCAGAAATATATAATAGTCCATACTTTATTTGAGATTTAATGACGTAAACTGGCGCTCAACGCCAGTTCCATGCTGCGTTCTGGAGTCAAACGCCAAAAACACGTCACGAACCAGAGTTGAATGCCAAAAACACGTTACAACTTGGCATTCAACTCCAAGATAAGCCTCAGCTTGTGTAAAGATCAAGCTCAGCCCAAACACACACCAAGTGGGCCCCGAAAGTGGATTTATGCATCAGTTACTTACTTCTGTAAACCCTAGTAGCTAGTCTAGTATAAATAGGATAGTTTACTCTTGTATTAGACATCTTTGATCAGTTTATGCGATCTTAGACACTGAGGGCTGGCCATTCGGCCATGCCTGAACCTTGATCACTTATGTATTTTCAACGGTGGAGTTTCTACACACCATAGATTAAGGGTGTGGAGCTCTGCTGTACCTCAAGTTTTAATGCAATTACTACTATTTTCTATTCAATTCGATTTATTCCTGTTCTAAGATACCATTCGCACTTCAACCTGATGGAGGTGATGATCCGTGACACTCATCATCATCCATCCTTATGAACGCGTGCCTAACAACCACTTCCGTTCTACAAGCGAGAGCTAGAGTGTGTATCTCTTGGATTCCTGATGCACGATGCATGTTGCCCCTTGCCTGACAACTGAGCCTTCCATTCCGTGAGATCAGAGTCTTCGTGGTATAAGCTAGAATTGATGGCAGCATTCATAAGAATCCGGAAAGTCTAAACCTTGTTTGTGGTATTCCGAGTAGGATTCTGGGATTGAGTAACTCTATCTTTATTTTCTGCTTTATTTATTATTCGAAAACTTCATAACATTTACTATCCGCCTAACTGAGATTTACAAGGTGACCATAGCTTGCTTCATACCAACAATCTCTGTGGGATCGACCCTTACTCACGTAAGGTTTATTACTTGGACGACCCAGTACACTTGCTGGTTAGTTGAGCGAAGTTGTGAAATTATGTTTAGACCATGGTATTGAGCACCAAGTTTTTGGGGCCATTACCTGGGAATCAATTTCGAACAACAATTTAAGTATGAATCACAATTTCGTCCACCAGAGACGAACTTTGTTTTAAATGATGTTGAAAATTCCACCACTCATTATGAAGTATCTAATTTCTTTGAGGATCCTGATGGAAATATTGGTCATTTGATCAATGATGGAATAGTTTAATATGTGAGATTGTTAAGTATTCATGTAAATAAATAATGTAAGAAACTTATTGTTATGTTTTATTTCTATGCATCTAAATTTCAAGTATGATGTATAATAAAGTATTTATAAATTTCAAAATTACTAAATGTGCTAAGTTCTAAAATAATTATAATAAAATTTTTAATATATGATACTATGTACAGTATTTTTTAGAAAAATAATTAAGAAATAATTTTATGCACATATACTTCTACTCATTTTATTATTATTATTTGTCTTTGAAGAAAATGGCAAGGACATATGATGAAGATGTATGCCTTGCGAATAGTGCAAGTTCGCGCACAATTCTCAAAAGTAATATATATTTTACCCATCTTGTGCCAAAAGAAGAATATGTTAATACTATTATTGGTTCAGGTAATGTGATAGAAGGCTCCGGAAGAGCTATAATTTTGTTTTCCGGAGGAACAAAATTCATAATAAATAATGCACTATTGTCTACTAAGTCACTAAGGAACTTATTGAGTTTCAAAGATATTCGCGGAAATGGATATCATATTGAAAAATGAATGAGGAAAATCATGAGTACTTATGTATCACAACTAATGATAAAAAGGTTATATTAGAAAAGTTACCCTTACTTTCATCTGGGTTATATCATACCAAAATTAGTGCAATTGAATCACATGCCATTGTAAACCAGAAGTTTACTAGTCCAAATGAATTCATAACTTGGCATGATCGACTAGGTCATCCGGGAACAACCATGATGCGGAGAATTATTGAAAACTCCCATGGATATTCACTAAAGAACATGAAGATTCTCAAATTTAGTGAATTTTATTGTGCTGTATGTTCTCAGAGAAAGTTAATTTTAAGGTCATCACCAGTAAAAATTGGATTTGAGTCCCCTGAATTCCTAGAGAGGATTCAAGGAGAAATATGTGGACATATTCATCCACCATGTGGATCTTTTAGATATTTAATGGTTCTAATAGAAGAATCTTCAAGATGGTCACATGTGTGCTTATTGTCTTATTGCAACCTGGTGTTTGCGAGATTACTTGCTCAAATTATTTGATTAAAAGCACAGTTTCTAAAAAATTCAATCAAAACAATTCGTCTTGATAAATGTTGGTGAATTTACTTTCCAAGTTTTTTATGCTTATTGTATGGCTAATGGAATAAGCGTTGAACATCCAGCAGCTCATGTTCACATACAAAATGGGTTAGCAGAATCACTTATTAAACACCTCCAATTAATTGCTAAACCCTTACTTATGAGAACAAATCTCCCAACTTCGGCCTTGGGGAATGCTATTTTACATGCTGCAACACTTATTCATTTTAGACCAACAAGTTACTATCAGTTCTCTCCTATGTAATTAGTTTTTTGCCAGCAGCCAAATATTTCCCAATTAAGAATATTTGGATGTGCAATATATGTTCTCATTGCACCACTTTTTCGCACCAAAATGGGACCCCAAAGAAAATTAAGGATATATGTTGGATATGATTCTCCCTCTATAGTGAGGTTTCTTGAGATACAAACTGGAGATGTATTTAAAGTCCAATTTGCAAATTGTCATTTTGATGAATCAAAATTTTCAACATTAGTGGAAGAGAATAAGCTTCCTGAAAATGAATTTAATTGGAATGCATCATCTTTGATGCATTTGGATCCTCGATTAGGGCAATATGAACTAGAAGCTCAAAAGATTATACATTTGCAAAGAATAGCAAATGAATTACCTTATGCATTTTCTTATACAAAGAGGATAGCCAAATCTTATATACTAACGGAAAATGTCCCAATTCGATTTGATGTCCCAGTTGGACAAGTGGCCACTGAAACAAATTCATGCCAGAAGTGTGGTAAACCTGTCGGTTCTAAAGACAAAAATCCTAAAAAAAAAAGAGGTAAATACTATTCCTGTTGAAAAAGACATAGTAAAGACACTTGTAGTTGTCCAAAATTTTGATATAATTTTAACGCCAGAAGGCGTTCAGGTACCTGAAAATTATGAAAATGACGAGATTTCGATAAATTATGTCTTTACAGGAGAGAAATTGGACCGAAATAAGATAATTATCAATGAAATATTTGCATATAATGTGGCATTAAATATCATGCATGGATGTAAGGATCTTGAGCCAAGAATAATCGAAAAATGTCGACAAAGGAATGATTGGCCAAAATAAGAAGAAGCTATGAAAGCTGAATTAGACTCACTTGCAAAACATGAAGTCTTTGAACTTGTAATCCGTACACCAGAAGATGTAAAACCTGTTGGATATAGATTGATATTTGTGAGAAAACGAAACGAGAAAAAATGAAGTTGTGCGCTATAAAACCTTACTTGTGGCACAAGGTTTTTCACAAAGGCCCAGTATAGATTATGAAGAAACATATTCCCCTATAGTAAATGCAATAGCATTGCGTTATTTGGTTAGTTTATATGCATACCATAAACTACATATGCATTTAATGGATGTGGTAACCGCCTACTTATACGGATCATTAGATCATGATATCTATATGAAAGTCCCTGAATGATTAAAGATATCTAAATCATCCAACGAATATTCACAGGGGTTATACTCAGTCAAATTACAAAGATCATTATATGGTTTAAAGTAATCTGGACGAATGTGGTATAATCTTTCTTACTGAGTATCTGGCCAAAAACGGATTTAAGAATGATGATATATACCCATGTATTTTCATAAAGAAATCTGCATATGGATTCATTATAATTGATGTGTACATTGATGATATAAATATCATTAGAACTTTTGAAGAGATTCCAACAATTATAAAACTCTAAAAGAAGAGTTTGAGATGAAAGATCTTAGAACATACAAAAAATGGGATCTTTATTCATCAAACAACATACACATAAAAGATCTTGAAGAGATTTTATATGGATAAGATACATCCCTTGAGTACCCCAAAAATCATAAAAAATGATCAATTCCGTCCCAAAGAAGAAAATGAAGATATCTTTAGTCCTAAAGTACTATATCTTAGTGTCATTTGAGAGCTAATGTATCTTGCTAATAACACACGACCTGACATATCATGTGCGGTGAATTTACTAGCAATGTATAGTTCCTCTCCAACCAGAAGACATTAGAATGGAATCAAACAAAATTTTCGATATCTTCATAGAACGGTTGATATGGGATTGTTCCTATGGATCCAAGTCACAACTAGTTGGCTATGCAGATGCAGAATACTTGTTTGATCCACATAAAGGGAGATCTCAAACAGGATACCTATTCACATATGGTGTACAACTATATCATGGAGGTCCACGAAATAGACGATAGCAGCAACCTCCTCTAATCATGCTGAAATACTAGCGATACATAAAGCTAGTCGCGAGTGTTTTTGGCTCAAGAGTTTGATCCAATATATTCTGTCATCATGTGGACTGATTGATCATAAGATAGTTCCAACTATCCTGTTTAAAGATAATACCACATGCTTTGCAACTTAAAGGCAGATATATCAAAGGCGATAGAACAAAGCATGTTTTTCCCAAATACTTCTTAACTAATCATCTTCAAAATCAAGGGACAATTGATGTCCAACAAATCTGCTCAAGTGATAATCTGGCAGATTTATTTACAAAGTCACTCCCAAAATCCTCCTTTGAAAGATTGATACATGAGATTGGGATGTGCCGATTTCGAGACATTAAATGATATCGACAAGAAGGAAAAACTGTACTATTTTTTCCTTAGTAATGTTTTTTTCCATTGGGTTTTTCTTGACAAGGTTTTTAACGAGGCAGTTCCCATCACAAAGGATATTGTACTCTTTTTCCTTCATTAAAGTTTTTTTCATTGGATTTTTCTTTAGTAAGGTTTTAATGAGGCATAATCCTAAATAGTCATCCAAGGGGGAGTGTTGTAATAAGTGTGAGGTAGATATGAGGTGGATATCTATTTCTCTATGTTACTCAGGATATCAAGAGAGATTATAATTAATTAAGTTTGAAAAAGGTGACCCCTTATATGTATATAAATAGGAGTTTGCTCTGAAGCAATATACACGCAATCAATAATAACAATAATTCTCTCTCTTTATATTGTCAATACTAATCTTTCTCTCTTTTATATATACAACAAATAAATTCGTATCTTTCATATATATTAGTCATCTCTATTAAGATTATAATATTAGTAAAAACTAATACTAGAATCTTCTATTTATACTTCTTTATTTTATATTTATTATATCTCTCTTATTTATTTATTTTACAACAAGAACCACTTAATTTTTATAAGCGACATAAACTTCGTCATGCCAGTGGGCGACCCTATATTTTTTATAAAGTTTACCGATGCAGTTGACAAACTTTAAAATATCCAAAAAGAAATTATTTATTAAACTTAAATTAAAAATTCAAATATCAGGCATTCTTAACATAAAAGTAAAAATATGAAAAGAGAGTGCAAACCTTAGAGAAATTTAAAACAATGACAAATTAAATTTCGAATCTTAAATTTTGAACACAAACTAAAACAAAACTAGCATGGAAAATTTTAACGTGCTGAAAGAAAGATCCTTCAGCACTTGCTAATGCAACATGTCATACCCATGTTTGAAGTCGTGTATCGTTTATGGATGAGTGTTATCCGATCGTTGTAGCTTGTACCAGGAGAGTTCAGTTGTGGGTCCTCCAGTTTTAAAAGATGTGTATTATAAGAGTCGATCTACTGTACAGAGGTAACTTTGTACAGATTTACAGATATATCATTTTGTTATATCTCCAGCTGACACACGTTGTCTTCCTTGTGCAGCTGGAGCAGGCTGTCAGTGAGGTGTGGGGGCTGACGGGTGGGTTGTGTGAGCCGAGGGGGTTGCGTGGGATGGAACGGGGTTTGTTCGTGTCGGGTTCCGTTGGTGAGAGGTTCCCATTTTGGGCCTTAGTGGGAGCTCCAAAAAAATTGAGGAAAATACGATAAGCAAGTTGGGTCTTCACGTCAGTCATGCCTATCCTCTCAGCAAAGCATACTCTAGCGCCATCTATGAGGATCGTTGTCGCTGGTCTGCTTGCTGTCGCTGCTGGTGGTGCTTGGGAGCTGTGTGTGCTCGTCGCGGACCGTCGTGGCGAAGCTCGCTTCGCACTTCGCATATCGCCAGTTGTGTCGTTGTAGCGGGGGAGTGGTTGTGCCTGGTCCTCTTCCATTTATGTTCAGTTATAATCGGTAAATTAGTAGCAAACGCAATTTCATGAGTTCAAAACAAATAGATTCGCTTATGTCATTCTAGCTTTGTTAGAGTAATTTTTTAGAACGTAAGTGATTTCTTGTTCTTGGTTATGTCATTGTTTATGTGTGAATAAATAATCGATGTAAGATTATTTAAGAACTTAAGATGACCAATGTTTTGATGTTGAAGTCGTTAATTCTGGGATTAAACTGTCAGAGCATTTTTTTTTTCGAAAATTATGACTGAAAAGGCAAAGAATTGAAGGAATAAGAACTGCAATTACAGCATGAACAACTATAGAGAATTAAAATTTTAACATGTGTATATAGATGCTGGGTTTTGAAAGTTCTTATTAGTATGGGTACTGCTAGCAAAGTAGGCATGATAATGTATACATAGTTGTTTAGACTGCGTTCCTGTGATTGCCCATGTAGGTTTTTGTCAGCTTTTGGTATGTACTTTGATGGTTGACATGTTCTCCATGGACATTGAGTTAACCCATTAGTCCCATGGATTGTATTGTCAATTGCTTGGCTCATTCAGAATGGAATGTTCTATGCTTGTGTGCTTCTAAATATTAGAACTGTTGTAGAATTGAAGAGTTGTAGCATTCTACTAAGCATGAGTACCTTCAAAGATACTAGACACATAGACATGGTAATTTCAAAAATTTTTTTCATAGGGTAAATGCCTTATACGTAAATTATAATGAAATTTGTGAACAAGTCCTTTTTTCAAGTGACTTGTGATCACATTATTCTGATCATAGACATGGTAATTTCAAAAATTTTTTTCATAGGGTAAATGCCTTATACGTAAATTATAATGAAATTTGTGAACAAGTCCTTTTTTCAAGTGACTTGTGATCACATTATTCTGATCATAGACATGATAATTTCAAAATTTTTTTTCATAGGGTACATGCCTTATACGTAAATTATAATGAAATTTGTGAACAAGTCCTTTTTTCAAGTGACTTGTGATCACATTATTCTGATCGTTTAATTTTTGTCTGCGTAAACAGAATATGGTTGGTAGGCCATAGTCTAGCAGAGGACATGGATACACGTCGAGACAGTAAGAAACAGTGTTGGGTTAGTGTACGAAGCGGATGACTGTGGTTCTGAATTGGTTTTAGAGTAAAAGACAAATAAGTCTCTAACCTTTTTTTTTCGTGGACATTTTTGTTCCTGACCATTGAAAAATACTTTTAAGTCTCTGACGTCCTTAAAAGTTGGACGGATCAGTCCCTTCGTCCAAATGCTTCCGTTAGACCCCACGAAAAGTGCTTGTCACGCGTACGCGTGACCTACACGTACGTGTCACCTGGTAGACTTCCCTCTCACGCGTACGCACACACGTGTACGCGTCATCATGAATCCTCAACTTCTTCATGAATTCTCCACTTTGCATGCTTTTTTTTCATTTCTTTTAAGTCATTCTTGCCTTCAAAACTTTAAATCACTTAAACAAACATATCAAGGCATCGAATGGGAGAAAAGTAAATTAAATTTAGTAATTTAGGGTGTGTTTGGGATTCACGTTGGGAAGAGAGAAGTCCGTTTGAGTGTCTTGAACGTCCCATTCTTATGTTTGGCAATTTTGTGAAACTCTGAAATGCGTTACGTTGGGGAAGGTTGATTACAGTTGAGAAATTAGATGAGAAATTCATTCCTTTTCTACCAACTCTATCCTTCATTTTCTTCTATAAAAAGAATGCAAGTAATCATATAACTTTTACAGTAATTCTTTGTCGTTCCAAATTATTTTTTTCATCAAAATCTTTTAGATTTGTTTCAATCACGCTAAGATAAAAATTTTAATTTTTTTTCAGTACTCTCTTTCATATTTTAATTTTTATATTTTTTTATTGTATTTTTTATTTATATGATAAATGTTTTAATTTATTTTTTTAGTATTCTAATATTATATTTTTATTGTATTTTTTTATTCATATGACCATTGTTGTTAATATAAATTCTTATTTTTGTTAATTTTTATGATATTTTTATTATTTTTTATATAAATTCTTTTTTTATTCTTTATTATACTATATTTATGTTGTGTATAAATTTTTTTATTTTTTTATTTGGTTTTATTTATATAAATTTTATTTACTTATTATAATTTTTTTGTTCATATGATATATGTTGTTAGTTGTAATTATTATATATTATGTTTATATGAAATTTTTCTATTTTTTTGTTGTTTTTATTTTACTTCTCACTGTACTTTATTTTTGTTTTTATTATATACTAATGATAAGTAACAAAAGAGTCATAAATAATAAAAATTTATAGTTCAAAATGATACTAAATTAAAGAGTACTAACGGTACTAAAAAATTATAGAATATTTTTTGTTTAAGTGATTTAAAGTTTTGAAGGCAAGAATGGCTCGAAAGAAATAAAAAAAATGAAAAATGAAAAATTCATGGCGAAGTTTGTCAGATGATGCCTACGCAGAAGAAATTAAACTTGATTGTTAAATGAGCAGAAATGGAGAAATCAATAGAATATCAAAGTGATAGTAGAGTTATTACGCACAGTTGGCATACAGGAAGTAGTAACGAAGAGGAGGAGAAGGCAGAGAGTGATGGTAGATGGAGGAGGAGGTGGTGAGCCTTTCATTGAAAGGAGGAAGTGAAAGCGCATGGTGCAATGCAGGAGAAGAAGAGGTGGACTCTTTGAGTTTATACAAAGAATAAATGACAAATAGGTCCTGGCCTTTTTTCTGTTTGTCCTGACCATTGAAAAATACTTTTTAAGTCCTTGACGTTCTTAAAAGTTGGACGGATCAATCCCTCCATCTAAATGCCTCCTTCAGACCCAACGGAAAAATCTGACGTGACTCCCGTAATGCTTGTCACATGTACGTGGATCAAGCATACGCGTTGCCTGACAGACTTCCCACTCACGCGTACGCGTGTTTTACGCGCCATGAATACAGCCTCTCTATTTTTTTCGTCGGCTTTTTTTTCTTTTTCTTTTTTATTTTTTGCATCATCATGACCTTGTATTGAGTTTTGACATCAAAATTTAATTTAGTATTCTTTTATATCATATTCTTATTCCAGTATCTCAATAATCTTATTCTTAATATTATTTTAGAATTCAACATTTATGATTATATTATTACCTATGATTAATTTTTTATTTAATTTGTCTTTTTTAATGAGATCATAATTTATATTATAAAAAAATTACACTAAAATATAGTACATTAGAATTACAATTATATAAGAGAGTACTAAAAATAATAAAAATTAAATATTTATCTTGACAATGATGGAAATAAATCTAAAAGTTTTTTATGATATTTTTATATAGATATTTTTAGTACTCTTAGTACTCTTTCTTAGTATGCTATAATTTTACCATTATTATTCTATACAAAAAAATAATAGGTAAAAAATGTATATAAACAAAAAAAATAAGAATTCTATAAAGAATAATAATATCCATGAGAGAGTACTAGAGAAAAAATATTATAAAAAAAATCAAGAAAATTAATCATATGAACAATGAAGAATAAAATTGGGATATAGAAAATAAATTTCAATCTAACTGAAAATGTAAATGCAAAAGCTATCATTGGGTTGAAGAGACGTTTACGTTGAAAACAAGAAAAAATAGCCAAATTAAAAAGTGAAACTTAAAAAAAAAAACTAAACCTACGTTTGATGCTTCAAACGCTAAGTCAAACATACTCTAAATTGCTAAATTTATTTTTTTTTCATTTGATGCCTTGATATATTTGTTTGAGTGATTTAAAGTTTTGAAGACAAGAATGAATTGAAAGAAATAGATAAAAAGTATGCAAAGCGGAGAATTCATGGTGAAGTAAAGAATTCATGGCGAGAAGTCTGTCAAGCGACGCGTACGCGTGATCCACACGTATGCGTGACAATTATTACGGGAGCCACGTCATATTTTTTCATTGGGTCTGACGGAGGTATTGAGACGGAGGGACTGATCCGTCCAACTTTTAAGGACATTAGGGACTTAAAAGTATTTTTCAATGATAAGGGACAAAAATATTTGCGAAAAAAAAGTCAAAAACTTATTTATCCTTTACTCTTGATTTTATGTTGCAATGCATTTAAGAAAAAAAGGTTGGTTCCAATCTGCACACTCGTTCGTGTTCCAGAATGACACTAAGTTTGATGTCATTTCTTTTTCATTATGTGGGAGCTATTTAACTTATTTTGAGACTTTGATGCGTACTATGAATTATACGAGTTGTGTGAAAAAGTTTTTCAAGTTGTGTTCGACTTGGTTGGGTTGTCCTCTTTTGCATTCACAGGAAATCCAAATTAGAAAATACTTAAATTACAGATATGTTCAATGTAGGTAGATAAAAAAAAATTTCCTTGATTAGTTGTTATTACTTGTTAGTTATTATATAGATAATCGTTTTCTCCTATTTCATCAAGTCTTTATATATATATTTAAGTTATTAAGCATTCTAATTACGAACTTCGGTTACTTATAGACCATAAATTTAAAACTTAATAAAGATTATAAATCTGGATGTGAGTATACAAAAAATAAAAAATAAAAAACATGTGATACGATATAATTAAACTATACATAATTAACAACATAATTGTAATAGGCCAAAAAATGTTATGATATAAAAAGATGTAACAATGAGAGTTTTAACTTGTATCCATTATGATGTTTAATTACTCGTGTTTAATAAACTATTTACTTTTTGTACGGTAGGTCAGATATTGGACTGTTTGTGGAGATCTCGAGATGGAAAGGTGGGTTCTTGCCTGTCTTCAATTGGTGGTGTGAGCGAAAGAGCGGTCGAACTTCCGAACACTTCAAGAGAAGAGGGAGAGTGTCACCTGCAATAACACTCCAACGCTCAAGTCAGTAGCGTGTATAGGTGATGTGAGAGATGCGAGTATGGTGACATACCTCGGGAGAGGAGTAGGACCCTTCCCTTATATACCTTGTCAGTAGGGCGGGCCCCATAGAAGGAGGCCTCCTTCCAAAAAGCCTTCTTCACAACTATCATGCAGCTGGCATCGAGGGCGCGTGGCCGGGTCACCAACCGGACGGGCCAGGCGCATTGACCCGTCCGAGCGGGTCGCGACACCTTTGGGTCGGATGACCGATATGCCTAACTGGGATGGGCCGTAACACTTTTTAATTATATATACGTTTTTATAATTTTACTCATTCATTTATTTTCTACAAATGTAATGATGAAAAGTTAACAAATTGGTGTATTTTTTAACAGAAAAATTAATATTTTAAAGAGAGACAATATAATTTTAATAGTGTCAACTCCATTTGAGAGTTTTATAACTCTAGTAATTTATAAAAAAATTGGAATACAATATTCGAGAGTTATTTAATAAAATTTTTTATCTTAATTATTTATAACGAGATTTTTAAATATGATTTAAATTTTTTTAACAATATCCAAAAAAAGGTTTAGAGTGTTTTATACAATTTATTTAAGAAAAAGACTGTGTCATACATCTATTATTAATTCTATTGTGCCTAATCACATATTTAAGATTGCTTAAATCACACGTACTATATTAATTTAGAAATATTTTTCCTGGTCTCATATATATACATATATATATTTCATTTGGGTCATACACTCTTTGGTTTTTTATTCCGGAATCATATACTCTTCAATGATATATTCCTCCTACATCATGGTTTTGCCTATCCATAATACCATTTACATTAACCAAGGCCTTATTGCAACTTTTTTTTGTCTCCAAACCCAATCATTGCAACAGCATGGTTAGCTCTAGCTATCCATTTCGAGATTCCAAAAGAAAAAAATAAAAAAAATGGAGCCAATCACCGATCCAGCTTCAGCGACTCCGCACTGTTCCGCAAAGACTTGCAAGCTACTCCCAGCCGCAACGCTTATGAACACCTGTCACTTCTGTTTTCTTTCTATCCAAATATTTGTAACTCACAACCTGTACACTATAATTATCCGTATTATAAATAACACTAATGATTTTAGTTAGCCAAAGTAATTATAATAATTATTTATTTTAAATCTGCAAGATCTTATGTTTTGGTTTTAAATTTCGTACCTGGGCAAATTTTTTTGATCAACAAAAAAAAAAAGCCGGGAAAGATTTTGGGTTATCTCTACAGTTTTGGAATAATTTTTGTATGAAGAAAAGATAAAAAATAAAGATAAAAAAAGTTTAGGTTGGACCAAATTTATTAAATTTATATTCTATCTAAAGATGTAACTGAAAATGTAATGTAATTAATATATTTTTCTCTCATACCTATATATAGTCTAATAAATTAAAAAAAAAGTACAAAATAAAATATAGTTAATAATAGGAGTTATAATTACAAGTACATCAGCCATATGAGATAGTAAAATATGGTTTCGAAATTTTAGATATTAAAAAATTAGAAATAAATGATTAGGGTTTTTATGTATTATTTTTCTAATAGTTATTAAAAATAATTGTAAAAAATTGTAAAAAATTATATTCAAGTGTAATAAAATTTTAAAATTGTTATAAAATATAAAATGTCATTACAATAATGTTAATAAAATATTATGTGAAATTTGAGATGGAAATATTTTTCGATATATAAATTAAATATAATTTTCAATTATGAAATATCATTAGAACGAAGGATCATATAATAAGAATATACTATACGGGACTGTTATTTGTTATTACTGGATTTTTAAATATTAGTACATATTTTTAAAAAATTAAATTTCTTAACTCGTTTGTTTTTTTTTTAAATATTGGATTAGATTCATTTCTTTTTTGGTCATTCAAAAATTCACTTTTATGTTTCTTAAGACAACAATGATCCAACATTTTTAAACTTGCGCAATATACGTTTTGGCCCATACAATGTCTTGACATACATGATACGTCCATTTCGAATAAACAAAACAAAAAAAATGTCATTATCATATTAAATTTATTTTTCTAAATCAAAGTTATCATTATATCTTAATCTATTTCTTAACTACAATTTATGACACACTATGACTAAATGTGAGACCCGATACTAAATCATCTGCCACCAACTGCAGTTTCAAAAATAATAAAACACTTTAATAAAATACGTATTTGCCCCACTAAATAACATTAGCATGAGCAGTTGTTGAAGGATCTTTCTTTTAATACCATAGAAGCTCCCTACTAACATATACTATGTAAACCCAAAAAATAATTCTAGAAAGCATAGAGAGATTTTTCATTAAAAACACTCGCTAAAACCTAACTAAACCTATACTAACTCTATTTTTTGTCCCTTCGATTTCCTTTCAGTGTCGCAGAGCCATCCCTTCTCACAATTTGTGTAATGAGAATTAGAGAGAGAAATTACTTTAGAAGAAAGAGCATGAATCAAAAACGTAAAAAAATTATATTGAAAATGTGAATTAAACTTAAGTTTAACAATAATCTGACATGTCTTATATAAGAAAGATTAAATCACAAAAATTACATAAGACTCTAACAAACTCTCCAAAATTAATCACTACCTAATTATAGCTGGACCAACAAATTTATACATGCATAAGACTTTAACAAACTAAATCAGAGATACTCTAACAAACTTATACGTTGATCAAGTTATTGCTTCATTTAGATATGTAGTTCTTTCAATTAGTTCAGTATCACACTTGTCTTCATTACGCCCCTTCAAACTCAGGAAAATTTTGAAAATTACCTTGAGTTTGGACTTGAATTTTTCAAAAGAATTAGCCGTCAACGGCTTAGTAAATATGTTAGCCACTTGATCAACAGTACTTATATGCACCACCTTTAGTTGATTTTGGTTAACTCTCTCCCTAACAAAGTATAAAATGATCTTAAAATACTTGGTGCGGCTGTATAATATTAGGTTTGCTGCAAGAAGAACAACGATGATATTGTCACAGTAGAGAACTGGAATGCCTGATGATGATATGTGAAGTTCCTTGATAAGGTTTTGAACCAAATTAACTCAATATCCGCAGCAGCTAGCCCTCTATACTCAGCTTCGGTGCTGGACCTACTGACCGAAGCCTATTTCTTACTCGACCAAGCTATCAAATTGGAACCTATGTAGACACAATAACCACAAGTTGATCGTCTGTCATCAGGATCGAATGCCCAATCAGAATCTGAAAAGGCAAACAAGCGAAAATCGATGCTAGAATGAAAAATTAATCTCTGATGGATAGAGCCAGCCAAGTATCTAAGTATTCTCTTCACACATTTTCAATGAGAAACCAGAGAAGAGTGCATAAATTGGCTGACTTTATTAATAGAGTATGCAATTTCAGGTCTGATAAGAGTGGCATATTGTAAAGATTCTATAATTAATCTATAAAGTGAAGGGTTCTCAAACAACTCAGCCCCTTGACTTGTCAACTTAGTGGTGGAGAATATTGGTGTTGGAACACCTTTTGAATCATCCATGCCAACTTTTTTTAAAAGGTCACTAATATATTTTGTTTGTGACAAATGAATAGCTCCTTATGAGAGTTTTGTAGCCTCAATACCAAGAAAATAACTAAACTCACCAAGGTCTTTTAAAGAAAATATATCATTCAATTGAGTAATAGTTGAACTACTAGCATTAGGGTCATTGGTGTACGAATCCACACACTTCGTACAACTAAACCATCAAGTGCAATGGGTCGTCCAAGTAATACCTGAACGAGTTAGGGTCGATCCCACGAATATTGTGGTTTAAAACAAGCTATGGTTATCTTGCAGGTCTTAGTCAGGCAGATAGAAGATTTATTGGATTAACAGTGATATAAACATAACATTACTCAAAAGTCGTGTACCTATGATAAGAAGGTGGTTAAGGCTTGGAGATGCTTTGTCCTTCTGAATTAACTCTGGTATTACTGTCTTCTTCAATTGTGAATGATTTCTTCTATGGCAGGCTGTATGTGATCAACGCCGTACGGCTACGGTCACCAATCTCCTCTACTTCAGATCAAACGCTGGGTCAGCGGTCATCCAATCTGAACGGGGGGTGAAGCTCCTGCAGTCCATTCTCCTTAATGATCCTACTCAAAATGCCACATATAAGGTCGAATCTTCCAGATCAGTGAATGTTGCGCCTTTGGGTTCTAGCCTCTACCACAGAGACCCTAATCTCCCATACCTCGGCTGAACTAGTGTCTCGAGAAGTCTCCAACAAAGTCGTGGATTAGCCGTCTAAGAGATGTATAATCAAGTTGGCGGTTCGATACTTTTCAGTCACGTATTCACACGAACCCAAGAAGACACGGGTGGTTTGTCAGGCACGCGGCCTTAGTATGAAGAACGGAGCTGATTGTCACGGATCATCCCATTCATCAATTTGAAGAACGAATATACATCTTAGAATTGAATCAAACACGGATTGAAGAGAAATAATAATACTTTTATTAATTCATAGAACTCAGCAGGGCTCCTCCCTTCAACTTAGCAGGTTTAGAAACTCATCCTGATAGAGAATACAATGGTAAACAAAAATATGGTGTGCATCCCTCAATGAAAGGTGTAAAAGTTCTTTAAATACTAAACTAATGACTAAGGATTACATAAGAAAGGGTAAAACAGTCTTTTAGTGCTAAAATCCACTTTTGGAGCCCACTTGGTGAGTGTTTGGGCTGAGCTTTGATGAGATCCACGTGCTAGGAGGCCTCTAGGGTGTTGAACGCTGGCTAGGGGGTCCTCTTTGGGCATTTGGATGTTGGTCTCCTCATTTGGGCGCTGGACGCCTGGAATGGGACAGGAGGCTAGCGTTGGATGCCAGTTTTGAGACTTTTATTCTGAAGTAAAGTATGAACTATTATACATTTCTGGAAAGCTCTAGAAATCATCTTTCCATAGCCATTGAGAACGCTCTATTTGGACTTCTGTAGCTCCAGAAAATCTCTTCCAAATACAAGGAGGTCAGATCTGGACAGCATCTGTAGTACTTTCTCTGTCTCTGAATCAGACTTTTGCTCTAGCTCCTCAATTTCAGCCAGAAAATACCTAAAATTGCACAAAAATACAAAAACTCAAAGTAGAATCCAAAAAATGTGAATTTAACACTAAAACCTATGAAAACTTAATAAAAATTAAACAAAACATGCTAAAAACTATATGAAAATGATGCGAAAAAGTGTATAAAATATCCGCTCATCAGTTATTACCCATTATGAGTATATAATCAACATACTCAAAAAGAAAGAGTTAAAGATTACCTGATTTCTTAATAAAAAGTGAAGGGTCTGACCTTGTATTTGAAAAACCAAAGGAGGATAATGTTGCTGCCAACTTAATAAACCAGACCCTTGGGTCTGTCATAATTTATATAATGATTTATTTAACCTACAAACTCGAGAAGAATAACCTTGATAAAAGCATGGAGGTTGCTTCATAAGAACTAATTCATACAAATCACCATTCAAAAAAGCGTAAATCAAATTGACGAATAGTCCATTTATAAGAGAGAGCAATGGAGAGAAAAATCCTAATAGTTGCTGATTTTATCACTAGTGCAAAGACTTGATCAAAGTTAATGCCTTCAATTTGATGATTACCTTTAGCAACCAATTATGCTTTGTATTTAAGGATGGTATTGTTTGGGTGTCTCTTGATGGCATACACCCATCTACAACCTACAATTCTTTGGTTAAGAATAAGGGTAACATAGGACCATGTTTGTGTTTTATAAAGAGCATTAAGCTATTCCAACATAGCTTGTTTTCAATGGGTGCTAATAAGGCTTTTTCTATAAAAATTGGTATATTATTTAGAAGATCTAAGGGTGCACAAGAAATATTTGAAAATAATTTTGGTTTGAAAATTCCAGATTTAGATCTAGTTTGCATTTTGTGTATATTAGAGGAATGAGGTGAGGGAGGAAGAGTTCCAAATTGAATTTCAAACCCTGAGATGAGGATGTTGTCTTTGTGCAAAGATTGGTATAAAGGAATAGAAGCATTGGTGTCTTTTGGGTGAAAAGAAGTAGTAGAATTGATATTGTCAGCAGAATCTCGAGAGGAATTATTGGCATTAGCTCGAGAAGCTAGATTACTCGTATCCGAATTTATGCTAGGGCTTTAACTTGAATTAGATGGATTATAATCACTAGAAAGTGATACATCAGTAGATAATGAAGGATTTAGAAATGAGGCATTACTTGTATTTGGTGGAGAGGAATTGATATTAGATGACATGGGAGGTGAAATTAAAAGAATAGAGAAAGAGAGTAGGATGTGAGAACTGAACTTTAGAAGAATTTGGTGGATGAGGGAACATCTCAGTGTAAGGGAACCTACTCTCATCAAAGATAACATGTCTTGTGATTACTAATTTGCCATTAGATGTTAATCACTTGTATCCCTTATGATTGGGTGCATAGTCTAAAAATATAGAAAGTTGAGATTTAAAATCAAGTTTATGCACATTATAAGGTTTAAGAAATGAAAAACATGCACATCCATAAATTTTCAGAAATAAATAATCAGGAGAGACTTTATATAACAATTCATATGGTGACAAAGAAGAAATATTAATAGAAGACAAACGATTAATAAGATAAATAGCACTGAGAAAAGTATCATCCCAATATAAGAGAGGAATAAATGTATTTACTAACATAACAAGACCTGTTTCAGTAATGTGTTGATGTTTTCTCTTTATCCTACCATTTTGTTGGTGTGTATATGGGCAAGAGAAACGATGGGATATGTCTTGTGCAACAAGATATAAGGTAAATTTATTAAAAAGATACTCCCTTCCATGATCTAATTGTAAATTCTTAATTCTTAAACTGGTGTAATTTTCAATCTGTGTTTTGAATTGTAAAAATGCTGCAAAAGCTTGAGATTTAGTTTTGAGCAAGAAAATTGAAGTATATCAAGTAAAGCAATCAATAAAAGTAATATAGTATTGAAAACCATGATAAGAAGTAACAAGGGCTGGCTCCCAAATGTCAGTGTAAATCATCTCTAACGGAGTAGTATAATTATATGAATCTAATTGAAAAGAGAGTAAATGCATCTTAGCCATATAACAAGAATCACAAAATAGTGTCTTTATTGAATTCAAAGTGGGTGGAGACAGATTACAGTGTTTCATCACAGATATTACAGTTTTTGGGATTGGATGTCCAAGTCTTTTATGCCATAAAGAATACTTATTACACTTAGCAACAAAGGCTTTAAGAAAATTAGAAGCTGAAATAGGAGCTGATTGATTATTTTTGTAACAACTACATTTTCAAATTCATAAATGCCATGCCTAGAAGTTCCCTTGAGCAGAATTTTTGAGTTCTCTGAGATTTCACATAGCACACATTAGCATGAAACTCAAAATAAACATCATTATCAGCTGCAAACTTTTGGACACTAACAAGATTTTGGGCTATATCAGGAGCATGCAATAGGTTATTTAAAATAAATGCATCATGATTATCTAAAGAAACAAGAACAGATGAACCAACATTAAAAATTTTAGTACCTGAACTATAACCCAAGAGAATTTGATCAGGACTATTATATTCCGAGATTGTCAAAAAAATTGATGAATTGGCTGTCATATGATGACTTACACCAGTGTCAAAGAACCAAGCAGAATCTAAGAGAGATGCAGAAGTGGCAAGGTAAGTTCGAGGATTGTGGAAGGTAGAAGGCGGTGGCAGGGTTGATGAAGATCGAGAGGTGGCAGAAGGACCCGAATTGGCTTGAAATGCTTGATAAAATTTGTGAAAACATGAAAGAGCAATGTGATCATGTTTGCCACAAACTTGGCATTGAAGGCGCGAGTCTTGATTTGAAATTTCGTCCACCTCTAAAGAATCTTAATCAGTGACCTCTTCTTGGTTGGGAAGTTCCAC
>NC_029774.3:27577433-27579172 GCF_000817695.3 Arachis duranensis | reverse complement strand
AAAATTAGCTTGCACAAGAGGGCAAAGTTGAGATTTTCTAAACCTTTCAGATAGGGCTGGAAGTGAGTCGAGTTGAGTCGAGCTAGACCAAACTCAAGCTCGGCTCATAAAAATTGAGCTTGACTCACGGCTCGACTCATTAACAATCGAGCCTATTTCTTAAGCTCAATGGCTCGACTCATTAACAATCGAGCATATTTCTTAAGCTCAAACTCGACTCACCGAAAGCTCACGAGCTGACTCAAATAATAGAAACATAAATACATAATCTATAATTCTATATCAATAAATTATAACTTATATATTTTAAAAAATATTTTAAAAGATCAATTTTATATATTTTTATCTATCAATAAATTATAAATTTTTTATTTATGTCCTACATCAAAATTATATGTAAAAAATAAATATAAAATTTTAAATAATTAAGAGCATTAACATATATAATTATATAGTAGTATTTCATATGTATATATAATATTAAAAATATAGATTAAATGCATATAGGATATATATATAATTGAGTCAGCTCACGAGCTAATGAGTTGAGCTTATCCAAGCTCAAGCTCGGCTCATTTAATTTATGAGCTCAATTCCAAGTTCAAGCTTGGCTCACTAGCTCACGAACTTAGCTTATCGAGCTGTTAACGAGTCGAGCTCGAGCTAGCTCATGAGCTGGCTTGACTCACTTCCAGCCCTACTTTCAGTTTCAGACATATCCTCATGTGCCAGAAGCAAGCCTTCTGTCTCAATTAGTGAAATTGCACCAGATCTTGTCATGATTGATGATATGTACATGGTATACTCTTCACTGACACCATCAGTAATAGCAGTGATATGCTCATTTAATGAAAGAAGATGTTCAATACCAGCAAGTGCATCTACCTTGCGGATTCTTTGAAGATATTCTGTAGCAGTCAATCCATGCATCGTCATGTTCTTGAGTTGTGCCTTCAGTTGTTGAATCCTTATTTCCGAGATCTGGAAGAAATAGTCATTGATTTTGTTCCAAACTTGATAAGAAAAGTGGAAATCAAGCATTCTGTTCTTGAATAAGGGATCCAAGGAGATGAGTAACCATGTCATCAATTGATGATCCTTGAGCTTCCACGATTTGTATTGCTCAGATTCTATACCAGCTTGTTTTAATGCTTCATTATCAAATTATGCTAGGATCTTCTCTTCAATTAGGTGATCTCCTAAGCTATTTTCATTAATGACATGTAAAGTTAACTGCTGCCAGGTACGGTGGATTTTCTCATCAAACTTGTTTAAGATTAGGTAGGAGAAGATGTTTAAAGAAGATTGGAAAGAAATAATAGCGTTAGTCATGGATGTAAAACCAGTGGCTCTATGATACCATAATGAGAATTAGAGAGTGAAGGTGCTTTAAAGGAGAGAGCATGAATGAAAAAACGTAGAAAAATTGTATTGAAAATGTGAATTAAGTTTAAGTTCAACAATAACCTAACATACCTTATATAAGAGAGATTAAAATATAAGACCCACGCAAGACTCTAATAAACTCTCCAAAACTAATCATTAACTAATTACATACATAAGACTCTAACAAACTAAACCAGAATACTCTAACAAACTTACATATTAATCAAGTTATTGCTTTATTTTGACATATAGTTCTTTCAATAATTCAATTAGTTCAGTATCACATTTATCCTCATTATTGTGAGATACCCTAATTAAAAACTAAAAGTAAAAAAATAATTGTTTTCATCTCG
>NC_029774.3:27563603-27577088 GCF_000817695.3 Arachis duranensis | reverse complement strand
ATATATATATATTTATTTATTTGTATTAAGTTGGTCGCATATATTTCAAATAATTTTCTGGCATAGTTCACAATATTGTCTGGGAATGAAAGGTTGAGTTTATGGAGTTTAGCCATTTGAAAATTAAATTGTGACATAAAAAATGAGCATTAATCAATCAACCGTAAAATAGTATAGATAAGAATACAAAATTATTACATATTCACATCTATATAGTTAAGCCATTTGAGAATTAAATTGTGACATTAAAAATGAGCATTCATCAATCAACCATTAAATAATACATATAAGAATACAAAATTATTATATATTCACATCTATATTTAAATTTTACAAATAATACATTTAAGTTAAGACAGAAAAAAGAAAAAATTAAACATAAAAGTACGAGGTGGTGAAATTTAAAATTAAGGTCCCACCGAGATTTGAACTCGGGTTACTGGATTCAGAGTCCAATGTCCTAACCACTAGACCATGGGACCGCAGCTTATCAATGCTGAATTTATGTTATATATTACCTATATATTAAATTTCACCCTTAATTTAATATATCAACTTCCATAGACATTTGGTGCTTTCCATTTCAAAACCCCATCTTATCAGAGTCAGACTAAAGTAAATGAGGCAAACGTCATCAGCAGGTTATGTCTGATGACGTGGCACGTTGGGCTGTTCCTTTGCATCACTTTTGGGCAAATTGGATCCGAAACGAAAGAGGCAGGTCTACTTTTGAATTTCTAATTTCGATGGTCTCTGATATTTTTTTTTTTTTGACTGTCTTGTAATTTACGATGATGAACACTTGCTATCTTTTTCTCTTGCTCGGAAAAATGTGGAGTATCAGATCCCGTAATGTTGTTTATCATATCATTATTATTGTACTTTGTCCCCTCATCAATGCCTCAACTATATTATTAACTCAGCAAATAAAAGGCAATCCTTGATTATTATCTTGGTAATAACCTAATAGTATATGGTGAATATATGTTTTATTCGGATAATATTAAAGAAACAAAAAAAAAGTTTAAATTTATGTTGTTTAATATTCATTAGAATTAATATTCATTAAATTTATGTTGTTTAATATTTTTAATTATTTTTTATTCATTAGAACATGGATTCACGAGAGGTTGAAAAATGATGCAAATATTTTATTTTTTCTGTGCTTCAATAATTTGAGCGGCTTCTAATAAATTATTTGTTACTATTTTAGTTTCTTATCTTGCCAAACAATAATGCCCGCCACCAACTACGTACATGAACTAATGTCAATGCTCTTGCTTACATGCGGGATAAAGTAAATTAAAATGAAATGATGTTTCATAGTTAAGAGTTAATGATCAAATTTATATTTTTATTTTATATTTTTTAATTATTATTAAAATAAATAAATAATTTTAAATATAATAAATATATAATTATAGATGTTATATATATAAAATGATGATGTTATATATATAAGTGCTTTTGTAATTAAATTAGCATAAGTTTAGCAAAAAAAGAAAAAATTATATGCATCACTGCTTTTTTCTTTTTTACGCTTTTCCTGTATAAAGATTTTTGTTTGAGCATAAAAACTTAATGATATAATACAAAAGATTTTGTATATAGTACAAAAATTTTGCACATAATATAAATTTATTGATATAATATATAAATTTTTGTACATAGTATAAAAATTTTATACGATAACACAAATATTTATAAGTACATAAATTTTTACTGGGAATTTATTTTATTGATTTGGTCGGTCAGTCAACATTCTAGCTAGATATGTAGTCATTTAAAATTTATGTATTATACATAAAAATTGATGTATTGTGTGTATTTTGTTGGTTGTATGTCAATGTTTTAGATATGTGATCCTTCCAAAATTTCTATGTTGTGCACCAAAATTTTTATATTATGCATCAAATTTTTTGTATTATATATTTTGTTAGTTGGGTGTCTATGTTCTAAAAATGTGGTCTTTAAAAATTTCTATGATGTAGATACACAAAAAATTGTGCCGTGTATCAAAATTTCTATGTTCAATAGCTTCACTTAACATATATAGAAAAAAAAATGACAATGGTGATGATGTCTTGATGATAATGAAGGAGGATTGGAAGAAAAAAAAGAGGAGAACAAATAAAAAAAATGCAAGGCAACAATGACACCAAAACAAGCATATAATAAATGATACTTGATTGAACTTGATTCAAAAAAAATTTTACCATATAATTTTATTGATATATAAAATTATAAATGTTAAATTAAATAAGATAATTTTAAGTTATTATCTCTCTAAAATGAAATGTGGTTTTTGAATAATACAATAATAAATTAAATTATTTTTATTTGTCAATTAAGTGATTACGTATCACAAAATTTATGCCAAACAATTGTATCTTTCAAGAATTAATTTTATACATTTAATTTTTGAAAATCAAGATACGTATTATCTTTTAGAAAATTATTTGATTATTAATCATCTAAGATAGTTACAAAAGCATTCAAAATTCATGAAAAATTTTAAACATAAAAATAAAAGTAAATTCTTATCTATCATTAATAATTGTTCATGTCATAATCCAAATAAATAAAGTCATGACTTAAAATGAGTTGGTTTTTTAATAGACCCAATGAAATATGTCCATACTAAAAAAAATAGTCCAAAAATTACATGAGTTAGCCTACCCGACTTATTCGGGTATCGGTATTATGACTCTGTCCGATCCGACTTGTGCAGAAACTAATAATTTGTCATCCCACTATCTCAGATATTATCAATAGATGAGTAACCACTTCAATGTGTGATAACTTTTCATGCACTACAGAAAAAAAATTATTTATTCACTTTATATGTGAACTATGAAAGTAATGACCAACTCATCACTTTTTTTTTTATAAATACTCTATTAAATACAGGTATTTTTTATTTTCTAACAATTCTCATAAACATATTTAAATTGTTGCTGACTTAGGTATTAGATCAGTCTTTTACAAGTATTTCCAATCGCTATCTACCTGAAGACACCTCAAACACCTTTTCTACCTCCTCCGACTTTTTTTTGCAAAGCCTATTTGTTTGTCAATTCATTTCAAGTATGCCTTAAAAAAAAAAAAATTTTAATAATATTTTCAAAAAGGTAAATTCACCTTTCACTGTATGAAAAGTAATAATAGTGACTTCTTTTTTAAAAAGTTGATGATATAAGTATAGAAGAATATGTCTGTTTTTCTAATGATATAAAGCAAATTTGTTAAGTAAGTAAATAATTAATTTATTATTTTTAACGTTTGAAGGACTCTTTATCCTTCAAATTTTAGTCAAAGACTATATTGAGTTTACTATACGAGAATTATTCATAAAGAATTTACATTATTTACTCAACTAGAAGTATAATTTTTTTTTTGTCTATATAAATGATCAGAAGTCAAACTCTATCTTCATATATATGGGCTAACTATTTTGTTTCAATGCTATGTTTTGTTTTCCTTTTTTTTTAGGTACAAGTGTTCTACGTAGATCAACTAAGGATTAATTATAGCTGAATATGCTACACTTTTTTATGGTTACCCTGTGTGACTCTCTCTGTGTATGAATATTTGTGTGGATCTGAAGTACATTTACTAATTTTATTTAATATCTTTTTCCTATAAACAACCACTCACTAATTTTCTTCATATCTTTTTATCTTAGTATTTTTATACGCATGTTTTATTTTATGAGTGTTGGAGCTTTTGCAGGTAAACGTCCAACCACCAAAATTATACACCTTAAAACAAGAAGATAATAAACGATAAATTTATATCTTTTACTCTACTGCCTGCTAGAACCAAATAAAGTTTAGTTATACTCTCATCCAAAAATGTTACTTCAAACAATATAAAAGTTAGCGATGAATAACCAATAGAGTACGATGAGCATTTCCATCACTAGATATGGACGACCTACTCTTTTCCGTTTTCTTTGGCCTACAAAAAGCCTCGGTTCTGTCCTTGTTGGTGTATCTGAGGAAGGTACTAAGGACAATAATGATAGAAATAAAGCAGTAAGTGATATAAAAGCACACAGGCTCAAGGAAAGGAGAAGATAATAACTTGCTATAAATGCAATTGCCGTGCAATCTCTCACATAAATACAGACATAACGGCCAAATGTGTCCCCAGTGAAACCACACACTCTGTTCCGTTGGCATGAGGAAAGAATTACAACAATGGCCAAAAGCCAACAGAACCTTTGGTGGGCCATGGGGTTTCTCCATGCAACGGCCTAATGCCCTACAGCCCTAATGTGTTTTCTTTGTTTTTGATTTTATAAATTTTGAGTAAAATACATACCTTTTCTTAAGAGATAATATTAAGGGATAAGTAGGTTTTCGGATCTAATTTTTAGAGTCAAAATTAAAATTATTTTTAATGTTTTCTTTGTTCAAAATGGTTCTGAATATTATATTTGATATTAAAATTATTTTTATTTAAAAAGAATAAATTTTGGATAAATTTACTCTATAAAAATTAATGATTACTATTAAAAAAAATACCATCCTTAAAAATAGTTTTTCATTTTATCAAAAACCACAAAAGAAAATAATATTTCATAAAATATGAAAAAAAAAACAAAAAACAAAAGAATTTTCATAGTTCATAAGATGGTAAAAGAAAATAAAGTAAACTAATAAAGATCTTGTTTGGACGAAAAAATTTTATTTGAGTGAGCTGTCAAACAGCTTTTCTTCTGAATTACTTTTTGAATTCGCATTTTTACTCTATTCTTTTTTATTCTTTGAGGTCGTTGATATACTTTAACTCTAAAACACTTAAAAAAATTTTATCGCGCTATCGAATGACATAAAAAAGAGATTAAAAATTAAGAATTTGGAGTATAGAAAAGTATATTTTTCACTCTTTATCAAAAACAAAAATTTAAAAACTCAATTAATTAAACCAAAATTATGTAAGTTAGTTAATAAACTCCATATATTTTAACACAATTTAAAATAATAAAATGATGTTTATCAAGACCAAACAAAGGTCATTTCACGACCCAACCCAAACAAAGGTCAACTAGCCTCAGACATGGCACTACGGCGTTGAACTTGCATCTAAATTACCCTACTCAAACACAACACACATTTAAAAGTTGGTTCTTGTTTTATATCATAAGTTTTTATATCAACACTCCATAATTTTGTCAACTTATCCACCAAGGATTCTAAATACACATCAATTGTAGTTTTAGAGTTACTTAAATTGAGTATAATGTAACTTAGAAGTGGATAGAGATCCTTCGTACACATTTTTAGGAAAAAATTGTGTAAGAATATCAGGCCAACAAAAGTATGTTTTCTAAACGTTAGAGTTTAGTCTGAGTTCATCAAAATACAAGATTAGTCTAATGTTTTTTAGCTATAGCAAAATTTGGATGCATTTGATCAAAATCTAAGGATACCTCAACGATCGATAGATGAGATATAAAACCGTCGTCTGCGCTATTTTCGCTGTGCCACATCATATATAGGGCCAAACTCATGGAAGCATATTATCTTTTAAGTTTAGGGATTAGAATAATCAGGATTCTTTTCTATTCTAAAATAAAAAAAAATTTATTTTCTAAAAAAATAATTAGATTTTAATTGTTGGTATAGGGTTTTTTGTTTTTTGGGCATTTAGGTTGAGTTTGTAGCACTTCTGGCGAAACTCACTAATTTTATAAAATTCGCTGCATGAACTTTATTTCTTCTCTCTCCATAAATACCAGATTGGGTGAGAAGAAAAATTGAATACTGGATAATATAGCCCATGGCAATAGCAACCAATATAAGAATTTACAAGAGTACACAGAAATAATGTAGTAAGAATGGTGCTCCCCAATACTTAAAGTTTGAAAAAACCTAATTTGGTTTAACAATAGTTGTCATTATCATCGATGATATTAAAGAAATCAGGCTTGTTGTTTCTCCAATTTTCCTTCTCATCTAAATTAAACTAAACTAATTTTTTTAAAAAATTAAAAATTTTGATTATGGTATATATTTTTTTTAAATTAGAAGCACAGAAACAATTCAAGAGTATATATTTTTTTCAAATTAAAAGCACAAAAGAGATTAAAAAGCATAGAAATTTAAAGTTCGTCGCAAGCACTAAGAATTTTATGAATTTTATAAAGTTTGCTAAAAGTACGACGAACTTGTCAAAAAAAAAGTTAAATTTGGATAATTAAAATTTGAATAATGTTTTTGGGAGAATAATTTTTTTTATTTGAGAATAAAAAAAAATCCTTAGAATCAAGTAATGTATTTTTTTATTGAAATTCTATTCGTCTTTTGTTTATCAAGCTCATTTTTTTTTGCTTCATATTTTAATGTCTTGTAAAATTTGCTAGTGAGGTTTTTATTCAATTTTTAATATAATATGCAAGCATTTGAGTAACAATATTTTTTTTTTGAAAAAAAGAAAAAGCTAAACACTCAAAGTGGAGCATACACGGAAAAAGGTAAAAACAAAACTAACTAGCTATTATGTCATCTCTGGCATAGCCATCAACAATATACGCTAGTTCCCACACCATTCTGCAGCACTAAGAAACGATTGTGCCACACACTCTACAACGCCTACTGTCTTGTTCTGAAAGATTACATCATTTCTCCGTAACCAAATGTTCCATATCACAGAAAAGAACCCAACTAGCCAGAACTTGCGCACCTCCTGTCTCATAGACATGTACCTCCAACTCTCAAAGTGATCTTTCAAGGTGCCGGGAGCTGTCCACTTCTGACCAAATTCTGAAATCCATCCACACTACACTTGCCAAGAAAACTCATAAGCTACCAACAGGTGATGAACACTTTCATCTGCTTTCTTACACAACACACACAGATTATTAGGTGGTCCTAGGATACCCAACCTACTAAGCCGGTCCTTTGTGTTGATCCGGCCAATCAGAGCAAACCAAGAGAATAACTCAACTCTAGGCGGAACTAAACCTCTCCAAATCTCTTTTATGAACCTGTACCTCAGAATCTCCTCATCCATAGTCGCTTCCTGCAAGACTTGCACAAATGAATTAGTCGTATAAACACCTTCCTTATCGAATTTTCACACCACTCTATCTTGCACTTCTGCTATCAGCCCAACAGATTGCAAGGCATACAGCAGCTGATCTAAAGTCTCTGATTCCCACTGGTGGAGCTCCCGCCTCCACTGAAAATGCCAAATCCACTCTATCCTATCCCAAAACCCACAATCCCCAATTGGTGATCCTTTTTGGTTCGAAATGAAGAAGAGCCTCGGATAACAGTCTTTCAGTTTTTCTATTTGCAACCACGTATCCTCCCAAAATTTGGTAGTCCTGCCATCCCCTACCTCAATCGCGAGGCCATCAATCATCTTCTGCCTTACTTCTTGCTCCTTTATTTGTAGATGACATATATCTCTCCATGGACCCTCTCTTACTGGTAAAATCTGAGTAGATAGCAACTGATTTGGGTTCAGTCTATTGCAAGAACACACAATTTTCTTCCACAACGGACAGTCCTCCTTCGAGAAATGCCACTACCATTTAAACAGTAAAGCAATGTTGCGAACCACTACATCACCCACTCCCAGCCCTTCTAGCTTCTTTGGTGCCTGGGTCACCTCCCATTTCACAAGAGCCATGCCAGGTCGTCCGTCATCTTTCTCCCAGAAGAATCGCCTCTGTAAAGAAATGATTCTTCGAGCAACTGCATTCGGCATCTTATACAGGCTCAGGTAGTACACTGGTAGGCTATTTATGACAGACTTAATGAGTACCAGCTTTCCAGCCTTACTTAGCACCTTCACTTTTCATAGGCTGAGCTTCTCTTCCACCTTCTCTATAATCAGTTTCCAAGTTTTTACTAACCGCGGATTTGCTCCTAAGCTAATACCAAGATACCTCACTGGCAAGGTTGCTTCTTGGAATCCAAGCATCTGACACATCCGACTGGTCCACTCCTGACTGTAATTCACTGGTATCAAGCTAGACTTCTCAAAGTTAATGCTCAGTCCCGACATAACCTCGAAACACCTTAGAAGTCTCTTATAACTCCTCACTATCCCCTCTTCTGGCGGGCAGAATAATATTGTGTCATCTACAAACTGTAAGTGTGATAACTCAATATCATCCCTACCGACCAATAGTGTGGAAATGCGACCGTTCCTCATTGCCTCGCCGATCATTCTGTTGAGCACATCCACTACCAAGACAAACAGGAATCGCGATAACGGGTCACCTTGACGAAGTCCCCTCTCTATTTTAAATGATTTTGAAGGGGATCCATTAACTAGAATAGAGATGGATGCCGACCTTATACACTCCTTTACCCATGCCCTTCATGTACTACCGAAACCCATTTTCTCTAACACCGTATAAAAAAAGCACCATTTAACTCTATCGTAGGCTTTGTGGAAGTCCAGTTTGATAATCGCTGCTGCCTTTCTTTGTCGTTTTAGCCAATGTACCGTTTTGCATGCAATTAAAGCTCCATCGTGTATCTTCCTTCCTTTCACGAAGGCACTCTGGGACTCTCCCACTAATCCTGGCATTACACTCCTCATTCTTCGTTTCAACAATTTAGAGATGGCTTTATACACACAACCAACCATGCTAATTAGTCTAAGGTCTTTTATCTCTTTCGCCCCAACGAACTTTGGTGCCAACGCTACCCATGTTACATTGGAGTCTGCTGGTAGTCTTGCATGCTCAAAGAAGCTCAATACAGCTGTAGTGAATTCTGATCCAATCTCCCCCCAACACTTTTTTATAAAATTCATGTTGTATCCGTCATTCCCTGGTGCTTTCGAAGATTCACAGTCCCATACCGCCTCCTTTACTTCCTCTGCTGAAGGTATCACCTCTAAGGCTTCAGCTTCCTCCCTCTGCAGTCGGTTCACTAAACCATCTCTAAAGCTCACCGTTGAGGAAGCTTCCTAGTGGTACAAGCGCTTATAAAAGTCTCGAATAGCCACCTTTATCCTTACTTGATTCCTTATTACTCTCCCATTAATTACCAATGACTCGAATCTGTTATTCCTTCTTCTTGCCGAGGCGATATTGTGAAAATATTTAGTATTCCTATCCATCTCCTTTGCATTCCGGGCCCTAGACATTTGCTTTCAGTGGACATCCTGCCTAACATACCACTTCTCACAGCATCTCACTAGCGCCCTTCTCCTTGACTCCAATGTACCATCATGCAGACCACTACTTACCATATCGTCCACCTTCTAGATCTCTTCTTCAAACTTCCTTATCTTCTCAGCTATATTCCCAAAATGCTGCTTATGCCATCTCTGAACTGGAACAAACAGCGCTTTCATCTTGTCTAGGAGCTGTCTATCACCTAATTCCCTCCACTCTTCCTTCACCATTCGTAGAAACCCCTCATGCGTAAACCACGAGTCCAAGCTCCGAAAAGGTCGTGGGCCATCAAACTTTCTGCTCTCTTCCATAATCAATGGGCAGTGATCTGATAACCCTCTTGGACCTCCCCTTAGTCTTGTCCCCGGATACATCTCTAACCATCCCAAAGTGACTAGGCTCCTATCGATTCGACTGCACGAGCTCCCCCTAAACCATGTATACCTTCGATCATTTAATGGCAAGTCAACCAGCTCCATATCATTTATCCAATCTCTAAAATCCTCCGCGGATGCTGATAATGTAGTAGCTTATTTCCTTTCCTCCAAATGCATAATTTCGTTAAAGTCACCTAGAAAATAGGCCGGTACCTGGCACAACCCTGCAATATAACTCAATTCTTCCCATACTACTAGCTTTTCAGCTCTCACATGTGGTCCATACACTAGACAAACTGCACATTGAAAGTGAACTTTTATCACAATCCCTTCTACACACATCCATCTATCTCCTTTAATAGCAATTAGTCAATTTGAACACTGTTTCATCCCATATGAGCAACAATCCTCCGGAGGCCCCAACTGAACTTACATACTCCCACCCAGCTCCATCTCTGCCCCAAATACGCATAACGTCAAACTTGGTTACCAGCTCCTTTTTTGTCTCTATCAGCCCCAACATATCCAAACAAGATTTATTTTTAAAATTCTTTACCATACTTAATTTTCCAGCACCACCTAAACCTCTAATGTTCCAGGAACTAATAATCATTTAACATTAACAGAACACACCTGGTTGCGATACTTTGGCCTGCTTCTTCGCATTTTCTCTTTTTTCATTGCCTGTCGCCGCTTCAGTGCCATTGCCTCATTTTTCTCCTGCAGGATTGCCATGATATCCTCCTCATCGCTATACTGAGCACCAGACTCTACAGCTAATTTCCAGGCTTCTTTGTTCTCGGCCATCTCATCTTCCTAGCTCTGCCTTTGTTCCTCCCTGCGAGGTTCATTTCTATCCTCCACGCTAGCCTTAACCTTTGACCCAGCTTCTGATCGTCTCTCATCTGCCCCTCTTGGCCTCTGTCCCCATCCCCTGTCCTACGTTTCATCGGTCCATTTCCTCCCTGCGTTTTCAGTCCTGTCTCATAATGAATTTGTCAGTTTTTGTTCTGTGCATATCTGTTCATGTCTGCAGCCTCTCCCTCTTCATGACTAGCACCCACTGTATCTTCTCCCATATTCATCTTCGCAATTTGAGTCATTTCCCTAGTCGCCTCGTTAAGGTCCAGTCTCTGTCTCCGATGGTGGATACCGTTACCCCGAGGCGTTGCTCCTGTCCCCACTGTCTTCCTTCCAGCGAAACCCCCAACCATGACCTCCCGTGCAGCCTCCTCATTCCGGATCAACTTCCCGCTGATAACCTTCGAGTTGCTCAGCTTCGTGGCCATAGCGTCCCCAGCCCCGTCAAGCTCATCGCCCATTTTGTCTTCGATTGGTTGCCGCTCCCCAGCCGAGAAGCATCAGTCGCCTCGGCATCGCGACACTGACTTCTTCCTTCCCCCACAAACCCCCCATTGCAACCCTTGGTCTGCTGTCACGTGAAAGCTCCACCTGTGAACCACCTGCAGCCTTAGCCTGTACTCCTTGCCGGGTCACAAAATTGGACTCAAGCCCAACCTTGCTAGTTGGCCAACTAGGTCCATCCTTGTGAAGGCCCGTACCACACTCTCTTGTCTGGGACTCCTTACCATCCTTATTGGGCTTTGTTGCTCTTGGCCCATTAGACTTACTTGTAACCTCCTTAATATTGTCTCCATGATGCTCCCCATATTGACATGTTACCGTTTTGTTAGAATCATCCTTCTCATTAATCGCTCTTGATCCCTGAGAATCCTCCTTCTTATTAAATTTCGGACAATTAGCCACGCCGTAATGTGAATTCAAATTCTGATTATTCCATTCATTTAAATCCACTAATGAATTTACGAAACTATCCTTCTCAAATTCATCGTTCCTGTGTCTCGGCAGCATGAGCTCAGCCGCCTGATCCCAGACAGCCACCAGACTTCCACCATCATAATTCATGCCTCCGCCACTTCCATCAAGTTCCGTCACGTCAGCCTGTAAAATTTGTCTGTCTTTTAACTCCTTGTAGCTATCTTGAAAACACTCTGTTCAATATACCTCCCCTCCCACTTCTCTGACGAGGACATCAAACCCGCTTGTACCTATTGTGATGTGAATCCAATCGTTAATCATATCGAAGATACACGTATCAATCAAAACTCAAACCACGCTGAAGGAATTACACGACTCCGTTAATTTATCAAGCTTAACCACCTCGCCCCATTGCTCCTCTATTCTGCGGAAGGATTCTGTTGACCAAGCATGCAATGGAACTCCACAGCATTCCAACCAAAGTCTTATAGACTCGCTTTTTTCCGTCTCATCCCATCTCCATACCACATAAAACATCCTTAATAAATCATTCATTCGAAATGTGTATGCTTCTTCAGCGCTCAACACCGTGTCAAACGTTATCATAACTTTATAGGCTCTCAGCTCCCTAACTTGTGTTACCCCTGGCCATTCCATATGAATCTTTTCCTGAAAGTCGTTGAAATTGACCGCCTTCTTCGTACCTCCGACAATACTTCTTTGTAACCGCATAACATTCTCATCCGATATCGACACTTCTAAATTCGTCTGCCTTCTGTTGCTTTGTGGATCCTTAATTAGTGTACCGCTCAGCTTCGTCACCTCTCTTTCGTCAACTGTTCTTACACCTACATTCATCGAAACACTTCTTCCTGCTTGGTGTGAAAGCTAACTTATTAGCTTCATAAGAATTTTTAGGAGTGTCACTTACTCTAAAAACTAGTTTATTTATTAATGTAGTTCATTAGTTAAAACTAGAGATGATAATAGATTTTTATGAAGGCAGAGAGTCATAGGCTCCTCTCTTAACTAATTCTGTCCCTATTTAATAAAAAAAAAAGTATAGGTTAACAATAATTTTTGTGAACAATGTGAACAATAAATTTAATAAAGTAAAAATATATTATATTTTAAAATTATTCATCTAAATCTAATATTAAGATAATTATTTGCATACTTAATAAATTGAATATTCATTGTTTATGTTATTCAAAAAAGTCATTGTCTACCTAAAATTTTTTTATTTACGAGTATCAATGAATATTAAATTTTAAATTTTTTTAAAAAATTAACATAATTATAATAAAATTCTATATAATTTAACGTAAATAACATAAAATTTTATATATATCAAATTAAACACAATTAAAACATAAATTTAACGTAATAACATATACATAAAGTTTTCAACATATAAATTAAAATAAAATAAATAAAAACGTTTAAGTAAAAATTTTCTTTCGCAAAAATTTTATAAGTCTCATAGGGCAGGTATTTCAATTTCCACCCTGCCATCCCCATTTATTTGCGGGACTAGATCCTTGTCCCATAGGAATTATGCATATCTCTATTAGCTTTTTCATGGCGAATAATCTTCATAGGTACGAAATTTTTTATCATCCCTAATTAAAACAACGTTAGTTTTGATGTGTTTCAGTCTTAATACTCAATATTCTATCAATGCAAGACAATCTTGAACAAACACAATCTTTCTACAATATTTTGTGGCATTATTTTTTCCACAACAAAACTAAAAACAAATTATGAAGAGAAGTAATGTTTAACATTATTATTTTTTTTACTATTTACATTATTATTTATATTTCAACTTGACTAAATTTAATCCTTATAAAATACATATTTTTTTTTATTTGGGTCTCTGTAATTTTCGTTTGTTTGTTTTAGTTTAATAAAATTTAAAACTTATTTAATTTAGGCTCTACTGATAATTTATTATGTTAAATGCTGATGCATGTAACATATTAAATAATAGTATGCCATGTCTTATCTTTCAACATTTTAATTTGATACATTAATATTTAATCTGTCATATTAATATTTAATTAACGATAATAAAAACTAAAATAAGTAATTTTTGAATTTTACTATATCAAAACAAAAAATAACATATGTTAATATTATGATTAATAAAAGTTTTTAATTTTTAGTTTAATAAATATA
>NC_029774.3:27489624-27563560 GCF_000817695.3 Arachis duranensis | reverse complement strand
AATAGACTAAAAATTTAAATTTGATATATTTCTATAAAAAAAATTTAATTAAAAATCCTAACATAATGTGTGTCAAAAGACCATGTTAACTACACTCAACATTTATTTAAATTTTATTATATTTAGAGCGTGTTTGAGAAGTTTTAAAGGTAATTTTTTTAAACTTTTGACTTATAAAAAGTCGTAATATTAATGTTGAGTGTAATTTTTAAAATAAAATTGCACCTTTCTAAGAGTTATTTAGAAGTTCATAGAAAAATAAAAAAAATAACTTCTCCCGTAATACTATTATTTTTTTATCATATTTTTATAAAATAAGTATTTTTAGAATTAAAAACTCAAATACAAAATAATTTATTTATTTATAAATTACTTTTAATATAATTATTTATTATTTAAATTATTTTATCAAAAAAAAATTTAATTAAATTCTATTTATTCAAATTCCAAATTAGACCTTACATGTTAGCCCTAATAATTTAGCATTCAATTTGTCGAACACATCCTCAAGACTTCCACGCGTCATAATATATGACAATAATTTAAGGTTTCACTTGGATATTAATCATCATGCAATCGTATCATNTATACATTAAAATATAAATATATATTAAAAATAAATTAAATTATATATATTTTTATATAATATATTAATAATTGATTTTAAAGTATAAATAGTATTTTGTATTAAAAGATACATGTTTACAGGTAATTATTCCTGTTAAACAAAAACTAGATTTCACGTTATTAGTGTGGACATTTGCTTGAAGCCTGGAACGTGCGATGCTCACGTGCCGCTCACGTTGCGTCTCTCAACTCGTCTTTTTAAGTGCCTTTCCCAACGAATCAAATTTCATCACACCAACTAACACTGTTCAAGCTCTTTCTTTTTATTTCTCCTCACGAGATTTCGCAACTCAAACCTTCCTCCGATTCTTTCCTATCTTTTCCTGATTTCTTCCCACTTTCTTTGCTTCTCAACCCGTTCAAAATAGTTTCCCAAAAAATATAAAAGGAAGATTTCGGTATTAGTACTAGTATCGAAGATTATTAGAAGAAAGAAGGTCTTACATGACCCACTTTACAAAATCCAAGACTGAATAGTCCCCATGTTCCCACCTTACCAAAATCATTGAAAATTATGCCTTAAGATTATTATTGAGATGATGATGTGATCACAACTGGCACATACATAAACTTTGCTACTATATCTCTCATGAACTTTGTGCCACACCTAGAACAACCCTTATCCCGTGTCCTAATTATGTAAAAATAAAAAGAAAATAAACTCCAAAAATACACACAATTTCTTTTGTTCGTTTTTTCTTGTTTTGTTTTGTATTTTTTTTTATCAACCATGCCCTCTTGTGATGATAGTGAGACACTACTGCTACACAAGAACCTCAAGGAGAAGCAGAACAAGATCAGGAAGAGAGGTTGTTCCTCCTCATCTTCGTCCTCTTTGGTAAGAAGAAGAAGGTACCGTTTCAAGAGAGCTATTTTGGTTGCTAAGAAAGGAGTTATGGCCACTCATCAGCATCAGCATGATGAAGATCATATTCATGGAGCTTTGGATTCTTGTGAGTGTGGGGAGAGTAGCAGGGATCTTTCTTCTGTTTCAGCAAGGAAACTCGCTGCTACACTGTGGGAGATCAATGATTTCCCTCCTCCTCCTCCTCCTTCTTCAAGGGTCAAAAAGAAGGGCTTTGATGATGAAATTGTTGAGCAAATGAGGAGCTGCAAGGAAGCCGTTAGAGGAAGAGAGAAGAAAGCTGTGAGCTTGTCCAGATCCGAATTGTTGCGTCAGCTTTCAGATCCATCACGTAGTCCTAATTCTGAGGTGAATTTAACCAACCAAAAAAAGTCAGTTATTGTTGTTTTCGTTATTATTATTATTGAATAACAACTATTAGATGTATACTAAAAGTAACTATTATTATAAAATTTATGTTAAAATATATATATATTGAAAATAAATTAAAAATATATATTTTTATATAGGAAAAGTCTAGGGGGCCAGCAGTTTTATTGAATTTTGGCCAGCATGTAACCAGCAGAGGAAGGTGAGCCATTGGATGAAATCTCATACCAATCTCACACCATCAAATCATCATTGATGGCTAGTTGATGGCTAACAATCACAAAAATTGCTGGCCCCTAGCATTGCTCATATAGGATTAATTTTAGTTGTTGATTTTGGTGGTTAATTTTAGTATATTAATAGTATTTTTGATTGAATAAATGACCAATGAGTAATGTGAGGAACTAACATGAGCCAATTTCGACCAACACTACGGTAGACTGCCAAAAAAGCCTAGTATAAAACCCACTACAAATGAGCTTTTGTTGAGTTTATATTTCAGATGTCTTTTCTAATTGAGCTTCTGATGTTCAGTTTTTTTAAGAGTTTTGGATGTTTTTGAGTTTCAGATTTTTTTTCTTATGTTAAATGTTCACCTGCAATGTTGGATGTGCAATGCTAATACTGAGAATCTTGCTCCTGAAATATGCTCGTAATACGCAAAGTATGTACTTTGTTAACAATTTCCCCCAACTACACATAGGTGCTGCCGATAATGGAAACAAAAACTAGATAATGTTTGGAGGAATTTGCTTAGGTACAACTTTCGAGTACTAAGTTTGTTTAGATTTTTTAAGGACTAATTTTTCAGCATTTTAACTTTTCATTGGCTAAATCAATGGTTTAATATATTATGATTGTTCTTTCATTTGTATTGGTTGACCTTGGTGTGGCAATGTGGCGCTATATTTAGTGCTTCTTTTATTTGGTATTGGTTGTTTCAGAGAATGATAAGGTTTGAAGGTGATTGCTTCAAAAGAAGGTTATCAGCTTTATCTTATCAGCATCAGTCGGGTGATTACTACTTAGATACACATAGGAGTGCCAGTTTGATTGAGGTAAAGTATGTTTAACAACCCAATTACAAGTTACAAATCTTCATAATCATCATCCAGTTAATATTTTTATTTTCCTGGTTTTTTTTTTAATTTTTATTTTGGAGGATTAAAGAGAATGACACTTATAATAGTGACAGTTATAAGATGTTTTAATTTGTTTCTGGGTTTTTTTTTCCTAACTATTATTTTTGGGTACATGGTTGGGTCAATGTATTTGGATACAAATAGTGACAATGACTGTGTTTGGATCAATGCTTGGGTTTTAAGTAATCATGATTTCTCAAGTCTTTTTCTGCTCATAGTTTTCGAAAGCTAAAGATTGAACTGCAGGAAGCAGAAAATAAGCTAAGGAACAAGAAGAACTGCGAAAAACACACAATTGCTGTTAAGAACCGTTTGAAGGAAGCAAGGAGTGGCCTATCTACATCGAAGAAGCTTCTAAAAGTGTTGAATCAAATGTGCCTCAGACAGCAGCATTCATCAAGCATGCCTCTTATCTTGGCTCTAGGTGGTGAGCTTGACCGCGTCTGCTGCCAGATCGATCAGCTGATCCACGAGCAACGTGCAAACCAAGACGATGTTGAATACGTGGTGAAGTGTTTTGCAGAAGAGAAGGCTAGTTGGAAGCGAAGAGAACGAGAAAAGATTCACGACGCCATAAGGAATGTAGCAGAGGAGCTTGAGGTTGAGAAGAAACTAAGAAGGCAAACTGAAAGGCTAAACAAGAAGATTGCTGGAGAAATGGCCAATGCAAAAGCTTCTTATCTAAAAGTATCGAAGGAGCTTGTGAGGGAGAAGCGCGCGAAGGAGATTCTTGAGCAGATTTGCGACGAATTAGCCCGGGGAATGGGGGACGACAGAGCTGAGGTTGAGGAGCTGAAGAGGGAATCGGCAAAAGTCAGAGAAGAAGTGGAGAAGGAGAGGGAAATGCTTCAGGTAGCAGATGTTTTGCGCGAGGAGCGAGTCCAGATGAAGCTTTCGGAAGCTAAGTATCAATTCGAGGAGAAGAATGCAGTTCTGGAGAAGCTGAGGAATGAGCTCGAGGGATTTATGAAAACGAAAGAAGAAACAAACGGAAAGGATCTTGAGCTATATTTCAATGAAATCTGTGGGGGATATCATGATAAAGGCAAAGAGAATGAAGAGGAGAATGTTCCAGATGATGACGATGATGACAGTGATCTTCACTCCATTGAATTGAATATGGATAATGAAAATAGAGGATACAATTGGAGCTACGCTAGAAGAAATGCTTCTAAAGATGATTCAAGAAGAAACTCAACTGAGAAAGAAAGTAGCATAGGGAGAAAATCGTGCTCTGAGAAGATTCAATGGAGAAGTATTTGCTTTAACAAGGGGAAAAGCGATTGTGGCATTGAAAGTTCTGATCATTTTGATCCTGAAAAGAGGTCCATTGAATTCCTCTCGCGAGATCAGATACAAGATGATAATGGTGAAGATCATGAAACTGATGAGAGTTTTAGGTCCATCAAAAGTCTCCAAGATTCTATGTCACGTGTCAATCATGTGCCATTAACTTTAAACTATAGTGATGGAAGAGAAGCTGAGGAAAATGCTATTATTGCTCTGGATTTGGAGGGTGACATTTTGGAGCAAACGGTTGAAGGAATAAAATCTGGATCTTAAAAAGACCTAAAATGATGATATTAATTAGTAGGTGGTATCATAGATAGGTTCTATTCACAAATTGTAAATGCTGATATTAGTCAAGAGAGTTTTGCTACATAGTATCATTATCATAGGTTAGTTTCAAGGATTTGAAAATGATTGAGGCTTATTTATTGGTGTTATTACAGGTATTAATTAGTAAATCTTTAGCAAGAAAAATGATGGCCCTAGTATTGAGCATTGAAGCCTCTGCAATTTTTTGCTCAAGTTTTTCCATTTTGAACACCTAACCTATATTGGGCATTGGCCACACACAAATTATTTGTGTTTTCTCTACCGTATAATTTGAACTTTTGAAAAAAATGATTCACAATAAAAATTAGAGCATTGACCAACAATGTTATATGGGTAATAAATATTATCATTTTGAATCAATATTTGACCAGTAATAATTTGTACTCATTTATAGAAATTTACACATATAAAATATATAATTTATACTTATATTTATCAAAATTTTTACGTATGAGTCAACACACCCACATTTATCAGAATTTATATACATGAATTAGTAAAATTTATATATTAAAGATAGTTTGGTATTTGTATTAGCCAATTATTGACTAAAATTGCTAGGATCGGCTGGTTCTAGGACTTTCTGATTTGTATATATTTTTATATATTGATTCACAAATTTTTTCAACTAAATAATCAACCACTAGAATAAGCAAATATCCATAGATGAATAATCAAACTTGTTTACATAATATACAGTGTGACGGTCTTTTAATATATAAATAATATGATTGTAAGACTTATTGATATATATTTCGCATTTACAAAGTAAAAGCATTCCCTTCTTTTTCACTTTAACATATTTTATTCTAAAAGATGTTTATTAAATTTTGACTCCACAATAATGAGGGATAAAATTGTTAGTATAAAGATCTCTATCATTTAAAAGACATTCCAAACAATATAGTCTAATTCAATTCTAGAAATTTATTGATTTATTCCAAACATAAGAATTCTAATATGAATTAATTTGAATTCAATTCAATTCCATTCTGAATTCAAATTCAATTTCATCTCATTTATCTTATCCATTCCAAAACAGCTTGTATATCAGACCAGAATGCATGCATTTAATTGTTTTGGAAAAAAGCCTAAGTATGTTGAAATCAAAGATACAACTCCTCATATACAACCATGAAAGAAATGGTTACAACTGCAAAGACAAGTCCATAAATAAAAGGTTCAGAAGGTTACTGTTACTGATCATGAAACGAAGAAAATGAAATTATCTCTTTTGCTTTCCTTTTTTTTGGTTACACCACAGCAATGAAATTGAACATATTAACTACGGGAATACTACATCAATCCCTCATCACTAGACCCATCCTAGTGACTTTGAAAATGAAATTACTTGATCTTGGTTTTTTCTTCGGTTTCTGTTGTCGATGTGAAAGTAACTGGGTTTGTTGGATGATCCTTGACAACCAAGCTAAGCACTTCAGGCCTTGAATAGTGTCCAACCACATCAAAATCAAACTTGGACCTTGCTATCTCTCCAAGATCTGTTATGTGCAACCATTTTCAACAATCATTTTCTTAAATTCAACAAAATTTGCTGAAACATGGTGATAACAATACTTTTTATTCCAAACCCAGCTTTCTTTTAGACATCCAAAGGAGACAGTAATTAGGACCAAGAATTCGGGGAGTGTTAGTGCTGAGACAATATCAGTTGCAACTAGTGGCACAGTATCTAAGTTGTTCAAATTCATCCCAACACGAGGGTTGAACCAGTCTTTTAAGAAATGATGCTTCTAAGAATTAGTGTGAAAGTTGATGTCTTAGTTATGTTACCACCTTTTGTTATGTTGGAGGAAGAAGACGTTATGTTGTTTAGAATGATTTCGTTTAGTTTATGTTGAAGAAAATAAACCTTCTTTTGACTTGATTTGGTTTGTGTTGCTATTGAAGCCAAATATTTGTGTGGTTAACATGTTTGGGTTCTCTGGTTTATGTTACCATTTTGATAAATGAACGGACCAATGTCAATGTGTTTTTAAGGTTTGCGTTGAAGTAAATATAGCTTCTTTTAACATCACGAATTATAGGTCAAATAGGTCCCCTAAGATACTATTATAAGGCAAATAGGTCCCCAACATGAAAACGGCACCGTTTGCATTCTCTGTCTAAGTGGGGACGAATTTGTCCTCCCCGAAACGACGTCATTTTGCCCCTGGTTCCAATACGACGTCGTTTTGTCCAGCGTGAATGAGGACCAAAATGTCCTAAAGGTGACATGTCACAGTTAACCTGACACGTCAACACTTTAACTGGATCAAACGGTTTTGGGGACGTATCTGGGGGATATCTGAGAACCTCAAGGTCGAAATTTTTGTTAAATTTTGTGAGGGACAAAACTGTCGGATGGTAAATTTCTTGGGGACCTATTTGGGGTATTACTCTTTATTTATTTTTGCACCATAAATTTTCATTGGTTTTTTTAATCTTTTTTTTTTTCAGATGTATCTAACACTAAGAGGCTTAGATGAAAGAGGACAACCAGACCTCTTTATGGCTTAGCATTAGCACCGAGGTATTGGGACAAAAGATTTTATTCCTTCATTTTTAACCTCCATTACAACAAACTTTGCTTAGAGCATAGAACATAGTAATAATGATCTTAATGGGGATTTACATCTGCCACTAAACTACCACTAGACTAGTAGATTTAGTTTATAATATAATCGTAGTGCTAATACGTCCACCTTTTAAATGGTGAGGAACTAACATGTTCGATGAGATAATGGTGAAAGATGAAGTTGTCACTTCAAATCTTGAAAAGCTACTCTATTCTCCTTGTTTTATAGTTTCTTTTGTATTTCTTCTTTTTTAAGCTCTAAGACTGGGAATCACTCTAGTTAAATTAGCATTGTAACAAAAGTATAACATACCAAGATCTGCTGAGATGAGTGCCTCCCCGTCATAATTTGGACCAGCCAGAACAGCCCCTGAGGGTGATATAATGACACTGCCCCCAGCACATACAACAGCATCTGGTGTTAGTTCTTCTTCCGTGCCGCAAAATTCATACTCAGGAGCGGGTGGGTAATCCTTTCTTCTACAGAACTGGTTTGCTGACAAAACAAAACATCCACCTTCAAGAGCAATATGGGTCATTGAAGCTTGCCACACATCCCTGGCATCAGCTGTAGGTGCACAATATATTTCCACACCTATGAAACAAAGCTCCATAGATTAGCTAAGCAAACAAAATGCTGGCATGCAATTGCCACGGTATTAGCATAAGTGCTTCTTATTCTAAATACTTGGAGGTACGGATGCAAAGTGGGGCTAGAAAGAGCCGCAGCCGCAGCCACCACAGTCCCATTGAAAATTATAAACTTTATCATGTCTAGATATTCATTAGAAAATAATGTATTGCACTGTGATATGTTTGTTAAAACTATCAAATATTAAACTTGTTTTGCTTAACTTTAGGAGTATTTAAGACTTTAAGATGAAAATTGAATATAGAAATTCTAACCTTTCGCATACATAGCTGTCCTTAACAATGGCATCCTGTTTTCCCAACAAATGGCAGCACCAATTTTCCCAATGGGAGTTTCAAAGACCGGAATAGTTGATCCATCGCCAAATCCCCATATAATCCTCTCTAGTGCTGTTGGCATGATTTTCCTATGCTTTCCTAGGTAACGACCATGAGAATCAAAGAAGAGAACGGTACAATAAAGCGTGTAGCCATCCCTCTCAATCACACCCATCACTAAATACACTTTGTACTTTCCTGCCATTGCTGCCAATCTATCCACTTCAGGACCTACACAAGCATAAGACATGTTAGTGAAAACTGAGAAGTGTATGCCTACCGCAATTTGGTTCAACGAGGAAATTGGGAGAAAAGTTTTCAAATGAACATTTCTAAGGAAATCTCATCCTTTTAATTTTCATCTTTGATACCAAAGAGACAGTCAGAATCACTGGCCTGCATATAGCAGTATCAGCATATAAATTTGTTTCCTTGTTATAAAATTAAAATAGTAAGTTGATAGTTGCTCAACTATTAGAGTAAAAGAAAACCTATATACAATTATGAGTATTTGATTTTGCTTTTGTAAAAACTGATTCTAATGTAAAATGATTTACATTTGATAATTCCCCTAAAAGTGATTATGTCAGACAAGTAGATCACTTATACTGATATGGAATTGACTCTGGAAGACTAAAATTGATTATAAAACGTGCTATAATTTAAATCAAACAAGATGCTGCAGAATCCAACATCCAATGATCCAAACATATGCAAATTTTCCCTTTTCCTGAGCCAAGTTTTTCTATTCAAACAAATATCCAGTGGCACCAGGTCCAAACTAGAAAGTAATTGTTCTGAATGAGAAAGTAACTGATCATAGCTCTTACCAGGAACATCAATGGCTGCAGAGTGATACTTACGGAAATCCTCTCTACCCTTTGGAGTTCGGTTCCCAATCGAAACACCAAAGTTCGAACCACGTGGGTATCCACCAACAAACGCTTCTGGAAACACAACAAGTTGTGATCCATATCCAGCAGCTTCAGCAAGCAACCTCTCAGCCTTATCTGAACAAAAGAAACAACACAAAATGTTATCATTTCAAATCAGTTCACCTAAGAAAACAACAGTTAACTCTATCATACAAAAGAACCAATAGAAAGGGTACTCAACACTGAACAGTCAAATAAACAACCTTTCAAACATAACAAAGACCTTCACTTGTACCAATTTGAAACACAGAAGATGGTAATTCATACATAAGAGCACAGAAAGAAGATAAATTTAACGAAAAAGGATAAAGGGTATTCGAGAAAATACAAAAATTAAAAGCTTCAATGAGATAGGACCTAAGGTGGCGGGAGTGTCGTAGAAAATGGTGGAGGCTTGAACAACAGTGGCTCGGACAGTGGGGGCGTTGAAATCGGAACCCATGTCAACCTCTGCAAAGAGAGGACCATCGTTAACTCCTGAAGATGACGTTGTTACAAGTGCCATGTCTGTGTTTCTTCTATTTCTCCACCTTCCACTTCTCTGCACTGTTTCTGTCACAGGTTATTGATCCTTTCAGTATCCATTTCTTTGCATAAATAAAAGTCGGGTTTTTTTTTTCTTAAGAAAAATTAATTAATTACAGTGAACTTTTACGGATATATTTTTCAAAAAATTTACATTTCTATTACTTATTTTTTTGACCCTATTATGTACCCGTATCTTACCTGAAATAATACTATACAAAAAGTGTAAAGTATTTTAATTTTTTAAATAAAATTAAATATAATAATTATTGCTATAAAAATTTTACAATGTTAATTAAATTTAAAATTTTAATATTTTTAATATTATAAACATTAGAAACAATGAATAATAATTTTATTTATTTTTAAAATAAAAAATCATTCATGGATAATAATATATAGTTTGTGATTAAATTAAAATATTTATATTGAGATTTTATTTTTGGATTAATCTTTGTATACAAGCAATTTACAAGTCCTTTACCCTCAAACGCGCCTCTTGTGGCATCTGTGTTTCACGAGCCTCTTTAAATCAATCCAAATCAATTAACGCGCGAATATATAACTTCTAATTTTCAAAAGATTTCATTTCCTTTTTCGAATTTCTTGCCAAATTTATTCGATCCTTCGTGCGTCTCTCTTTGGCTTTTCATTCGTTGTTTTACGTGTGTTTATCACTAGTTTTTCTTCGTCATTTACATGCGTTTCTCTCCCTGTATTATTGCTTCGTTTTTTTCGATTTTCATAGTTTCTGAAATCAAGCTTTGAAATCGTTTTAAAGATAATGGATAATTCAACTTCAAATTGTCAGCTGAACTAGGGCGATGTGGATTTTGAATTTGAATCGAACGAAGCTCCTAAGGTGTGATTTAGTTTTAGTTAATTATTGAATCTGAATTTGATGCAGCTAGTCGTTTATGATTGTCTAGCTGAATAATGCGTGAACATTGATTGTGAAATTAATGCGTTAACATTGATTGTGAATTGAATCTAATGTACTAGTTTTGATTAATTTTCTGCATTTTATACCAGACGTTGGGGTGTAGATCAGAACTTTTTGGTTGTATTTTAGAGAAGTTTGGATGTATTTACAGTTTATGACTTTTCTTGTTATTTTAGTTGAGTCGTTGTTGTTCGGGTGTAGATCAGGAATTCTTGGGTGTATTTTAGTTGAATTGTTAATTTTTTTTGACGTGCAGAAACTCTATAGTATACCCTTGTTTTTAACATGGTGTATTTTGCAGCCCCTCTGTATTGATGATGACCAGTTTATTCTCAATGTTGGAATGACTTTTACCACCCTTGAAGATGCTGCAAAATTTTACAAGGACTAGCCAAGGCTGCAAGTTTTTCTACAAGAGTTCGGAGCACAAATAAGAAGGGAAACGAAATTAAGAATCAATTGATTTCATGTAGCAGAGAGGGAAAAATGGAAATCTAAAATATCTCTGACCGAGAAGACAAATCCCATAACTGGTTTAAATTGTCCTGCAAGAATTTATATACACACATTGAAGGATGTTGGTGTTTGGATCATTTCAAATGTCGTGTTGCATCATTCACATCCTTGCTGTCCAACTCAAGCAGAGATGCTCAAACAGCACAGGGAACTAAGCATATCCGTTCGTCGTACAATAGAGAATAACGAAGAGGCTGGTATCAGACCAAGCAAAACTTACCAATCATTTGTTGTGGCAGTTGGGGATCACCGCGAGTTAAATTTTATCGAAAAAGACGTGAGGAATTACATCACGAGAGAAGTGCAGAATGTTTCGGAACAAGAAGATGCAAAGGAATTCGGGAAATATTTATTAAGAATGAAAGAGAAAAATCAGAATTTCTTTTTCGAGCTCGAACTCGAGGACGATCAGTTGATTAAGCTGGCTTTTTGGGCCGATGCAAGGAGCAAAGCTGCCTTTGAGTATTTCGGAGATGTCATTTCATTTGACACCACCTACAATACAAACAGCTAATATGTTATTCTTGTTTACGATGCTAAATTAATGTTGTTTTCTGAATCTGCTGCAGAGGTGTATATTGGATGTTTTTGGGTGTATAAAATCATTATTTGGGTGTACGTAATGATTTTTCATTCTGCAATCTTGTAATTTGTTTCAGGTATAATTTGGTTTATGGTTCTTTTGTCGGAGTGAATCACCACGATCAGTCAACACTTCTTGGATGCGCTTTGATGAAAAATGAAGAAATTGAATTATTCAAATGGTTATTTCAATGTTGGCTTCGTTGCATGGGAGGAAATGCTTTGAAAGGGATTCTCACCGATCAATACGCGTCAATGAAAATGGCTATAGAGGCTTTTATGCCAACAACAATTCACCGTTGGTATATTTGGCACATCACGAAGAAGATTCCAAGCAAATTAAATGGGTACAAGGGACATACAGAAATTGAACGAGAAATGAGATAAGTTGTTTGGAACTCTCATAGCAAAGACTCATTTGATAGGAATTGGAATGATTTTCTGCTGAAGTATGGTCTTGTGGACAACAAGTGGCTTTCAGGTAATGTTTTTTAAAATCTGCAGTAGAGGTGTAAATTGCATTTTTTGGGTGTAATATAGTCTGATTTGGGTGTATTATGCAGATCTTTACGAAGACCGTCATATATGTGTTCCAATTTATTTGGATCACCACTTCTGGGCAGGGATGAGAAGCACACAAAGGAGCGAGAGCATGCATTCATTTTTTAACAAGCTCATTACACGGAACAGCTCGCTTATCCAATTTGTCAAATAATACAATAATTGCCTCGGAAGCAGGGAGCAAGCAGAGAGAGAATCAGATGCTGCAGATTTTCATACAGTCATACCGTGTGCAACAAGATCTTCCATTAAAGCTCAATTTCAACATGTGTACACTCACCAAAAGTTTAGAAAAATCCAAGCATAATTCATAGGATTGGCGAATTGCATCACAAGAGTAACGAACTCCACTCTAGGCTATTCAGTATACGAAGTTGGAGAACAAGTTTTCAGCTCTCAACAAGTTTGTGGTTACTTACGACTCAGTAGCAGCCGAAGTGAAATGACAATGCTTATTATTCGAGTCAAGAAGCATATTATGCCGTCACGCCTTAAGTGTGTTAAGTTTTGAATGAGTAACCCAAGTGTCACTGAGATATATATTGGAACAATGGAGCAAGAAGGTAAAGAGGCGACACACACACATCAAGAGCAGCCACAACGAGCCACTGTTGGAGCCAAGAAGCAAGAGATTTGACGAATTGGTGTTTTGTTCGCAAAATATTTGCGAATTAACATCAAAATCGGAGGAGCTGACTGCCATTTTGCACCGTGCCTATGATAACATCATGGTTGAGATGGAAGAACTGAAAGCCAAAAGGAAGGGGTCATGTTCGTTATCTCACGAAGATGCCAACTTGAAATCTATTAAGGAGCTTCAAAGCCCTCCAAGGGTTCGAATAATAGGACGTCCAAAAAATAGGCTAGGTTCAAAGTTGGACAAACAGATTGCAAATGCCTCAAAGAAGAAGAAAACAAAAGCTTTAAACGAGGTAAAAGTGATGGTCTTTAAAAGTTTATTACTTCCACTTAAACCTCTTTGATGTTGGATCAGTGGTGCGTTCAAATTCTAGCTAATATCATGGACATGTTATGAATTATCAGTTCAGGGACCAGTAGCAGGAGATAGTTTTTTGGGTGTATAGATACAGTATATGGGTGTAACGATGATTTTTTTGGGTGTATTTCTGAATTTTCTTGTGTTTGACATTTTACATTTATATATTTTCAAATGCTGCTGTCTTATGTTAGAAATTATTATTTTGTTTAGTTTTTATGGTTTAAGCTTTTAGGGTTTAGGGTTTAGGGTTTTAGTTTTAGGGTTTAGGATTTTAGGGTTTTAGGGTTTATGTTTTAGGGTTTAGGGATCCAGCATTAGGGGATAGAAGTTTGGGTGTATATTGAACTTGCCTTGGGTGTAAAATTTCATGTTTTGGGTGTATATCTGCTTTGATGTTTTCCTTCATTTTTTAGAACCTGTAATTTAGACCTTTTGAATATAGAAGAGATAGTCACTAGAAATTTCATGTTTGGGCTTAGGATTTAGGGTTTAGGGTTTAGGGTTTTAGGGTTTAGGGTTTAGGTGTTAGGGTTTTAGATTTTAGGGTTTAAGGGTTTAGGGTTTTAGGGTTTTAGGATTCAGGGTTTAGGGTTTAGTGTTTAGGGATCCAGCATCAGGGGATAGAAGTTTAGGTGTATATTGAACTTGCCTTGGGTGTAAATTTTCATGTTTTGGTGTATATCTGCTTTGATTTTTTCCTTCATTTTTTAGAACCTGTAATTTAGACCTTCTGAATACAGAAGAGACAGTTTAATTATGAAAATTTTTTTATAATAAAATTGGATTATATTGGCAAAATTTTACACCATGTGTTCATTATAAGACTACATAACAATTAGATTAATCAGTATCAATATCATTAGAATTTATCTGACAATAAGGACTCAACAACAGTGAGGATGGCTTGAACAATCTTATTGCATCACTTCCCCTAATGGCTTCAGCTCTATCTTGATTCATTTCATGGAATAGAATTCGGAAAGCATATTCTACTCTAAAGTGGTCCACCTCGTCCTATAGTTTAAAGAATATTCTTTTTAATCAACCATGTTAATTTAGTAAAGTAATAGAGAGTTATATTTTTCTAAAGACAATTACCTGAGTCCAATTGTCCCACTCATACTTCCCCTTTTTTAATGTTTTCAGGCTGAATTACTTCAAGCCACTTTATTACATAAATAGCACAATCATAACTGAAAAACAAAAAATAAATTAGCAAATTACACATAGGAAAGATTAATTTTCAGAGTGAAAGATTTATACCTTATTTTTTTGCCTAAGATGTTAATATACGGTGGTTCAATTTCTTGATCCTTTTTCTTGAGAGGTCCCCCCCAATATATACCCTCATTCTTGAAATTACATATCTCTTAAAACACAAAACAAATCAAAATATATGAATAAATTAAATAAAAAAATACACCCAAGAAATCACAAACTACCCCTTATGTTGAACAGAAATACACCCAAATATTAAAATACAAAATACAGAAACAACTTACAACGAATTTGTTTAGCTTCATTCTAGCTTCAGAGGGACATGTCTTGTGATACGGGTCAAGTATATAAAATTTTTTCTTTTTTACATCAGCTACCTATAGCCACCAATGCTCTGAATAGCAAATAGGTGCAAAAATCTGAAACATGTCCACATTGAACAGTGTTTTAGTTTAATTGGCACATAAGTAAAAAATTGTGATAAGAAGTTTTAGAAACAAATACTTACATATGGATGTGATGCTAATTTTTTGAGGTCCAAAAACGGTATAAACATTGGGTAGTCTTAAACCCTAAATGGCTTTTTGGTTTTAGGTTGTAAGAATTCGCCATCTGGATGATTCCCAATCGCCATGTTCTACAACATTTGTGAAACACCAAATGAAATAATTAATACACTCAAATGAATATAGAAAATACACCCAAGGTTGAATTGAAGTACACCTTACCACAATATCTGGGGGAAGATAGTATATTTCTTCTTGAAATCTTTTAATGTGCAGTTCGTTTAGGATCAGGCACATGGCAGTGACAATCTAGAAAAAAAAAAAACCAAAATCAATTTACATGAATTGCAGTTACATTTCATGATAAAATCATTAACGTTATTCTAATATTACCTCAGCTTCTATATGTGTATCAGCTTTCAGAGATGTAAAGTGGATTTTTGACAAAATGAATCGATCTTGGGCTTTAAGGGTGCACACAGCGTCATACTCATTAGTGCTTCCATCTCCGTATGTCTTCACACGTGTGGCTTAGAGGTAACATTTCTCTTTCATTTCAGCCGAGATCTCGTTGCTCTTCAGAGGAGTTTCAAACTTTTCAAAACTTTCTTCGCCACACTGCTTTTCAATATGTGGACTTTTACCTTCTGCATAATCCAATGCTATTTTCACCCTACTGCTTGCAATTTTTTCCACCAGTTTCCCTAATTTTTTGGTTAGTTTTGGTGTTTTAGGAGTTTTTGCCCTCTGTCCCTCTTGCGTTGCTACTTCTTCTTGGCTTGAATCCGTCAAGCCAAGGCTAAATGATGGCATCGAACCTTCTTTAGGAATGTAGGATGCTGTCTGTGCCATCATCATCAGTGTAGCAGTGTCTTCTAGGGCTGGATTACTACGTGATGACATATAACGTACTATAAGAATAATAATATACGAATGATATTGAAAACCAAATTTTACTCTACTGAACTTACATTTTGGATGGAGCTGGTGGAACCGTGGGTGTGCTTTCATCAGATTTCGGGGGTTTTGGAGTGCTGCAGGATTAGATAAAACAAATCATATTATAAAAAAACTAGTTGCAGATCTTATGTGAAGATATACACCCAAGTAAGTAAATTATACACCCAATAAGGACAATATACACCCAAACAGTAACCAAATACACTCCAATATTATTCCTTACCTTTTTGTTCTTTCTTCATTAATTTTTTCACTTGGAGACTTTGCAGGGGTTGGTTCAATTTCTGGCACAAGGGTTGTCTAGGACAGAAGTACATAAACTTGAATTGGAACTCTAAACAAGACAAAATTAAAAAGTTAAGAAAGCCCGTGAAAATAAAATGGTTATAAGGTTGAAATTTACTTGTAAAACTCACATTCAAAGGGCTTCAGTTTGTGACTGTGTCTCTACCTGCACAACCATCATGTTCTATTCAGCTGGGTCATTGGCTGATACTTCTACCAGACTCAACCTGAAATACACCCAAAGAAAGTCAAAAATACACCTGAAGCATTCAAAAGAAACACAAGCTTTGTTTTTTGAAAACTTACGTAGTTGCAGTTTTGGCTTTTTTTCTGCCTTTTTTTTCTTGAATAAAACAATAAAGAGCTTTTTTTCTAAAAAAATATATAAAGAATTAGAAGCAGAAGGTAATGAAAGATAAAAGCAACTGGTATTAGAAAGAGAAATTACATGCTATTCGCCGGTTTGTTTATGCTGCTTTGATCTGTGTGTCCTTGAGACAAAGGATCATTCTCACTTTCTAAGTTCAGCTCCGGTATTCTAAACATAGAATAGATATCATTCAGTAAATATACCATACGGTTAAATCAGGATAACAAGATTTTATCAAATAAAGGTTCTTACGTTTTGGATGAGTCATAGTACCTTCTGTCGATGGCAGCAGAGCTCCCTTCTTCCTGGGAAACCAAAAATAATTATCAGAAACCAAAACACCTTAGAATGCCTACTATACACCAAAAAATAACAACCCATGTGCAGCATCTTTTTCATTGGTTTTCTTCTTTTTTGATTCCCTTAAGAATTCTTCTAATACTTCAGTTTCAATTTCAGATCTGGTAGTACATGCATAAAAGAACATGTTAACAAATATAAATCTGATGATAAACGGTAATATAGCTTTACAAAGTATCTTACCCATCATAGGATTGAGTTTGTTCATGAGACGAATCCTCAACAACTTGCTTTTTCTTTTTGGATTACGCCCTGGAAAAAAAAGTATGAATCCGAAAAACAAAATAAAATTGATGAAAAAATACTATCCAAGTATGTTAATAAGAAATGCTTTGAAAGTTAATAAGAAATGCTCTGTTAATACATGAAATTTTGAGAATAAACGGAAAAGAAAGCGATGATAATTTCAGAACATTAATCATCATTCGATTTAGTTTCTGAATCGGAATCCTCTTAAATCTTATTCCTTTTTTGGATTTCATTCTGGAAGGCAAACAATCATTAGTAAAAAACACCCTAAAAGTGACAAAATACACCCTAAAAGTGACAAAATACACCCAAGTATGTTACTTACTTTTTGGCTGTTCAGGTGGGTTGTTTCCTTTTTGGTTCCTCTGAGTCTTCTTTAATCTCAAACTCAGAGGAAGAATAGACTTCAGTTTTAGATGTATCACTCTCAGATGATGATGAACTTGCCTTCTTTTTTTGTTTTTTTTTTGTTTTTTCTTTCTTTTCTTTTTCCTTCATTTGTTTCAATTTCTCTTTTGTTTCTGCCATCTTTATGATTCCCTGAAACAGTAGAAATGTTAGTTAACATCATCCACGTAAATAAAATACACCTAAGGTATTCTGTTCACTTACCATATGTCCATCCATTTCTGCTCTCATCCTTTCAATCAATTGCTCTCTATTCCAGTTGGCAATCTAGGGTTGTGCAGGTCTTTCTTCTCCTTTCTTGTCTTTGTTTTTTGACAAATAGAAATAGACTATCATCAAGGAAAATAGGCAACCGTCGATTGATTTTTTCTTCTTCAGATTGTAATTAGTTATGCCATTGATGATGAAATTCAGCACATGGGCTCCCTAGTTGCCCTCATTTATTTTGTCCATCTTAAAAATTGGAGCTAGGTGCACAGAAGAGATTTTGTTTATTATTGTTGGCAACAGGAACACCATCTGTATATAGAGGATGAAAATCCTCTTGAACATCAGGCGATTCTATTCATTTCTAACACCAATACTCATCATCTCATCCGTAAGATTTTTTAGAGTCTTCCCCTGGAATCTTCTAAAAATCTATTTGTTCTCTTCAGAAAGTTCCTTATAACTAACTTTCTCAGGAAATAGATCTCCTACAAAAAAGAAAACAACTTACACTAAAAATCACTTGAAATACACCCAAACATAACTCATATACACCCCAATATCACTCATATATACCTATGTTTGTTTCTTGATTATATGATAGCAGAATAAGATATTACAAAAAATGGAAGTATAGAGGTTTTCTGTAATGAGTTACCTGATGCATTGAGGCCAAGCGCAACCCCTATTGTGCTGGGTTTAACTCTAAACGAACCGTAGCTGGTTTTGAGTGTATTTTTTCCAATTTAAAGGAGTTAGCCAACTCCTTTAATAGTTTGTGATGCACCCTCATTGGCGGGATGCGCATCAATCCACCAAAACCTAAATCTCGAACAATTGCTTTCTTTTCCTTGCTCATATTTTCAAATTTTTCACTCAACAATTTGGTTGCACACTTCAAGTCTTTGGTTTGCTGTAAACAAAACAAAATTAGAGTCATTAGAATAAGATATATATTTGTATTAGGAAAAATTGACTTGTTCTAAGACATATATTTGTGCTTACATTGTATTTTTTTCACCTTGGTTTTTGCTTACCATTTTTACTGCAATGAAAAAGAGATGCTGTCAATAGACAAAAAATACACCAAAAAATCAGAGACATACACCCATATATCAGTTAGATACACCCAAATATCAGCCATATACACCCAAACTCAGTCCCATAAACATTTTGTTTTTTCAATTAAATGAAATTAAATCAGTTCAAAATCATATTGAATTCATCCAAACATGCATAAAATAACACTACAAGGTCAAACACAATTAGAACAGTACCAGTTAGACTTCAAAACTCCTAAGATATATACTAGTCCCATGCACCTCTACATTTTTTGGATTATATGACATTATATGAGTTCAAAAATATATTTAAGTTCAAAATGCCACTAGAAGCAATAGTCGCATGCCAAGTCTGAGATATACACCCAACAATCGGCCATATACACCCAAAAATCATTTAGAAGAGGAAGATTCTTTCATGTAAGTATGCACAAATCTACTTAAAAAACATGTAAACATCCACAAAACATATACCAAAACAGATCAAAACACATGTTAAAGAATTCACTAGAAGTATGTGAAATAGCATAAACGAAGAATAGTGTCATCAGAACAGTAATCTAAACCAAGAATAGTGAAACAGAGAGAGAAATACTGACGATATAGTTATTCGAAGAACAGAAATGTGAAAAACCTCAAAGAACAGTAAATCAGTACCTTGAATAATGTTTCTTCCTTAATTCTGGTGATTTTTTTATGGAGATTTGTATCTTTTCTTCTTGATTTCTTCTACTCTTCGTGAGGAGTTAGAATGTTTCTTCAGGATCATAGTTTGTTTCGAATGTGGCTTGAATCTTGATGGTTTGGGTTTTGATTGAGAAAGAAGAGGAAGAGTCTGTCATAATGAACGTATTTTGGAAAAACGCAGTGGTTGATTAAGGCGTGTGCGTTTTACGCTCGATGGTAAAGGAGCGGTGCATGTATTTTTTTCTTGGGTTTGGGCCAACTTGTATAGCTTGTAAGCCAAAAAAGCTTGTATGTGTAGCAGGCCTGTTTATTTTTTTAGAGACTTCTCTTTAAAAAGTATTGTTGTTGAATTTACGGCGAAAGCTAGTGCACTCCAGACAAAGTAAAGAGTGCAGTACTCTTTAAGAGTTAACCTACTATCAAAAGTTATCAGGTAAATTAAATTTATTTATTATTATTATTTTCTTTTTTATTATCATGGGCTGAACAAACAAATTGACACAGACAAAAATATTAATCCCCTCTTTCAAACACTAGAAAAGTACTTAGGAACTTGATGAAACTCCTCCATTACTCTGTTATTAGCGATGTGACGTCTTCAAACATCTTCACTGCTTGCGGTGCTTCCACAGTCATTCTGGCCGGCGATAGATTTAAACGTTCTTGAATCCACTCTTTTTATTCTTTGCCGTGAATGACCTTTCAAGCCCGAAAAATCGCTGCCATGGAAGAGGGAGACAACTGTCTATCGCCGCTGTTGTCTGGCTAACGCCAAACACAAAACTGATTTTGGAGAAGAACCCCTGTCTCCATGAAAGCGCCATGACTCCATTAGACCTACACTGGCGACAAAGAGGCACATGGATTCGCTAGGTACCTTTCTCCATCCTCCCTAAATTGGAATGGTTGCTAAGAAACCTATTTTGATGTGTCTGAGTTTCTTTTTAGCTCCGCTATGATTTCTAGTGGAAGGCAAATGCTCCAATTTCTTTCCAATTCTCTCCCATTTATTACTAATTACATGGGCTATTATGAAAAGATAAATATTGAGATTTCTTCTCTCTTTACAAAATTAGCAAATTCCATATGTTTTGGGGCGAATAGAAAATGATATATTTTCGGGTATGGGCCAGTCAAAGCCCCCACCGGAAAGAAAAAAAGGTTACATGGGTTATTTTTAGGTTTTTACCCATTTATTCTACTTTCATAATATTAGTGTCGTATCTTCTTGTCTGCTGTCGCGAAGTCGGTCTTTTGTTTTTCTATGTCTTGTTGCTGAGTTTGGTGCGGCTTCTTATATAATTCTCAAGTCCTACTGTTAGTTTTTTTTCTTCCATTGTTCTTTGACTTGTTTATGCTTTTAATTTTATTTTTATAATAATTATCCTTTTGATTGTTATCTTTTGAATTTTGCTTTTGATTTGTGCTTTGTTAAGTTGTTGCAACTTTATGTATAGTGTGTCCAATTTTGTTAGTATTTCCAATCACGAATTTGTAATCTATTGAAAGAGAACTCAAGTAGTGACTGAATAAACTAATACCTCTTGTAAGGTTAGGATTATAATGTTAGGAGTTGTTTTATAATCTATAATCTATAATCTGTAATAAACAACTTTGTAGTAATGTGATGTTAAGAGCTAATCTTTCTTTATCTTTTATTGATTATGGAACTTTAAATTGTGATTTTCTTTTGGTATAAAAGTGTGAATGTCTTGTTAAACTATTTTTTGGTTACTGAGATTTTTTTATGAAGTATTGTCAAGTTCAATTTATTTTTATAATTTCTATAAAAAATTTATATAATTCTTTTATAGGCACACAAGAATAACAGGGCAATTGAAGATTGGGGACTTTTTCAAATTTGTTATTTGAGTTGTAACAACTTTGTGACAGAGCGTGGTACAAATTTTTTGGTACGTACTATTGCAAATATGTAATGGATTAAAATAGAATCCTTGTAATACCATAAACCAATACCTCTCACAATTCTATGATTGTAATGCTAGAGTTTCTTCTATAATCTATAATTTATAATTAAGAATTTTGTAGCATTATCTTGATAGGAGCTCTTTTTTCTTTATCAACTAATGATTATAATACTTTGAATGGTTGATTTTCTTGTGATATGGGAGTGTTAAAACAGGTATTTTGTTTGTTCAAAAATTGTATAAGCTTAATGTTAGATTGTCAAGTCTAATTCAGTTTTTATAATTTTTATAACATTTTATACAATTTCTCTATAAACATAAAGAAACAACTAACATTGAAGGCTTCTCCGATTTACTGTTTGTTGAGTTGTTACAAATTTGAGGTAAAACGTGTCCCAGCTTTCTTAGTATGTGCATTCGCAAATTTCTAATCCATTGAAAGAGAACCCATATAGTGATACAATAAATTAATACCCCTTATGATGCAAGGAGATCTTCTATAATATATAATCTGCAATTTTGTAGAATTGTGATACAAGGAAGCTCTTTTTTCTTTATTATTTATTGGTTATGAAATTTTAAATTGTGCTTTTCTTTTGGTATGAGAATGTGAATATGTCTTGTTCAAACTGATTTCTTGGTTGCTCATATTTTTTTATGAAGTTAACATTAGATTGTCAAGTTCAATTTAGTTTTATAATTTATGTAAAATTTTTATATATTGTTTTTACCGGCACAAAGGAATAACTGGACAATTGAAGATTTAGGGATTTTCAGATTTGTTGTTTGAGTTGTGGCAACTTTGTAGCACAGTGCTGCACAAATTTCTTGGTAATTGCAAATATATAATGTATTTAAAATAGAATTCTAGTAATACCGTAAACCCATGTCTCTAGCAATTCTATGATTGTAATGCTAGGATTTCTTTTATAATCTATAATTTTTAAGGAGAAATTTTGTAGCATTGTGTTGATAGGAGCTCTTATTTCTCTATCAATTAATGATTATGAAATTTTAAATGGTTGATTTTCTTGTGATATGGGAGTGTTCAAATTGGCATTTTGCTTGCTCAAAAATTGTATAAGGCTAATGTTAGATTATCAACTCTAATTTTTTATAATTTCTATAATATTTTTATATAATTTTTCTATAGACATAAAGAAACAACTAAGATGGAGGGCTTATCCAATTTGCTGTTTGTTGAGTTGTTACGAATTTATGGCAAAATGTGTCCCGGCTTTCTTGCCATGTGATTCGCAAATTTCTAATCCATTCGAAGAGAACCCATATAGTGATACAATAAACTAATATCCCTTGTGATGCTAGGAGCTCTTCTATAATGTATAGTCAACAATTTTGTAGAATTGTGATGCTAGGAGTTCTTCTTTCTTTATCTCTTTAATAAACTAATACCTCTTGTGTTAAACTTGAATTTTTCTAGTATTTTTGTTACAAATTTTTCATTTTCATGACCTTTTTATTCTTTTTTACTCTTTATGTTTGATTCTTGTGGCATTTAAAATTTTTCTCATTAAGGAAGACTTTTGTTTCGGCATGTCTTTGTTGGGAATAAGGAGTATGACCACAATCCAATCAATTATGTGTCAAATAATTTGTTATTGTTATTGTATTAAAATATTAATATAATAAGGTTCTTGATTAAATTTAGAGATTTATCATTGTGACAGTGATAATAATATTGAGAGATAAATCTTTTATAATTTAATCTAAATTATTCTTCGTCAAAGGATTATTAAAAAGGACATTAATAATCCGAAAAGTTATATATGACAATTGAACTGACTCACTTTGAGAATTTCTAATGGTTATAATTACCATATATTTGTCAATAGGATATTCTCAAGATGAACATAATAATAGAGTTTTTTTTTTTTACCTACGATTGTCATAGTAATTAACAATGTATTTATTATACTTTGATTCTAGACATCTAATACCCTAGGGTGCTAGTTGAATGGATATTGGGTATGATTTAAATACTTGTAGAATTAATGATTAGTCAATAAGAAATCCGTCAACTCTCGGTAAAGAGTTTGAGCTCTATGATTATAATGACTGAGATGAATAAAATATTGGCCAAGGGGATTGAATGAACGAAGAAATAAGTTTTTTAGGTCATTCATAGTTTATTATAATAATGGTAACAAGTTAGAGTTTGACAATTAAACCATACTCTAAAGGTTAACCAAGAGCTGAAAAGTTGGAAGGAATTATACTTTGTTCTTCTGAGGTTCTTAGTAAAAATAGATTACTTCAAACTATCGGGTCGTTGAGGAGTATTGCTAGATGCCAACCTTGATTAGTAAATTTAGTATGACTAATTTACTACCCGCTTAGTATTAAACCTATGGGGTCACACACTAATGAGTGTTCTAATCTTTGCTGTAAAATTATTTAATTATTATTTTGATTTGATCAAATAAATAATTATATTAATTCAAAATAGAATATTATTATATTCTTTGTTAGCACAAAAAATATAATAATAATATGATAATTGAGAATATTAAATGAGATTTGAGAATAATTAGTTATTCTATTTTTAAATTTGGATGAGATCCTAGCTAATTTTGTTTCAAATTGAGTTATGATATGATTAATAAATTTAAAGGATTCAGATTTAGAATTTTAAGATATGATTCAAATTTGAATTGAGATTCAAATTTAAAATCATTAATAAATCTCATACTATATATATGTGTATGCCAAGAGTAGAAGAAACATAGAGAGAATAACAAGAGTTTTATTCCTTTACCTCTACACACATAAATGTATGTGAGCCTAATTCTTGGAGAAGAATTTTATGGTGTGCAAAAGGTTGCAAAGAGGTTCTTAATTTAGATCAGATATCTATTGGTCAAAGAGTTGACAGCAAATGTTGGTCTCGGTGTGGATACACATAGTGCATTTGTACCATCGAAAGAGAAAAAGATTTTTACTAGCGTACTTAGGTATTTAGATATGATCTACTATATATTAAATTATTAGAATAAAATTTAAGCAAAAAATAGATCTTTAGGATTACTTTCTTTTCTTCTGCTGCGTGTTATGAACACACAGTAATCCTTCAGAAGTATCAGAGCTTTTGCTTTTTTTGTGTTTAAATTTTTATTCCTATTTTCTTAAAGTTTGTGAATTAATAGGATTGATTCAAATTATTTTTTAAGCATGTGAAGTATTTATTTCCATTGAGATGATTTTCTAATAAATTAATAGTTAATTTATTTTAATTATTTAATTGTGATTAAATTATCATTCTTTTAATACAAAAGTTATATTTATAATCAAATATTTTGTTTGATTTTATTTGTATATTAAATTTTATTGTGATTTTGATCACAATAAAAGGAATAAGATGCAAAATATCTTTTTTTTTCTTATATATATAAGTGTATATATAAAGGTCAAATTTGATTTGATAATTTTTTTAGAAAAGTTCTACGGTGCTTACCAATATAATCATCATGTCATGCGGATCGTATGTGTCGCTGTGTGGATGTGACACGTGTTTGTGGAGACTAGTTAAATGCACTGTATTGATGCAGTAATAGTAAGGAAGCTCATCGTGGTTCCGTTTTTCGTTTGGCCTAAATGTATTAATTAACATAACTGAAGTGTTTATATTAAGTAGTAATATGGGCTGGTCCAGTTCCTGTGTTATTAGGCCATGGGGGCTTTGGGCTTAGGTAGTTGAATTTTTTGTCATTTTGAATTGTAATACTAGTTTAGTCTAGTAGTGTTCCCACAAAAATAATGAAAGTAACTTTCTGGTTCAAAGGTCCAAAGCACCTGTGATGAAACGGCGTTGTTTTTTTGTGTTTTGGTTAAAAGAAGAAGATTCAAATTCTGGTCATCAGTAAGAGGAAACCCTTGCCCTCCCCTCGAACTTCATTTGTGATTCTTCAGTCTCAACGTTATTTCTCCCCAAAATACAACCCTAGCCTCAGCGCGTCGCCCTTGGTCTGACCGTTGCCGGCTTGGTTGTCGTGGTTGGTTGCCAATCCTCCTGTTTCCAAGTGGCCGAAGGCCCTTCCATTCCCCCAACGCAAGGGTTTCTAGGTTAAGGTCGGTCGTCGTCTGGCGATTGTGTGCGTGGCCAGGTCGTCGTCGTCCGTCCCCTGCTCGATAGTGACCGTCGCCAGCTGCCCATCTGATGTGGCTCTCCCTCAAATTTATTGCTACGGCACACGCATTTGGTTCTTTGTTTTCGTACTGGTGTCCCTGTTCTTCTTCTTCTCTGCATTATCATTCATCCAGTCCCCATCGCGGAGGTTAACTGTGCTAGCTACCACCACCCCTGCTCAACTGCTCCTTCCTCTATTCAGAAGCTCAGATAAACTAATATTTTCATTTTTTCTTAGGAAAAATTTAACGGTGATTTTTGAAACTCCGAATTGCTATTTTGATAATTGTTACGATTGTTGTTTTGATTATTGTTCTGGTTATAATTCATGGTATTGTAACTTTGTTCCAGGAAAAAAATAATTAAGTTTGAGGTTCTGAAATTCAGATTGATGTTCTGATTATTATTTTGGTTATTGTTCTAGTTACAGGAGATGGTATTGTACTTTTATTCTGGGAACAAGTTAATTAGAGCTGAGTTTTTAATATTAAAATTACTCTTCTGATTATTGCTTCGATTGTTGTTCTGATTACTAGTGATGGTATTGCCTTTTTGTTCTGGAAAATAATCAAATTTTCGAAAAAAAATCGTTAAAGTTGAGCGTCTAAAATTTATATTAGTGTCGAGAATTTTTGTTCCGATTATGAGTGATGGTATTGTCTTCTTGTTCTGGAACATATTAACGAAGGCTGAGCTTCTGAAATTGAATTTATTCATCATTGACTGTTTTGGTTATTCTTCTGGTCACCACTGATGGTATTGTCCTCTTGTTCTGAATACCAATAAACTGATTATTTGGTCTAATTAAAATGTTTTTTTGGTAAGCTGTTGTTACATTCATTGATGTAGTTATTGTTGATGTACACGAGGGAATGTGGTGTTGATGTTGTGTATGGGAATGGGGTTTACATTGGGTACTATGTTTGTTAATTTTTTAGCGTGTTATTGAAATTGTTTGAAATTGCTAGCCATTGTTGTTGTGATTTGTGATTACTTTGCATGTGCTTTTGGCTTTTTAGAAATTTGGCTATGGCTGTGTTTGGTTTAGCGTTAGAAAGAAGAGAAGCATGTTTGAATGCATTGAACGCATTCTCGTTGTGTTTGGATGCCCCAAAGTAAATGTGCCTTTGCAAGGAGTTATAAATTGCTGCTTCTGTGTTTGAAAATTCACGTTAGGTTTAAATTTACTTTTTTATAATCAATTCTACCCTTTATTTCCTGTTGGTACTCTCTTTACTACTCAGATATTTCAAATTTATAATTTTAATTTTTTAGTAAAATTTTTATTTTTGCGTTTGTATTTATTTTCTATTTGGTTCTGTTAAAATTTGTAAGTGTAATTCTTGTATATTAATTTGTTATTATAAATTTATTATAATATGAATCATTGATCCATTAAAAAAAATAAAAATAGAACAAAAAAACTAATTATAACTAACAATAAAGTCATAAATAATTAAAATTTATAGCTTAAATAGTATTAAATAAAAGAATATTCTGACTACCAAAAAAGTTATAAATAATATAATTTAATAAAGTATATTTTGATTTATTTTTCATATATTATTTTTGCTTTTGATATGAAAATATATTTTGCTAACTTTATGTTATTTTTATTTTAGTCAGTAAATATTTATTTTATTATAAAATTAATTAATAACATATATGTAAATATCTCAATTAAAATGATAAGATAATATAAAAAATTTATAAAACTTAATGGATTCTCAAGATTCAAATTTTCTAAAATGTAGATGGATGCGGTGCATAACAATGGTGGTGAGGGGAAAAATAATGAAAAAAACGGGCGCTGTGATGAGGCGGTAGCGGAGGACACTTTGAATGATACTATTGGAAGCGAAACAGAGAGTCAAATGTGTTTGGATTTTGGAGATGTTGAGGGTTTAACTGTTGAAGATATTATGCAAAAGACCTTTAGAACTGATGATGATGCGTATGAGTTCTACAAATATTTTGGTAGGTATCATGGGTTCGGTGTTCGAAAAGGGGACTCACGAAGGGACGACGATGGAAATGTTAGGAGGAGGAGGTTTTTTTTTGTAATAAGGAGGAATTGAGAGATCCCAAGCACTATAATAGAGTGGATAGGAGGCGAGTACATAAACCTGAGACGAGAACAAATTGCAAGGCGAAGTTGTCTATTCACCTAGAAAAGAATGCTTTTGTATGGCGTGTAAGGAAGATCAATAACAGCCACAACCATGAATTGACTCCCTAGGTAATGGTGCACCTAATCCCAAAGTATAGGTCATTGACTGAAGGGGCGAAAGCTCAAATTGATGGATTCCATGAGTGTGGGATATCGACAGCAAAAACAATGCGATATATGGCAAGATTGGCGGGTGGGTATTCATTGGTGGGATTTCTAAAGAAGGTCGCGTATAATTATATTGACAAGCAAAAGCGCGAGCAAATTGTTGATGGAGATGCTGAAGCTACGATAGCCTACCTAGAAGGAAAGGCAGAGGCTGATCCTATGCTGATGGCACGGTATAATTTGACCGAGGATAGAATGCTTGCAAATATGTTTTGGGCTGACGGGGGAAGTAGGTTGTACTACCATATTTTGGAGATGTTCTGGCTTTCGACTCGACTTACAAAAAAATAGGTACAACATACCACTGGTTATTTTCTCAGGATCAAACAATCACAAGCAGACCACAATCTTCGGCTTTGGGCTAGTGTTGGATGAGACGATAAGGTCATATACTTGGCTATTGAAGAGCCTGTTGGTGGCAATGTGCCAAAAGATGCCATCTGTGGTTGTAACCGACGGTGATGAAGTAATGTGGGAAGCTGTAAGAGTGGTATCCCCTAGAGTAACCCATCGGTTGTGTGGGTGGCACTTTGAGAAGAATGTATCGTCGAATGTAAAATATGCAGGCTTGCACGTGTGATTTAATCGGTGGCTTTATGCGGTCATTGCAGTTAACGAATTCTTGATGGAATAGAGCCAGGCTGTTGAGGAGTTTAGTTTGCAAGATAGTCTTTGGGCAAATTAGGTATTCGGCAAGAAGGAGATGTGGGCGAATGCGTACCTGAGGGATAAATTTTGTGTTGGTATAAGATCGACGTCAAGGTGTGAAGGTATAAATAGCGTTGCCAAGAACTTCCTTCAGTCGAAGCATAGGATGCTTGAACTTGTTCAAAATTTGGAACTGATGGTCCGTGACTATCAAAACAACGAGTTGTTGGCACAATTTAGATCAATTGACAGCATTTCAGTGATGACGACAAGCTTGGAGTCATTAGAGCGTTGCGCTGTGAGTGTATATACACGTGCAATATTCGGGGATGTTCGAAATGAGATTGTAGGTGTTGCATCAGTCAATCTGGTTAGATTACAAAGGTTTTTGACTACGAAGATTTACACCACCGATGAGTATGGGCAACCCGGAAAAGAGATCATAGTTTTATACGATAAGAATATGGGAAGAATGAAATATGGCTGCAACTTTTGGAACAAACATGGCTACCCTTGCAAGCACATATTTTTTCTCATGAAGCATGAGCACCTTCCTAACATTCCGGATGGATTAGTTCTCAAGCGATGGATTAAAAATGCCAAGGCACTTGTAGCTTATGAAGAGAAAATAGATGTCGGTACTGACCGGGCCTGCTTATTACGTCATGGTACGCTTCGTTCAGCTTGCCATTGGCTGTTCTTTTTGGGGTCACAAAAGTATGATCTATTTCGAAAGGCAATGAAAGGAATACACAATCTTTGTATCCACCTAAAGGGTTACGCTGCAACTGAGGACAATGTGTTTTCTACCAAGGGTGACAGAGTGATTCGTGACCCGGTGGCTGTGCAGACAAAGGGAGCTCCAAAAGCCCGAAACTGTCGGGGGTGCAAAAGATGGTGTACCGAATATAGGAATCCTGGTCACACGAAGAGACGTTGTCCAGGAAAGAAAATTAGTCGTGGTATGGAAATGGAAGATGGATGCACAGCTGGGTTTGACTCAGATGCATTGGAGGAGATTAAAATGTTCAACCACATCGAAGAGGTTAATGAATTTATGTCTAATTTAACATTCTTACTTGAGTAGTAGTTTGTGATTTATGTTGGGTATCCCTCTGCTTTTATTGTGGGCTGTGTTGCAGTCATACTAATTTGTGTTTTGAGAAAATACGAACTTATTAAAAGTGTTGTGAACAATATGGAAAAGTAGCTTGTTATTATATGACTAATCTATGCATGAATCTGTTACAGATATGTTCTGACAATCGTTGTTATGATTTTCGATCATTCCAGTTCGGTGACGACACCGTAGTTAGGGCTAATTATAATAATGATGCTGCTCAATGCAAAAATGAAGACAAGGCTTGCCATGTCGGGGTTCATAACATGGATATGCTAGGTGTTGGAGCAAATAATTATGTGCCAACACAAACTTCAGCGGCTGATGCACAGTGCAATGATAATGATGAGGTGGTAAGACTAGTGTCAAATTGTTGCATGTGATTTTCTCGTGGTTATACTGTCATGGTAGTCGTATTCTGTTTGAAATTACGTGTGGTACTGTTGCATGTGTACTTGGAGACATTAAGGCTTTGTTTGGATGTAAGAAAGAAAATAGAAGAAAAGAAAATGAGAGGAGAGAAAATAGAAAGAAAAGTGAAGTTATTTGTGTGTTGTTTGGATGAAGAGAAAATGGATGAAAAGAAAATAGAGATACAATTTTCTTTTGTCTGGATGAAAAAAGAAGTGAGAAGAAAGAAAATTATAATGGTAGAAAATTACATTAAAAACCTTATAATAAAATAAAATATAAATATTTTTATTTATTTATGTTTTATTGCATTTTATAAATATTATAAAATATTATAATTTTATAAATTATTTATCGAATACATATATAATATTTAAATGTGAATCTCTATTATAATAATGTATTAAAGCTATTAAAACTAAATTTTTATTGATAATTATTAATAATAGTAAAATTAAGGGTAATATTGTAAATACATCAAAGATAACATTTTCGTTCTTGTTTTCTTGCTTGTAATGGATGAAAAATTTTTATGGTGGAACCCATATCAAAATTTTCTTTCCTTTCCATTTTCATTGGCATCCAAACAAAGAAAAATGAAATTTTCCACTCATTTTCCTTCCATCATTTTTCTTTCCTCCAATTTTCCCCTAAACCAAACATAGTGTAAAAATATGTCTTTTCTATAGCCAATATAAACGTGACTTTGTGATTGTGAATATGCAGCTGATCAGGATGGTACTCAGGCTGAACAGGATACACTGACATCTATGGTTGGAGCCAAAAGTATTAAAATCTGTTAGTCTTTTCTCCCATATGTAATGGGCATTGTGTTGTATGATTTGTCGATAATGTTTCCTATGAAGAAGGATGTCCCAATAAGAGGGATATATGATTGTAAATTGCGAGGAGCGGTGAAAAGTTTACTACCAACTTTACTTTGTTTCTAGTTTTTAATTATGTTAAGCGGCCTGCAGAAGGCGAGCAATGATGGATAATGTGTGGTTTTATCATTTTACATGTACGATTGCAATATCAATCTTATGTTGATGGATTGTAATTAGAAACGGGAGTTTATTCCCACTCACCAATAGAATGTTGTTATGTTCCCTTCATCGTTATGCCGTTATGTTCACTGACAAATTAAAACCAACATGTTTAACTGTGATACTATTACAGATTTTGTACTTCATGGAGCGTACTATCATGGTAACCCATACTACCCAACAAGTATAACTAAGCTAGAATTGGCTTTTTTTTTGCTCATGCTTTTTCGATGTACCAATAGAAGTTGATAACTCTGAGGTGGCTAAAAAGATTTGGATATGAGGCATTGATAATGAACTAATTAGTACATCATATGTGATCATGGAACAAAACAATACATAGCATGGAGTGATACTAATTACGTAGCAACGTAACCAGCTGGTCACCAATGTGTCCAAGGAAACAAAATACAATTCACACAAAATAATTGGCAACTGAACGAGTCCATGAAACCCAAAAAATACATTCACTCAAAATAATTGCCAATTGCATGGAGCTGCTTCGTGATTGAGACTGAAGGGTAGACTTTAAAAAGGATGTCTCGTATGCATAGGACTTAAGAAGTTGTTAGTATGCCCTTCTAAAAGAGGTAATTCCAGTGACCATGCTATGGTGGGAAACAGCTCGACTCAAACCGACACGCTGGGACTAGGTGGATCTGCAAACATCTTTGAATCCTTCTTAGCTGACCGCCTCATCTTTCGGTCCTAATCCTCTTCGGCCATGCGAGTCACTTCATTTCTTTTGGCATTATGCCTACCCATCACAAGATCCACGGCTAAACGCATCCTTGTCACATTATTGACCACCTGTTACCACACATGCATGGATGAAGACAAAAAGGCATGTACTCTTTGACCCGTAGGTTTAACCAACACATTCAACAAGTGTATATTATCTCGTCAAAATCACGCTAACAAAAAATTTGAGGAAATGAATAGCACCTGCAAGTTATAGTCGCACCATACATATCCTTGCATCATCCACTGTGCTACCCAAATGCCACAGTCCTTCCTACAATCAAAATAGGTGCAATAACAAAGGTTGATAAAAGTATAAAGTAACTAATTCATAGTCATGTGATGTGGCACATGTACCCATTTTTATTCGACTAAAAGGGTAACATGACTCACGAATAAGGATCTTGCTGCCCAGTTTCTGGTTCAGCAAAATAATAGTCAGACATGCGAGGAGCGGGTTGGGCTACGGTTTCCTTGTTCTCAAACAAATTTTTGTCACGAAACATGTTCTCCAAGAAGGATGCCTACCACATAAGATGAGATGTTAGGGAGTTTTTTTCACACGCATGAAATAGACCAAATGAGGTACACATGAAAGGGGAAAAATTACTTAAGACGTATACTACTCACCACATATCTGATTTGGTCAAGAGTGGCCTTTCACTCGGTAACTGACTCAGCCTTTGCTGAGTCTAGATATACCAGTTCCTCGTTCAATAGATTGATGACCACCAGGTACAATGCCTGACCTTATTTAGAAGCACGTAGATCTGTTAAGACAATAACCACCAAATTAAATCAATTGGGCACAGTGGCCTAAGTTTATAACGGGACAACCAAGTTATGGCAGCTACGAAATGCTAACTTTTACAAGCTCATTAGTCTTCTTCATGTATTTGATCCTGATGAATGCCAACGTCTCTGGGCAATGATTAGTGGGGTTCAAGGCAAATTACTGTCATGGGATGCCAAAATAGAAATTAAATAGAAACCAGCCACGTATACTTAATGTGTGCAACATGGATAGCTCTATCATTGGCTTACCGCAAACGTAGTAGGAAGCCACCATCGCTTGCCAATTTCGTTGAGGTAGCTACTCGTCATCATTGAGGCAACTAGGTTCAGAACCTTACATGCAAAATTGAAACACAAAACATGTCAAATCCAAATGCTAAATAAAGTTACCAAAGTACAAACATATACAACAATTTGCACAAAACACTTTCAACAAGCCTCACATCATCCACCACTTCTTCACCAGGTAACAATGAGTGAAGTACTCCCCTGCTGCCGCAACAATGTTCATCTGGAATAAGGATCTCCTTGCATCACCAATTATCGCTCGACACTTGACTCAGTGACAAAACAATAACTACTAATACAACATGCCTGTTCAGTTTTGAAACTCTCATTACAAGGAATGAGTCATAATGTATGAGGCTTACTTTTTGGATAATCCATTACCAAATATATATGCTGCAACGGCAAGTTCTGACCCGACGAACTCCATTCCAAGTGGAGGCCGGAACAACAAGTCAAGGCACTGAAAGCATGGTCAACTTTAATTAGAATATGAAACCTAAAATGCAAAAATAATAACATAACAATCTAGGCATTTTCAAACTAACCGAAGGCATATCGGCACTTTCCATGTACATGGCCATGTTTGTCCCATAAGTGAATGGCGTTCCATGACCTTGTTGCATGATCTCGATTCTGCAGTCGTCATCCTTGTCATCGTCAAAGTCAAGCTTTCGTTAGTAACAGAAAAAATAAAGTCAACACACAACTACTGAAAATAGAGTAAAGATATGGGATCATAAGTAGAGACTATAATGACGTTACCTTCAATGGAGGGATGTTAGACTTGTTTCCATTCACAGCTGCCGCACTATGTTTTTTACCCTTGGCCCTAGTAGACAAAGTATCTTCTCCTTTTGTGTCCTTCTTCTTAGATCTCCCTCTGGACTTCGTTGCTGTTGGTAGTCCTCTCTTCTGAACAGCACATGAGCGCCGACTGACCTTCGCTACATTGTGGTTACCAGCCTCAACTGCCATATGCAAGGCCATTCATTGGGCTCGAAGCAATGACTCCAGCACCTTACCATTCCCGACGACTACCTCTGTAAGGTTTTTGATCTGCTCTGTGTGCGTTTTGATAATTGTTCCAGTAACCTTGTCCTTCTGACTTAGCCGCTGTTGTTGGTCCAGCCAAGCATTTGTCATTACCATGTGCAACAAGCATGAAAGATGAAACTAGTGCTGGACAAATACGTTACCTCTTCGACGCGATCAAGAAGATTCAGAATCCGTGCGTTTATCCCTTCACTAACCTTGCTCCCTTCTTCCGTGCCATCCCTACAAGCACACTACTAACGTAATCACACAACAATCCCGAAAATATGTTGTTAGCATTCCAAAGAATGAAACAACAGCATCTAGCATACCTTTCCACAGCCGAGTGTTCCACCAGTTGATCGTCTGTTGAAGTTCTGATGTCCACAACCCTCGTCTTCATCTTCCTTTTTAACCCCTCCGTCATTGTTTGCGTTGAATTGTCACTCATGCAGCACCTTGTCTCCTAAGTTTAACTTGGAAGGCACATCAACTTATACTCACGGAAGGTGAACTTTGGTACATATTTTGGCCCAACAGGACCATGTAAAAGATCCAACCCCGTTTACGGATGGAAACCCTCTCACTCCAGTTAACACTGTGTTTCACAGTACAACCCCCATGACTCACAAATCCCGCAATTGTCGGAAGATTTACTTAAAATTATTAACTGACTGTTGAAAAATTAAACACATAAATTGGATTACCATTTTATTCAATTTCCAAATAAAACTTCGTTATTCAGGTAAAAAAATTCTCCAAAAGAAATTTTAGGTAATTCATTCCAAAATATTAAATATAACACACTAGTCATTTTTCCTTGATGCCTTCGTTAGTCACCCTTAACAGAGCCTTACATAGCACGTTTTCGTATCTAGAACTTAATCACTATAAAGAAGAAATGCATAGTAACAGAACAGTCACATAAATAAGTTTTTTCTTTGATGTGACAACACACTGAACTCTACTTCATTGCAAGTCTCAATGTATTGTCAGAAGACGTAATTCAAAAATCTTCTTTTTGGGAACAGAAGGTATTCGCTGCAGGAAAAAAAATCACACGACTCATCATTCTCTTTATAATGAACAGACCACATTGAAGTTGAAAAAAAAATATTAATTTCAAAAGCAAGGCCTATTCCCAACCTTGCACATTACATAATATCAATATAATTTAAAAAAAAGGACTAACACTACATGCAACAACTCATACCCTGGTTATGAATGACCCAAGTTAACGAGAAACAGTTCCCCATCCTTCCATAGTTATGTATTAGGAACTCCATGCACTAATAATGTACATAAGATGAAACTATTACTTTTATCTAAATGAGTAATTCATAGCACTCACCAAATGAAAGCACTGCAGGTTTGAACAACTCATAATTCATCATTAACTCTACACATTGATCATTGTATAGAACCACAACATAACTACATGAACACTAAATGTATCCACAAGTATCACTTCAACCCTAGCCATTGGTGCAAGTTTTCAACATGTTGCTTTAAGTGAGCAATCTCACCCTCTAGTGCATGAACACGTTGGTGATTGTAATCAACTATCTTCAATTTTGTTGCTAGGACTATCTCTCCCAGCATCTTCGATGATGCATCTTGCCTCGCTGTCCTCTCGTCCGTGGAAATCAAACCCTCCGCGGCAACCTTGATCACAAACCTGGTGTGGGGAAGAACCACAACAAACCCCATAGCACTTTCACCATTGTCCATGATGCACTCTCAGCGGTAGAAGTTGGGAGGAGCGATACATAAAAACAAGCATACCCTAAATAGCTGCCCCTCCATGTCCTCGATGAACACCGGTCCGTTCGCCTTTTTCACTATGTCTTCTTTCATTCCTGCACTGCAATAACACATAAGATACCTTGTGACAATGTCGAAAAGACATGAAGTATAACCCATCATCAAAGAATATACAATAAGAACCTTCACCGCTCCCACCGGAGGTTGCTCCTACATGGATGAACTTGCCAGTGCTGCCAGAACCCTCTTCTTATCGACTGAGAAGCCTGCCGCCTTCAGTGGTTATGCGGAGACCACCCATCGGCAGCAACAACGTTCTTTCGCCATCGTTGTTCCTTCCTTTAGGTACATGGACTTTGCCTCTCTTCAGCCATTCAACGGCTTTCTGCTCATCCTTGAATTCCTTGTACTCGCTATTACTCACGCCAAGCACGTTATCTTTGCAGTCATCCCAGTCCGTGTATAAACCAGGATCTTTCCCTTTCCTGATAGCATAAAATAGATACCTACCTCTAGTCATGATCCAAAAACTCACAAAATCAAATTCTCTTCGGAAACGAGAATGTAACCTCCCTCTTTATGTACCTTGAATCAATGTATGTTAATACCTGAAGATGAACCGGTGTCCCCTCTTAAATACGATATTCTGCATGTTCTAAACAGGTGAACCCATGTTATACAAGGATTGGGCCCACAATGTCTCAGAAGTGGAGGTTTCGAAAGCGTAAAAGGAAACCATCAGTGCCAAAAATGTGCTTGCTTCAATGACCACTAATGACCAAAACTAATTGTATAGTATTATGATGTTTTTTGCTTTCTATTTTATTTTAGGTTGTTAATAACAGGTACTAATATTATCCTTCTATTTGTAATCTTTAGAATCAATAACAATATGTGACCTTTATGTAAATTAAATAGGTTCGATAAATTATAAATTTTTGTATTGAATAATCTATTAATAACATATTACTTGTTAATTTTCATTGTTTTAATTTCGAAAAGTTTGGCTCCAAAATTATAATTTATTTACAATATAAACAACTCCTCAATACTACTGAGGTTATTCGTTAATCATTCAAATTTTTTTAGTCATTAATAATTTGAACAACAAAAAAATTAATGCTTGATATCCTAAATTTTTTTTGAAAATAATAACATATCACTTACTACGCAAGTGTAAAAAATGATATTGTCAATATAAGTTACTAGTTTTACTTTAAAAAATTTGGCCGAGTGATTTGAAAGATGTGAATTTTTATAATTTGGTAGTTGCTGCAGATTTTTTAATTTTTTGGTCTTGCAGTATCAACTTCCACTCACTATAACTTTTTACTTATTGGGAATTTTGAGTTTTTTTCCAAGGAGATTTTAAAAATATGTGAATCTAATTTAGGTGAAAACAAATTTCATTTTAATATCTATTTTGTAGACTTAGTTGTCTTTTGGAAGTGGAGCTGTTCGTAAAAAAAATTTATAACCAATTACTAAAAACAGTGCAGAATTTTCAATTGACATTTAATTGACCAAACGAGGTCCTATTAATATGAAATTTGTTTCTTCGAAAGTTTAGGGATCTTGAGTGTACTCTCACCAAAATTTAGAAGTAATGGATTAAAATTGAATTTATTACAGATTTATGAAAAACAAAATTGCTTGCTGTATTTTTTATGGATTCTCTTTAGTGCAGCAACATATTTTATTAAGTTGGCTATCGAATTAAATTCTAATCTGAATGTGATAAAACTTGATTTAGACCCCAAAAAATTTGTCCAAATTTAGCACGATGAAAGAGCTTAGTTAAACAAAGGTGTATAAGTTATCCTAAATTCGTCCAAATTTAGCATGATGAAAGAGTTTAGTTAAACAAAGGTGTATAAGTTATCTTTGGACACGATTAAAATTAAACGGTGAGATACTAAAACTTAGGATTCTACACTCAACTGCTCAGTCTATACCCTAAACATCGTCTATTCAACTCACCATATAACTTCGCATTTAAAAAACTCTTAACAATGAAATTACAACAAATTCCTAAGATCCAAACCTCCATACATCGAAGTGTATTCGTTAAATAACTACACATTAAATCCTAGCCTATTAACCATAAACTCTAACAAGTAACAACAAATTTTACTAGAACCTAATATTTATAACTAATTTCAACTAAATCTATCAGAACTACTCCTCTGAATAAATGATACTATATTAGGACTAATTCTATTGTAATACATATTATGATCAACACCGAATTTAAAGGAGGACCTAAGGTGGTCATGATCTCACAATTTTTTCCAAAAAAAATTAATACTATTATTATTAGATGTAATATTACATTATTAATTAATTATATATTAACATATTAAAAATAAAAAAATACATAGTACAAATATATCATGTATGAATATGTGATAAATTTATAATAAAAAATATGTTAACTCAACAATAATAATTTAGCTCATTTAAAAATTAAGTTGATTCAAACAAAATAAAGTTATAATCTTTTTAACTAAAATTTATTTCACGTTTTACTATCTTCTTTCCAGAAATCAAATTTTAAATATTTTTTATTTCTTTTATATAACAATAACAATAAGGAAATGATCTTTTCTAACTATCAAGACTGTCAAAAAAATTTGAAAATAAGATAAAACATGATTATTTGTAATTTAATTTTACAATTATATATATCAAAAAGACAATTACTTCAAAATTTACCTTAAAAATCTAAAAATACTTCAAAAAGTATAGATCATCTATTAAAAATATCAACAAACAAATTTTGGTTTTTTTTATTTTTTTATGAAAAGGTAAAAATTATTTTAGGTTTGAATATCTCATATAAAACAAATTTTTATCCATCAAACATGTTTCGGTATAAGAATATAGAAAAAAAATTCTTTTCTTGTTCTGTAAAAAATATCAAGTATTTTTTTTTTAAAATATTAATATAAATTCTCAATTTATTCCTTTCTATAATGTTTACGAAGAAAAAAGATTTAAAAGGGCAAATGTGTTAAAGGCATTAAGTCATGATTCACTGTGGTTTTTCTTTACGATAATAAATTTTTGATAAATTATTGATACATATAGTTGCAATACATAAAGTAGCATATATCGTAATATACGTGTATAATAAGTCATGCAGTATGCATTAGACTGAGGTTTATGATTTAGAGGAGCTTACATAATTTGGGTGATTAGTTGACACGATGGGGTTTAGAATGTTTAGCAAACAGGATGATTTAGGATTTCAATAAGTCCACATCACAGGTGCTTTAGACTTTTGAATCAGAAAGTTACTTTCATTATTTTTATGGCAACAATACTACACTAAACTAATATTACAATTCAAAATGACAAAAAATTAAACTATCTGAGGCCAAAACTCCCATGGCCCAGTAACATAGGAACTAGACCCGCCCATATTCCTACTTAATATAAACACCTTAGTTATGTTAATTAATACATCTAGGCCAAATAAAAAATGGAACCACGATTGGCTCCCTTATCGTTACTACATCAACACCATGCCTTTGACCAGTCTCCCCAAATACGTGTCACATTCCAACAGCAACACATATAGTTCGCATCACATGATGATTATGTTTGTAAGCACCATAGAACTTCTTTTTTTAAGGCTAAACGTTAGTATATGAAAAATCAAATTTGATTTGATTGATGTGTTTTGAACATTATAATTTTAGAAATTAGTTTTTCTATTGTTCTTGATTATAATGAGCAACCTAACAACCAAGAGTTTTATTTTCAAGATAATAATCAGTATATAGATTTGATGTATTAAGGATTTAATTTTATAAATATAAATTCAAAAATAAATTTATCTCTTATTTACAAGGAGCAACCTGAAAATCTGCAGCATCCGATTCTCTCTCTGCTTGCTCCCTGCTTCCGAGGCAATTATCGTATTGTTTGACAAATTGAATTACATGGTATCATATGAATAGTATTTTTAATTTAATTATTTATTAGATATATTTAAATTTGATAAAACAACCAGGAGACTTGTACTCAAAGATAGAATTTATTTATGCATATGATGATGTATAAAGAGAATTAATTTTATACTTGAACCTAGACAACCTAGGGGTATAAAATATAATTCAGTTAAATAATTGTCTAACAATCAGATAATTATTTGGGATTATAATTGTATGTGATACAATTTAATTATATTTATTTGGAATAGGTATGAGTAACAACTTGACAACCAAGGTACTCATTCATGATTCTAAATAATTTTAACAGAAATATAGATTTCTTAATTTACTTTCATATTTTAAATTTTTAAATATGCCCATTTTTTGTGTGGCATACTTGAAAGTAATATATTAGCTAACATCTGAGAATTTTTCTCATGTATGAAGGGATTATCATCGAGATGATAATTCTATTAAAATAATATCCTCCAATAAAATCGGTTTTGGAATGGTCAGAATTTTTGAAGTATTTGTAATATTATTTTACATGAGTTGTTTTGACAACCATAAGTTTCAATTTCAAAGATAACCTACTATTTATTATTAAACATCTTGAAAAGATGTATGATGCCCAAAATAAGATAGTACGACTATCAAAGATTTTATTTAAACTAGTGGGAGTATTGGGCAATATATTTTGAATGAAACAACTTTAGAAGTTGGAATGCCATTAGGCAAATGACTTTTGCGAGAATTGTTCTTGTAAGAATTTTTTGAGATTTATTTTATTACAAACAATTTATAATTGACCTTAATATGATTAAGGTTTGTGTTTTTTTTAGGAAAAACTCAATATGAGTATTGAGGATGCGAATCAAAATTGCTATTCAGAGTTGGTTTGACCAATAATAAAGATATTGAGTATTTTTATTATAAGAGTTTAGAGTAAAATCTCTAATATCTAATTAATATTCTATTAAATAGAGAATGAGATTCTCTCAATTCACAAATACTATTACTTTATATACTCCATCATATTTAAGAAACATGAAATTTGATTTAGTTGAGAATCACTGTTAAATATTTAGACTATATTTTAGAAATATTGCTAAGTTAACAAATTTCTCACTAAATCAATTTTTTACCTATATGAGATATGGAAATGGCATAAGCCTAAACTCAAGAACATTAGAGTTTGGATATGTCTTATATGTGTTAAGAGATTGCACAATAATAGAATTGAAATTAGGTCTGATAAATGAGATTTATTGGTTATTCTAAAAAAATAATGAATATTATTTCTATCACCTTTCTTAAGACAAAGTATTTGTGATAAGAGGTTGAATCCCTTTTTTTTAAGGAATCTCCTCCCAAAGGAAGATAAGGTGAACAAATAGAGAATATACTTTCTCCTGAAAGTATAAAAGGTTTGATTGTCAAACTAATTTTTTTGAAAAGTAGCCTATTTGTATAATGATACAATTCTATAAAGATAGATCGAATGGTTACTTAGATTTTTTATAATCATGTTCAATAAGGATTGTCCTTAAAATAAAATTATGCACTATTGTAGTGAGAGATTTCATGTTTTGAAAAAATGTGATATTTTATGCATTGGATTTATTTTACAAAAGATCGACCACACATGCTTAAAAGCTAAGGTGTTTAATGTCAAAAGAATTTTGATAAACACAAATGTGCATTAAAAAATTATACACATGATTTATTGGCTCTAGTACAAGTGGGAGATTATTGAGATAATAGTATGCCTAATATCCAATCTATCATGATTGGCTCTCGTGCAAGTGGGAGATTGTTGAGAATAAAGAGTATGACCACAATCTAATCAATTATGTGTCAAATAATTTGTTATTGTTATTGTAGTAAAATGTTAATATAATAAGGTCCTTGATTAAATTTAGAGATTTATCATTGTGATAGTGATCATAATATTGAGAGATAAATCTTTTATAATTTAATCTAAATTATTCTTCGTCATAGGATTATTAAAAAGGACATTAATAATCCGGAAAGATTAATATATATAATGGTCTTCATTAGATGAAGATTAATAGATCTCATTTATTAAATTATATATATAAATGGTGCATATAGGGATATGACCATTGAACTGACTCACTTTGAGAATTCTTAATGGTTATAATTACCGTATATTTGTCAATAGGGTATTCTCAAGATGAATATAGTAATAGAGTTTCCTTTGACCTACGACTGCCATAGTAATTAACAATGTATTTATTATACTTTGATTCCGGACACCTAATACCCTAGCGTGCTAGTTGAATGGATATTGGGTATGATTTAAATACTTGTAGAATTAATGATTAATCAATAAGGAATCCGTCAACTCTTGGTAAAGAGTTTGAGCTCAATGATTATAATGACTGAGATGAATAAAACCTTGGCCAAGGGGATTGAATGAACGAAGAAATGAGTTTCTTAGGTCATTCACAGTTCATTATAATAATGGTAACAAGTTAGAGTTTGACAATTAAACCATACTCTAAAAGTTAACCAAGAGCCGGAAAGATGGAAAGAATTATACTTTATTTTTCTGAGGTTCTTAGTAAAAATAGATTACTTCAAACTATCTTGTCGTTGAGGAGTATTGCTAGATACCAATCTTGATTAGTAAATTTAGTATGACTAATTTACTACCCGCTTAGTATTGAACCTATGAGGTCACACACTAACGAGTATTCTAATCTTTGCTGTAGAATTATTTAATTATTATTTTTATTTGATCAAATAAATAATTATATTAATTCAAAATGGAATATTATTATATTCTTTGCTAGTACCAAAAATAAAATAATAATATGATAATTGAGAATATTAAATGAGATTTGAGAATAATTAGTTATTCTATTTCTAAATTTGGATGAGATCCTAGCTGATTTTGTTTCAAATTGAGTTATGATATGATTCATAAATTTAAAGGATTCAGATTTAGAATTGATATGATTCAAATTTGAATTGAGATTCAAATTTAAAATCATTAACAAATCTCATACTATATATATGTGTATGCCAAGAGTAGAAGAAACATAGAGAGAATAACAAGAGTTTTATTCATTTCCTTCTACACACATAAATGTATGTGAGCCTAATTCTTGGAGAAGAATTTTATGGTATGCAAAAGGTTGCAAAGAGGTTCTCAATTTAGATAAGATATTCATTGGTGAAAGAGTTGACAGCAAAGGTTGGTCTCGGTGTGGATACGCATAGTGCATTCGTACCATCGAAGGAGAAAAAGATTTTTACTAGCGTAATTAGGTATTTAGATCTGATCTACTATATATTGAATAGATGGAATAAAATTTAAGAACATAATAGATCTTTAGGATTACTTTCTTTTCTTCCGCTACGTGTTATGAACACACAGTAATCCTTCAGTCTTTAGTTCCGCGACATTGCTAAATTTATTATCGATTATCTACTTTGCATTCAAAATTTGAAGAATAAAAACTAGAGTTAGTTTTTTTATGTAGTTATATTGTTATTATTTCGAGTCATATTTTGGTCTAGAGTTTAAGAACTTGTGCTATGTTACTTTTTTTTCTTTATTTTTTTCAAGTCATTTCATTATAATAGTATTTTAAACTTAAAATATACAATAATATTGAATAATACAAAGCTTCTATTTTTAAAATATTTACTAGAATAATAATTTTATTATTTCATTCATTGCAAGAAGCTAGTAACAATATGAAAGTGGAGTAGCATTCATTTCTCTACTAGAGTGCTAGGAGTAAGGAAAGCAATATGAAAATATATTTTATATTAATATAAATTCATGAATGTTATTTTTATGCTTTGTTATTATGCTATTTGTGTGATTTGGTTGTACTTTGGAAGTGTGAATGTTGTGTTGGTAAAAATTTATTATTTGTGATATATCCTTGTGATTTATTTGTAATTATTTTATCTTTTATTATTTTTGTATTTTGAAGAAGAGAATTTTGGACTTCATTTCTTGGTGTCTTGTGCCTATTTTTGTCATATGGTACTTACTTTCATAGTTGTGAATATGTCAAATCTTTTGTACTGTTGTCATTTCATAAATATAAATATTTTTGTTTTATTCTATTGTAATAGTATGCAGTAAATATAGCATTCGACAAAATGATTGATTTGATTGGAGAGTCATCGCATAACCAAATAGGGAATGTTTCAGCTGAAGTATATCTTTTTAGCTGGATTATTCCAACACTTAGGATGTTAAGCTTTATTATTGTTTGAAATTATGTTTAGAACATTGAGGTCTATTGTTGTTTAATGTCTTTCAGAAAATGGACGAATTATTAGTTGATAGTGATGACAATGATGTTGAAGACCTGTTATTGAATAATACAGGAAGTATCGGTCGGGTTAATTTTGTAGGTTTGAGCGTTGATGCTGCTAAGAAGTATGTATTTTCAGACCTTGATGTTGCCTATGCCTTTTATAATGCATTTGGGAGGGTCAATAGATTTTCAATTAGGAAGTTCAAGGTTGGGTGAAGTGAGATTGATAAGTACATACTCTGGCAAACATTTGTGTGTTCGAGACAAGGATATCGTATTTTCAGAAGGGTCGATGAAACAAATAGGAAAAGAGCTCCAAAGCCAAAGACTAGGTGTGGGTGTGTAGCACAAATGCGAGTTCACATAGATGAGGGACTGGTGGTATACACCATTATTTCAAAATGAACATAATCATGAGTTAATACCCCCAACTTTGAGCCGGATGTTGAGATCGCAACGGAGAATGACTGATGAAGAAATTTGAAGAACGAACAACATGAGAGATGCTGGAATTTTCACAACCCAAATCTATATGCATTTTGCTGAGCAATCTGGTGGTTTTGAGAATGTTAGATTTCGAAGAAAAGACATGTACAACCAAATAGAAAAGCAAAGGCAATTGATGGAAAGTGATGTGACTGAAACATTGAAGTATCTAAAGAAACGGAAGAAATTAGATCCAAAGTTTTACTAGAGCTACGAGGTGGATAACAATGGTGTGTTTCGGCACCTAATCTGGATGGACGAGAAGAGCTGTGTTGACTTTGAAGTATTTGGTGATGTTGTGGCCTTTGATGCAATTTACAAGAAAAACAAGTACAAGTTTCTATTGGTAGTTTTCTCAGGAGTGAACCATCACCTTCAAACAATAGTTTTTGGCAGTGCAATTGTGGTTGATGAAGGAGAAGAAACTTACATATGGCTGTTGCAGAGATTCATGGAAGCAATGAATGGTAAACGACCAGATGCTGTGATAACTGATGGTGCCAAAGCTATGAAGCTTGCAATTGAAAAAGTCTTTTCAGATGCACACCATAGGTTGTGTAGATGGCATTTGTTAAGAAATGCCACAGCCAATGTCTCCAACCCCAGTTTACCCAACAATTCGGAAATGTATGCTTGGCAATTATGAGATTGATGAGTTTAAGGAGCGGTAGGCGTCAATGGTTAATAGTTTTGGGGTTAAGGACATAGAATGGGTTGAGACGGATTAAAGATATGTGGGCTACAACACATATAAGAGGCAAGTTCTTTACCGGGTTGAGAACTACATCGAGGTGTGAGACACTACATTTGCAAGTTGCTAGGTTTGTAAAATCTGGCTGTAGCATTAAGGAATTCCTCTATCACTTCTGCTGGTGGATGGATTTGTTGCGGAATAATGAGGCTAAGGCTGACTATTACACCTTTTACGGGTTTCTGATAATGCAAGCATAGTGCAAGTATTGGAGCGATCAGGTGCAACTGTTTATACAAGGGAGGTGTTCTGCTTGTTTCGATCATTATTGTTGAAAGCGTCAAGTGTGATAATAGTTGATTGGCGAGAGACTTCATATAGCGTGAACTATGATGTACAAAAATATTGTGAGTTAACACAAAAAAGGATTGTATCTTATTGGCCTGGCAACAGTGAGTTTAGGTGTTCATGTTAACGAATGGAGTCAGTTGGCATTTCATGTGTTCATATCCTTCGTATGTTGATATTTTTTCAAATTACAGAATTACCTGAGTCACTAATATTGAAGCGGTGACCATGAAAGCAAAAGAGGCACATATAAGGTTGGAGCAGCGGGGATCGTTAGTTGGAGATGGAAGTTATGAGAGTAGGATTGCTGCTATGAATGATGAGCTGTAGGGCTTGCCATTTGCAGCTTGCGGAGATTTAGGTGATTTTAAGGATGTTATGGAGTGGGTTAGAAACAAAAAGGCTAAATTATTTGCCAAACATGAAAAGAATAGAGAGGGAAGTTCTAATAGTGCAAGTGAGAAATTCAAAATACGGACGGATGCTATTTCAAAAGATGCTATGGACAAAAAGAAAAAGTGAATGTTTCGGTGTAGCAAATGTAACTGTATAGGACACAATCACCGAAATTGTCGCCATGGAGATGACCATAATCAAATGGAAAGTGGAGATGGAGGAGGTCCCAAAGATGATGACGATTGGTCTAGTCAAACCAATGAGGAGGGGGATCGATCAAATGGTGAGTATTTAACATATTGCTTCTTATTAATTACATGATTGTCTAATTTTAATTTTTCAGTTCTTGTAGAATTTTAATGTGAGCATCGGTAATCAGAAAGGCAAGTATCATTAGCTGCTATTGTCTAGCCTTGGATGAAAGATAGATATTAATTTTATTTTTTTAGTTTTAGTGTAGGAAGTTTATTGGACAATAATAAAAGTTTTTTTATTTATTCTTAGTTTACTCTTTCGATACATTTGTTTTATTTATTTGCATTTGCGGACTTAAGATGACTTCTACAAAAAAAAAATATAGTAGCATAACCATATTATGTTAGCTAAATCTGGTTATACACATCATATGGTAAGTGAATCTATTTTTATGGTTAACTCCCTAAATATTAGATGTGAAAATTATATTTGCTATTACTCTTACGATACATTTATATTTAATGTTTACTAATGCAAGACATCATGAAAAGATATATTGATTTATATAATTTAAAATTATTTTTGTTTTTTTATTGTAAAAAATATTTTAAAATTATGGTATTATTACTTGAACGAAATATGACGCAACTACGATGGATACAAATATTAAGAATATTCTTAATCACCGTTTGGTCTAATCATCTAGGGAATACATTACAAGAATAATACATTTTAAATTATATGCTTCATGCTATTTTGGATATTTATAATTCTTATATTTGTTTTATTTGTTATTAAAAAAGTCATTTAAAATAATTTGTAAAATTTGTTTAGAAAATTTTATTTTGATTTAAATGTTGATTGATCTAAAAATATTTTTTTTAAAAACACTTAACAAATTAGTAATTCTTAATTTTTGATTCTTAATTCCTGTTTGTATTTATTTAAAAAAGTTCAATGTTAATTTTTTTCTATCAAACGTGACTTTTGTAAAATAGAAAAAAAGAATCAAACACCAAACTTTCATTTTCCTTTTAATTTACTAAAGGTATTAAAAAAATAAAATATATGTATCAGTATAAACTAAATAAAAGTTATCCAACAATGTAAGAGGAATTTTATTGTGAATCATACAATAGGACTATGTCAACTTAGCTATGATGAACCAATAAAAGAAATCAGAGTCTAAATTTATTAATTATTAAATAAAATAAAAAATACTCAACACTTTTAAAATAAACAAATTAGAGTCTTAAAAATGACTAAACAGATATTCAAAAACTGCTAGAACACGTGACTTTTGTAGCCTTTTTTACTATAATAACTATTACAAATTGTGAGTTTTGTATATATTGTTCAATGAATAACTGAATGTTTTTAAATTATAATAGTAGGGATGAAATAGTAAGATAGAATTGGGAAGTACATAATTGGTTATTTTTAAATTCTAAACCCCATATAATTGAAATTCAACGAAAAAATAATATGCTATATGAAAAATGTGTAACTAAATAATCCTAAATATTAAGGAAAACATATAAAAGGTAAATAAAAAAATAATTGATCTAACAAATAGATCCCATAACAAACAACATAAATACCAAACAATCAAATCAAATACATTCTATCCTTTCATAATAATAAATACTGTGACCATCTAATTGCCAACCAATACTTTTCACCTAGCTGCAGAACGATGTTTGACTATGTGATTATATTCATTGTGAGTCCCATTTAAAGTTGCACATGTCGCTAGCATTTGAATTTTGGAATCAAAGGGCTACAACACAAAAAGTTAAATTAATTATTGTGTCAAAAGATACGAAAAGTCCAATAAGATAGAAATTTGTTAACTTACCCAAACTGCGGATTTATCACTATAAAATACAAGTCATTTAAATAATTAGGATCATTACTATTCATGATCTAGTTAACAAGGATGTCACAATAAAATAGGCTTTAAACCTTGTGTTGCAATTAGGGATGCCATGAGCATTACAGAGAGCCCAATTGTCCATTGAAATGCTTTTTTGTCTAATATATTAGTGCTGGAGTATGGACAAGAGAAAATAAAATCTAATAGATCGAGCTATGGCTCAAAACAAAATAAATAACAAAAACATGTTAATGATGAATGTACTTTAAATAACATGTACAAAAAAAATTTAAAATTAAATTAAAAAATGTGTTTAAAAATTATTTTCTATTACACATAATACACTTTTAATAGCATCATATGAATTAGTAAGCAATAATAAGTAATATTTAAAAATATATAATTTACTATGCTATCAATAACTAAAAATCTACCAGGAAGATTCAATATATCTAAAAATCCACCAGGAAGATTCAATATATCACCGTCCATCTCATGACGAATTTTTTGGAGTCACTTTGGGTTTGGATATAATTAAGTTTGTAGACCTTCCCCTCGTCAATGGATATTACCATCAAGAACCAGTGAAAAATGTCATCAAAGAGTAGACCATATATCTGTGTGGACATGATTCGTGGACAATTAGAGTAAAAAAAAATACAAAAAATTCAAATAGAGAGTGATTGAAAATAAAATTCATATTTTAATGCAGAAGACTTCTGCATCCAGATGTTTTTTTACTTTTCATACACCTCTTGACGTAGCATATCTGGGTTAAGGGCATCAACCTAATTTTTTTTATAATAAATCGTTAGTTTCATTGAGACTATATTTTCTGAGGGTCGGTTACTGAAATTTCTTACCCCAAATTGTGGTGGTAGAGGCCAAGTTGTTATTTTTTTGGACATATCTTCAAAGGCATCATCAATACGTTGTGCCATTGTTGTTTTAAGGATAGTCAGCATTAAAATCTACATGGAAATAAACATTTTAATAACTAAAGCATATTTTTCACAAACCTAATAAAAGTTACAGCATTTACTTATATTAGAGTGTATTTCATTGACAGGAATGAGACACTGAAAATCTGCTCGACTCATCTCAATATTTTTATTTTTGAACAGAGTCTCCCTATGTAGATATAATAAAGTTGTAGTTGTATAAAAACTTACAAATACAAAAGACACAAATAAATATTCATCAATAATTAACTTATTTATATTTATAAGTTTTATTTTTGTTAAGTAGCTAACTGAATGTTTTTACCCTTCATATAGGTCATGGCCAAATACATAAAGTGATATTTGACATTCTTGTAGTGTCAACTACATTTCCTTAGTTTGATGGAATTTAGACTTCAGTTCAACTGGGAGTACACAGCCAATTTCAAATGATAGTAATTTAAGTCCATTGGATCCCTTTGGTCTGCTTTTCTTTCGCCCAAAACAGAAATTTTCACTTGAGTTGTGACATTTGGGTGACGAGTTCAAGGCATCTTTGGATGCTTTTTTGCCTACACTAATTTTATAAAAAAATAATGAAAAAATTAGTAACTAAAATATACGAATGCTGCAAATGAAAACAAGTAGCTAATATAAGGATATACCTTTTCACGAAGATAGGTACGAGTATAGTTGACATTTCCTGATTGTGCTATCATTTCTTCGTCCAGGTTGATAATAGTTATCTTTTGAGACTTTCCATTCAGGGGAGTACCAGTATTTTCAGGATCGCTTCCACCAAGAATGACATCAATGTCTTCTTCTACGCTTGCAAAGTCTTTCTCAAGTACTTCCTTCTTTTTGACCATGTCAGTTGGAACATGCCATTGTGGCATTTGATCAAGAGCTTCTGGGCGGTTTCCAAGGTCCAATACTGCAACTTGAAGAATGCCCGTCCCTCCTTTTATATTGTTGTACAATCTCTCAATGTCAGTTATTTTAATGTGCAAATCCTGCAAAATAGTATATGAATATTAAAGAATATTTAGTTGTAATCGTGCATGTTAGAAACAAAAGACTAAACTAGAGAAAAGATTTGTGTATTATTGAGTGTATTCAAATTGTCTAGAATGATACAATATAAAAGGGTATTTATAGGTACTAAGAGAATCGTAATAATAAAGACATAATCTCCTATAATAAATATTCAGATATACTAAAGAATACTAATTAATCCTAATTATATTCTAATAGTGCATAGCAGATACACTTAGATTGAAACACATCTCACCTTCAAAAAGACAACTATGTCATCAACAACATAGAGTAGAGGGTTTCAACCTACAAGATTGGTTATCATTGATGCTCTTATAAGCACACTTCGGAGGTATTATTATCAATTTCCATTTTTAAGAGGGTAATAGTCAATTATCAACGGAAATGAAAATATTTTTCACGGTTAAGAGGTTCTTATGTATGTATGCAGAGTTATGATGCTGCCCACTAAGAGCTCGCGACAGTTACACAAAGCGCATGATGTAGTCGCACAGAATACATGACAGTTACAATAAGTTCATTATGTTTTATTTCAGATTATCCTCAACGTTTACATAAGTGGGAATGAAATTATATTTAAACAATTATTTGCATTACATTGTTATTAATTTATTCAAAAAGTTATTAAAATTTAAAGCTATTTAATATAAAATAAAATATTACAGATATAAAATTAAATAATTATTTTATTTATATATATTATATATATTTTTTACGATTAGGATCAACTGTTAAAAAATACTGAAATACCGATGTACCGATATACTTAAAAATTTTCTTTTAATATATAATTAAGAGTACTTCTTTCTTCTATGAAAAAAAAAATATACGTGCAACATTGCATTTTAGTCACTTATTATAATTTACTAAGATAAAATTAGGTAATTAACTTCTTTAAACATTAGTTATTTATTTTACATGCAATATAGATATAAATAAATATAATATTTGTTTCATATACACAAGTATGTAAAAAAATTGTTATTATATTATTTGATGAACCAAAGAAAAGAAAATGTTATTTTAAGAAAAACTAATAAATTATTTTTATTAATTCTTTTAATACAACATAATAAATTTTGAATGTTCTTTTAAATAATATATATTAATTAAAATAATATAATTATTCTAAATATTATATTTTAAATATACATATTTCAATAAAAAGTTGTTAAAAAATATATCAATACTTTTTATATGCATTTTTTTATTAAATTTATTTTTCTTTTGTAAGACCAATTATAATATCATTGACATATGATAAAAGTAAACATAAATATTTGGCTTTATTTTCTATTTGGTTCGAATTTGGTCGGTAATAAAATATGACATATATACATATATATAAATATATAAATTGGGGTCATATAATATAGATTAATTAACATAACCTATCTTACCATACATATGAGTATATATATGAGATTACTTAAAATATTTAAAATATATATCATATAAAAAGCAGTTTTGACAAACAAATGTATTGTGTAGAAACAATCATTACTAATTCTTTTATTTTTGTTGCTAGTTCTTTTTTTAAATGAATTAATTAGATATGTAACACACTTAATTGGCTTTATCTTTTTACTAGGGACTCAATAGATTCTATCACTTTTCTATTGACTTTAAAAAATTAATTTTATATTTTAATTCTTAAAATTATAAATTTAATATTAAAATTGAAAATAAATTTTAAAGAATAAAATATTTTAAATTATTTAACATGTAAAATGTATAAAATAAATAAATTTAAATTAAAAAAATAGGATTAAGAAAATAAGTCAACAAAAGCAATATTAAAATTGACTAATATTATTTAAAGATTACTTATTTATAAAGTTATTAAATTTATTTATTTTCTCAAACTTATTTCGTTAGAAGAAAATTTAAAAATTTATATACAAAATACTTGTAAAATCTATATAAAAATATTATTATTATTAATTAATTGTGTGATGGTTTTCAGTGGCTAAGAGAAGGGGGGTTGAATCTTAGCCCCCTTTTTTCTTGATTACACTTTCTGGTCTTTGAGGAGACTTTTTTTTATTTTCGTCTCATCCCTAGTCACGAGACTTTTCTTTTTGTCTCGTCACTTGGCACGAGATATTTTTGGTTTTGGCTCCTGTGCAGTAGAAACAGAAATGGAGTAGAAGAGAGAGAAAATTACACCCAGATATATCCTGGTTCAACTGCTAAGTGCAGTGCAGCCTACATACAGTCTCCATCACAACAATGATGGAATTTCACTATAATCATTCTGATTACAAACTGTAAAGTGCTAACCCAACTTACAAGGGGATTCCCACAGAATCATGAAACACAACATAGATGAACAAAGGAACTCTAAGGACATCTATGGCTTTTTCTTTTAATTTTGCACTCTCTGCCTTTTTTCGCTCTATGGCTTTTTCATACAAACCTCACTGTTTGCCTTTTTCCATGAGACTCAAGACATGACAAAATTAAACAGAAAAATACAAAACATAATACATTGAAGGAGAAGAAAATCTATAAGCTTAGGTAGCTATGAGACTTCTGTGCCTTGCACTCTCACACTTTCTCCTTGAATCAAACCGTGACTGTTCACCCCTTTTATAGAGAGAAGAAGCCTTCACAGTTGAAACAAAAACCAAGCTTAACTTCTTTTCCTTCACACATAACTGGTTCGGCCAAAGAGAGAGAAGGGGTAATCCATGCAAAACCCAACATGCAAATTCCTCTAGTTCTTCCTTGGTCATCAGACTTCATCAATCTGAGCGCTCCATCCTTACATTTCTCTCTAAGATGGATTTCTGGCCTTTGATGCTTCATGATGATGATGGCTTCATCTGCTCCAATCTCTGCCTCTTCCATCACTTCGCCACACTAGCTACTTTCTGTGGTGGTTAAGCAGAATCAGAGACAAGCCATCCCACCAAGGATCTCCTCCTTGCTGACTGAATCTCCTTCTACCTATTTTGGTATGAAAAACCCAAGATCTTATCACCATATCTTACCATTCATGGTTGAAGATCTCAGCCACCGCATACTTTATATTTTTTATGTTTTCTTGCCATCATCATGATGGTCTTTAGACTTGCTTTTTTTTCCTTTGGTAGCTCATTTTTGCTTCCATGGTTTTCTGGGTATTGTCCGAAAGGAAGAGAGAGATGAGAGAATAGAAAATGTAGAAAGAGAAGCAATCAAGTATTTTTGAACAATTAAACTAAAGTGAATTAATTTACTTCCCTTTCTTTGCTATTGGTAGCGTGCAGCACTATGACAATCAATCAACTCAACTGCAAATTTCTCTCTCATATTTCCTATGCAATAAATGACAATTAATGAAATTTGGAATCCATCACATGGTAAAATGTTTGGATCCGTTGGAAGCAATTTTTGCTTTCTTCCTCACTTGATTTCGGATCAAGCATGAGGAACATTCATCAAAATTAAAATTAGGCTTAGTAGCAACAACATTTAATTTGGCCTAGTAAAATTTTGATTTATCCAAACTAATTGGGCTTATGGCAATGTTTGAGTTCTGGCCCAATTAATCACAAATTACTTCAGCCACATATTATAGGAAACATACACCAAGGTTGAATGTTGGTTTTGATTTGGGCTTGCAATATTTCTTTTATGTTTCGACCCAATTATAAAACCTGCAACACAAAATTATTAATTAACATATGTTAAATAAAAATCAATTTAATAATTTTGTAATTAATTATTTTAATAATGTTTAGTCATCATAAATATAAATTTAGAGTTTTCCAAACTCAACAATCTCCCCCTTAATGACAAACATTATTAAAATTGAAATGGAAAGAAATTTAGAGATTAGAGTATAAAGTACTCCCTTTGAATTTGAATTTCTCCCCCTTTCAAATTGTCACATGGCTCCCCCTCAATCTATGATATTTTTACCAAGAGAAGCATTAACCTGTAACATTTTAATCAAACTTCAAGTAACAATGTTATTTAGCATATTCATTACATGATGTTAAATGCTTGATTTATGAGCAGAGTTGAATTGATAATCAAAACTCATTTGATATCATAAATTGATTTTCTGCTCAATCACACAAAATAACCAACCACAATACTTTTGAAAAATAAGTTGCTGTTTTAAAAACATTTTCCAATTAACAAATCAGAGCAACACAGTTATAGTAGAAAAACATTTTAATCATGGCATGATTATTTCAATCACAGCAACTATCAAAGATTTGATTTTCATATTAATGCTTAAAGGAACTGCCAAAAGATAAAGTATTCAGCAAGCATGTTTACCAAGATACATCAAAAGTATATTCCTAATCCAAAGCATATTCATCAAGGTAAATCAATTGCCTCCACAGATACATATTTCTAATCAAACATTAGTAGGCACAGTACTAAAACAAATGCATCACAATGTATAACAGGGGTGATCATAAATCCATCCACAAGGATTTCATCCCCTATTTTTATAATTTCAATTTTCAGCACTTTCTTCCCCTTTTGTCATCAAAGGGGCACCTGCAAAAAGAGTTTGACACATGAAACATAATATGCAAAATATAACAAAGTATCACAGAGTATCACAAAGTATCACAAAGTATCAAAAAGTATCAAACCCAACAAAACATAATATCAGATTGAGCCTACTTAAGCCAATATCCTAAACTAAACAAAGAATTAATCATCAGATAGATGAAGGTCAGATTCCTCAGCCCCGTCTTCACTTTCATCTTCCAGATCCTTCTCCAAATTTTCTATCATCAAACTGACCCTGTCCTTGCATCTCATCCAAGCTCTTTCACTTTCATATGCCAGTTTGCATGCCGCCTTGTGAGATTGGACCATGAATTCGGACATAGGTAAAAATTCGGCAAGAATTTCTTTGATGGACTCGGTGGTTTTGGATGACTCAGGTCTGCTCTCATAGTCACTCTCCGAAGCCATGGATTTCTTGCTCTTGGTTCCTTTAACAGCTCCACCACCTTTGACCATTGACACTTTGTTTTCTACTGTCTCATTCAAAAAGTCAACTTTAAAAAATTCAAAGATACTGGTTAAGAACATACCATAAGGCAGATTTGCCTTTTTGGTGCTTCTTACCGAGTCCCACATATGGCGGATCATAAGATAACCGAAAAAAATAGGAGTAGAGGTAACAAGTGCAAATAAGATGAGAGAGTCAGAATATGTTACTCTATTGTGTGAGCCGCTTTAAGGAGTCAAGATGTGGGTGATGATCCTGTGCAGTAGCGAATTGACGGGACCAAGGGCTTTATGGGTAGGGGTAGTGCCATCCAAGCCTGAGAGATTCTCACATATGTGTTGAAGAACAACTTTATAGGTGACGCCGACTTGTGAGTCCCACCTTTCGGCCATGTAAGCTCTCGGCCCTTCTTCTTTATATCCCAAGGCCGTCCCAATGGTGGCAGTGTCAAGAGTGATATGAACTTTCTTCACATATGAGTGGATGGTGCCATCAATGAGTCTCATGTTGGCATAGAATTGTCGGACTAAACCAGGGTAAACCGGTTTTTGAATGTGAAGTAATGGAGTCCATTGAAGCAACTCAAACAGAGGAGACACATTTATTCCTTTGTTGGAGAGATTGTCAAGGTTGACAAGGTAGGTTTGATAGAGATGACGCCTTTTTAGAACATCTTTGTGGAATTCAAATAAGGCGCAGGAGTTGAATCTAGCAGGGTCATTGTGGGAATGTGTTTTGCTGAACTTGTTCTTGAATTCCATGGATTCTAAGTTGGTAGGTTCGGTGGTGTCGTGCAGTGCAAAACCATCTGTCTTCTGAGTACTCTTTTCAGGAGTAGCCTTCTTGGGTGGTGAATGCGGTGGTGATGGAATGGATGATGTTTGTGATTCCTCTTCTTCTTCCTCAGGTTCCTTTCCCTTCTTCCTTCTTGAAGAAGTTTTCTTGGCTATGACTTTTCTTCTCATGGTGTCTGTATGTTTGGAGGGAGGTGAGGGTGATGATGATGTGGTAGAATGAATGTGTATATGAGTATGAGATTGGGGTGTGGGCGGTTTTTGAGAGAGAAGAATCCGTTCGCTTTTCCTAGGGGCGGTTTTCTTTTTCATGGTAGTGAGAATGGATGAGTGGAATATGAGGAGGTTGGGTAGGAATCGAATGGAGTGAGGGGGGAGGGAAGATAGGAAGCATTAAATGTGGATTGGAGAGAGAAGGTGAAGGAAGTTAATAACCATTAAGAGCACGGTTAATAACCAGGGGATTTCCAAGAATTTGAAAAAGTGGTTTCCTTAAATCAAGGGATTAGTTGAAAGGAAAGATTTGATTTGACACTATGCCTCTTTTAACTAAATTTGATAAGACCACAAAAAGATTTTGATTTTCAAAAAAATGAGAAACTAACAAAACGGTCATGGTGGGGTCAAAGAGATTTTGTGGGGCCCATAAAAAATAAGTTTTGCGCAGCCTCCCCATTGATCACAGCCTCTCCAACATGCTTTTATTTTTATCTCGTCCATTCCTACGAGAAAAAACTGAACAGAATCAAAATTTCACAAATTTTCAACAGAAACAAGATCAATCATTCCCAAGCTTTTTCTTAATGAACAGAATCTATCTTCACAGAGGGGTTTTGTAAAAATGTCAACAAGTTGATCTTAGATTTTACAAATTGAATATCAATAGTACCCTTTTGCACACTTTTGCACATGTTCTCTAATAAAATGATATTTGATCTCAATGTGCTTTGTTCTTGAGTGCAAAACAGGATTTTTTGAAATATTTATAGCACTCATGTTATCACAAAATAATGGTATACTATTGATCTTTAATTTGTAATCTTCCAACTGCATTTTTAACCAAATTAATTGTGAACAACATGCAGAAGCAGATATGTATTCAGCTTCAGCTGTGGATAGAGCTATTGTGGCTTGTTTTTTGCTTGACCACATGTTGAGTGAGCTTCCAAGGAAGCAACACATGCCGGAGGTGCTCCTTCTATCCACTCTATCTCCCGTATAATCTGCATCACAAAACCCTACTGCACAAAAATCATCAGATTTTGGATACCATAAGCCATAATCACTAGTTCCCTTAATATATCTAATGATGCACTTAACTGCCAAAAGATGGGATTCCTTTGGGTGAGATTGAAACCTTGAGCATACACCCACACTTTGAACAATGTCCGGTCTAGAGGATGTAAGATACATGAGTGATCCTATCATACCTCTATACCTTGTTTCATCCACATCTTTCCCATTATCATCTTTTTCAAGCTTAGTGTTTGGATGCATTGGAGTTCCCATTGGTTTGGAATTTTCTAGGCCAAATTTCTTGATTAATTCTTTAGCATACTTTTCTTGGTGAATAAAAGTACCACTAGGAGTTTGTTTAATTTGGAGGCCAAGAAAGAAAGTTAGCTCTCCCATTAAACTCATCTCAAACTCACTAGTCATGAGTTTTCCAAACCCTTCACATAAGGACTCATTGGCCGATCCAAACACAATATCATCCACATAAACTTGAACTAGAAGTATATCATCATTAGATGCTTTAATGAATAAAGTTGTGTCCGTGGTACACCTTTGAAATTTATTTTCCAATAAGAAGGCACTAAGCCTTTCATACCAAGCTCTTGGAACTTGCCTAAGGCCATAAAGGGCCTTTGATAATTTGAAAATATAATTTGGAAAATCCTTATGCTCAAAACCGGGGGGTTGTGCCACAAACACTTCTCTCTCAATAAAGCCATTAAGGAAAGTACATTTTACATCCATTTGAAATATTTTAAAGCCCTTATGGGCAGCATAGGCAAGAAGCAACCAAATTGCTTCCATTCTAGCTACCGGAGCAAAAGACTCATCAAAATCTATACCCTCTTCTTGATCGTAACCTTGGGCCACTAACTAGCCTTGTTATGAACAACTTGTCCATCCTTACCAAGTTTATTTTTAAAAACCCACTTAGTACCCGTAACTTTCTTACCATCCGGATGAGGTACTAGTGTTCAAACCTTATTCTTGTCGAATTGAGCAAGCTCTTCTTGCATGGCTTTGACCCATGATGGATCTTCAAGAGCTTGTTTGACATTGTTGGGCTCTATTTGTGACAAGAGTGTAAAGTTGCTTGGTTCGAATTGTCTTTTGGTTAAGGATCTTGTTGTTACTCCTTAAGAGGGATCACCAATGATGAAGTCATGAGGATAACCCCTCATGGACTTCCATTCTCTAGGCTTCTTTTGTGGTGTTGAGCTTTGATGAGTTTCTGTTGGTCTCACTGTTTCAGTTTCTTGTGCTGTCTCAGGAGACAAAATGGAAATGTCTCCTCCATTCTGACGAGACAAAATTGGACTTGCAGATTCTTCATTTTGGGCAGACTTGGGATTTTCTTTACTTGTTCCAGCTTCTTGATGTGCGGAAAACGATCCGACACAAAACTCACCGGCAAGTATACCGGGTCGCATCAAGTAATAAAACTCACGGGAGTGAGGTCGATCCCACAAAGATTGAAGGATTGAGCAACTTTAGTTTAGTGGTTGAATTAGTCAAGCACCCAAGTGTTGATTGTGTGAATTTGTGTTGGCAGAATTTAAATTGCATAGAATGTAAAGTGGAGTGGGTGATTTGCAGGAAATTAAAGGAAATAAAAAGAAAAAGAGCTGAATCTTAAAGTGCAAGTAATGTAAATTGCAGAAACTTAAAGTGCAAGAAATGTAAATGGCTTGAATTATAAAGGGAATCGGGAAGTGGATTTGCAGAAATTAGACAAGGAAAAGTAAATTGCAATAAACAGAAGAGTAGAAGAGAAATTAAAATGAAAACTCCAGATCTCAGGACCCAAGAGACTAGATAACCAAGTCTAGATCTCAATGCCTTCCTAGATCAAAATTCAGAATTCAATTGCAAGAAATGTAAATATCAAGCAGTGTAATAAAGGGATTCAAATATCAATTTCTCAATTGTGCAGTAGCTCAAAACAGAGAGAGATCTCAAGGTGAGATTGAGACAGAATTTCCTCAATTCTCAACACCCAAGACTCAAATAAAGCTTTGCAGGAAAGTAAACAAGAAAACCCAGAGGAAGAGAATTCAATTCTCCTCCCAGAAACTCTCTAAAATGCCAAGTAAGCTCTCAAAAACTCCTCAGCAAAAATCACAATTCCCAAAAGCTCTCCAAAAAAACTTAAATTCTAATCTATTTATACACTCTCTTCTACTGATCTTCAAGCCTTGAATTGGGCCTTGGCCTTGATGGAATTGGGTTGATAGTAACCTCCGTTGATTGCTCTAGGTGTTGGGAAGAAATCCACTTGTGAACCGGGCCATGCAACTTTCACGTTTGAGCCAACGTTTGAGGCAAACGTTGACTCAAATGTTGCCATGTGTGAAATTATGCAGCAGCCCATTCTTGCTGTCATCCACGTTTGGCTCAACGTTTGAGGTCAAACGTGAGCTCAAACGTGGATCCTCCCAAGCTCCTTTTTGGCCAACGTTTGAGGCAAATGTTGGCGCAAACGTGGCTCATCTCAACCATCAATCAGGGGTGCTTTGCCATGCTCTTCCTTGCCAAATTGTAGCCAACGTTTGACCTCACGTTTGAGGCAAACGTTGGCTCAAACGTTGCCGTGCCCAGAGCTCCAATTTCCTTCAATTTGGCGCCAACGTTTGACCTCACGTTTGAGGCAAACGTTGGCGCAAATGTTGCCTTCCCCAGAGCTCCAATTTCCTTCAATTTGGCGCCAACGTTTGACCTCACGTTTGAGGCAAACGTTGCCTTCCCCTGCTTCTTTTCTTAGCCAATGTTTGCCTCAACGTTTGAGGCAAACGTTGGCGCAAACGTTGAGGCCTCCCAGGGTGTTGATTTCAGCCAACGTTTGACCTCACGTTTAAGGCAAACGTTGGCTCAAACGTTGGCTTCTCCCAGGGGCTTCTTCATCTTCTTGCAACCTCCTTCCAAGCTTTGTTTCACCTATCATCAATCAATCAAAAACATAAAAGCTATGCTTCAAATCATGAGATTGTTTCTCTTCCATAATATATGACAATTATAGCTCAAAATCTCATGATAATGCATCATTTTATACATGATTAATTGAGTCAAAGATAACATGAATTTCAATCCAATTGGCTTACTTATGGCTTAAGAAAGTGCATAAAACTAAATGAAAACAAAGAAAAAGACTAGTAAAACTAAGCTAAGATGACTTGTCATCACATCTTCACAATCTGAATCGTTATCTATCACAGTACTGGGAATTAAATTAGAGTCACAAAAAGTAACATGTATGGATTCCTCTATGGTTCTATGTTCTTTGAGATAAATCCTATAGGCTTTGCTAGTGGTAGAGTATCCAACAAACATTCCTTCATAAGATTTTGGATCAAACTTGCCAAGATTTTCTTTGTTGTTAAGCACAAAACATTTGCATCCAAAAACATGAAAATACTTAAGATTTGGAGGGGTTCCTTTCCATAGCTCATAAGGAGTTTTCTTTAACCCTTTTCTAATAATGGACCTATTCAAAATGTAACATGCTGTATTTACAGCTTCAACCCATAGGAATTTTGGAATCTCATTTTTACATAACATAGCCCTAGTCATTTCTTGAAGGCTTCTATTCCTTCTTTCAACAACCCCATTTTGTTAAGGTGTTCTAGGACATGAGAAATTATGAGTAATTCCAAAGTCATCACAGAATTTTTCAAAGTGTTGATTTTCAAATTCTTTTCCGTGATCACTTCTTAAATGGGCCACTTTTAAATCCTTTTCATTTTGAATTTTCTTACAAAGGGTGGAAAAGGCATAAAACGCATCATTCTTATGAGCAAGGAAAAGTACCCAACCGAATCTAGAGTAATCATCAACCACAACAAGGCCATAATGTTTACCTCCCAAACTTTGAGTTCTAGTAGGACCAAAAAGATCAATATGTAACATTTCCAATGGCCTTTTGGTTGAGATTCCATCTTTTAATTTAAAAGAGGATTTTACTTGTTTGCCCAATTGGCAATCATCACAAGTAAGATCCTTATCAAACTTGATGTTTGGAATTCCTCTAACCAAATTCCTTTTGACTAGCTTAGAAATTTGGTACATGCTAGCATGTCCCAACTTTCTATGCCAAAGCCATTTTTCAAATTCAAAAGATGTAAAACATGTTACATTTTGTTCCTTTAAATCCTCAAGAGTTAATCCATACACATTATTGCATCTTTTAGCTTCAAATAAAACATCCCCAGTTTTCTCACAAACAACCAAGCAAACAAACTTCTTAAAGATAACATCAAAACCTAAATCACACAATTGACTAACACTAAGTAAGTTATGTTTCAAACCATTTACAAGAAGCACATCATTTATACAAGAAGAAAAATTTTTACCAACTTTCCCAACAGCCACTATTTTTCCTTTTGCATCATCTCCAAAAGTGACAAGCCCTCCATCATACTCATCTAGCTTTATGAAGAAGGTTTATTCATGATCTAGTTAACAAACATATCACAATAAAATAGGCTCTATACCTTGTGTTGCAATCAGGGATGCCACGAGCATTACAGAGATGCCAATTGTCCATTGGAATGCTTTTTTTGTCTAATATATTAGTGCTGGAGTACGGACCAGAGAAAATAAAATCTAGTAGACCGAGCTATGGCCCAAAGCAAAATGAATTAGAAAAACATGTTAATGACGAATAAACTTTAAATAACATTTACAGAAAAATATTAAAATTAAATTAAAACCTGTGTTTAAAAAATTATTTTCTATTATGCATGATACATTTATAGTAGCATCATATGAACTACTAGGAAATAATAAGTAGTATTAAAAAATATATAGTTTACTCTACTATCAACGACTAAAAATACACGAAGAAGATTAAATATATCACCGTCCATCTCATGACGAATTTTTTGGAGATATCTCGCTTTGGATTTGGATATGAATCAAGTTTGTACACCTTTCCCTCGTCAATAGATATTACCATCAAGAACCAGTGAAAAATGTCGTCAATGAGTGGAACATATATCTGTGTGGACATATTCATGGACAATTAGAGTAAAAAAAAATCCAAATAGAGATTGAGTGAGAATAAAATACATATTTTAACGCATAAGACTTCGGCATCCACATGTTTTTATACTTCTCATACACCTCTTGACGTAGCATATCTGGGTTAAGGGCATCAACCTAATTTTTGAGATTATACATCGTTAGTTTCAGTGGGACTATAAATTTGCTTCAGTAATCGAAATTTCTTACCCCAAATTGTGGTGGTAGAGATCAAGTTGTTATTTTGTTGGACATATCTTCGAAGGCATCATCAATACGTTGTGTCATTGTTGTTTTAAGGGCAGCCAGCATTAAAATCTACATGAAAATAAACATGTAAATTACTAAAGTATATTTTTCACCAATCTAATAAAAATTACTATATTTACTTACATTGGAGTGTACTTCATTGCCAGGAATGAGACACTGAAAATCTGCTCGACTCATCTCAATATTTTTATTTTTGAACAGAGTTTCCCTGTGTAGATAAAAAAAATTGTAGTTATATAAAAACTTACGAATACAAAAGACAAAGAAATAAATATTCGACATCAAGATATAACTTATTTATATCTATGCTTTATTTTTGTTAAGTAACTAACTGAATTTTTTTACCCTTCGTATAGGTCATGGCCAAATACATAAAGTGATATTTGACATTCTTGTAGTGTCAACTGCATTTCCTTAGTTGGACGGAATTTAGACTTCAGTTCAACTGGGAGTACACAACCAATTTCAGCTGATAGTATTCTAGGTCCATTAGATCCTTTTGGTCTGCCCCTCTTTCGCCCAGAACAGATATTTTCACTTGAGTTGTGACATTTCGGTGACGAGTTCAAAGCAGCTTTGGATGCTTTTTTTGCCTACACGAATTATATAAAAATATAACTAAAAAATTAATAACTAAAATATACGAATGCTCCAAATGAAAACAAATACCTAATATAAAGATATACCTTTTCACGAAGATAGGTGCGAGTATAATTGACATTTCCTGATTGTGCTATCATTTCTTCGTCCAGGTTGATAATATTTATCTTTTGAGATATTCCATTCAGGGGAGTACCAGTATTTCCAGGATCGCTTCCACCAAGAATGACATCAGTGTTTTCTTCTACGTTTGCATAGTCTTTCTCAAGTACTTCCTTCCCTTTGACCCCGTCAGCTAGATAATGCCGTTGTGGCATTTGATCAGGAGCTGCTGGGCGGTCTCCAAGGTCCAGTACGGTAACTTGAAGAATGGCCATCTCTCCCTTCATACTGTTGTACAATCTCTCCAAGTCAGTTATTTTGATGTGCAAATCCTGCAAAAACACAATATTAATATTAACAAAAATTTAATTGCAATCGTGCATAATAGATACACTTAGATTGAAACATATCACACCTTCAAAGAGGCAACTATTCCATCTACAAAACTGTTGGAGTGGAGGGTTTCAACCTGACCAGATTGGTTTTCATTGATACTTTTATCAACACACCGGGAGGTATTATTATCAATTTCCATTCTTAAGCGGGAATGAAAATATTTTTCACGGTTTAGAGGTTCTTATGTATACAAAGTTATGATGCTGCCCACTAAAAGCACGTAACAGTTACACGAAACGCACGCAGTCAAAGCATAAAATACATGGCAGTTACAACAAGTCTATTATCTTTTATTTCAAAAGATCCACAACGTTCACATAAGTGGGTAACAGAATCAAAAATTAAAATAAAATTATATCTAAACAGTTATTCACTGCATTACGTGTTGTTATTAAGTTATTCAAAAAAAATTAAAATTTGAAGCTATTCAATATAAAATAAAATTCTACAGAAATATTATTAAATAATTAGTCTATTCAATATCAGAAAATTTTTAAATATAACAATACAACGATATTTCAATAATTTTTAACCATTGATTTTAATTATATATAATATATATATTATGATTAGGATCAACCGTTAAAAAAATATTGACATAGCCATGTACTCATTCACTAGCAAATTTTCCTTTCATATATAATTAAGAGTACTTTTTTTTTCTAAGAAAAAATTTATGTGCACATTTCATTTTATTCGTTTATTATAACTATTTTGTTATCATATTATTCGATTGACCAAAGAAAATAACATCTTATTTTAAGAGAAACTAATAAACTATAGTTATTAATTCTTTTAATACAACATAATAAATTTTAAATGTCCTTTTGAAGAATATATATTAATTAAAGTAATATAATTATTCTAAATACAATATTTTAAATATAGTAAATAACACGTTTAAATAAAAAAATTGTTAAAAGTTATATCAATATATTTTATATGTATTTTTTTATTAAATTTATTTTTCATTTGCAAGACCAATTATAAAAAGTAAACTTAAATATTTGGTTTTATTTTTTATTTGGTTCGAATTTCGTCAGTAAAAAAATATGACATATATACATATATATAGTTTGGGATCATCCACTATAAATTAATTAACATAACCTACCTTATCATACATATGATTATATACATGAGATTACTTAAAATATTTAAAATATATATATGTACAAAACCGTTTTAACGCAACAAATGTATTGTGTGGAAAATAATCAATACTAATTCTTCTATTTTTGTTGTTAGTTTTCTTTTAAACGAATTAATTAGATATGTAACATACTTAATTTTATATTTTAATTCTTAAAATTACAAATTTAATATTAAAATTGAAAACAAATTTTAAACAATAAAATATTCTAAGTTCATGTAAAATGTATATAATAAAAAAAATTTAATGTAACAAAATAAGATTAGGAAAATAGGTTGTTATTATATGAACAAAATCAATTTTAAATTTGACTAATATTATTTAAAGATTACTTATTTATGAAGTTATTAAATTTATTTATTTTCTCAAACTTATTTCGTTAGACGAAAATTTATAAATTTATATACAAAATAATTTATTGAGTTATTATTATTATTATTATTATTATTATTATTATTATTATTATTATTATTATTATTATTGTCAACAATATTAAACATTATATATATATGATGAATTATAAGATAAAGAGATAAGTTTGTATAAATATACATATATTTTCATCTAGTCATTACGGTAATGCAAGGTCCTGAAAACCAGTTTAAACTGGCCAATCAAACCACAAAACAGGTGAAAACAATGAATCAGTTAGATACTATAACTGGAAGATTCAGAAACCACAGTCGGTCGGTCAAATCAAACTGGGATTCGGCCGATTTTCTCCCAAAAGTCCAAAATCCCGCTATTTGGTTTAGAGGAGAGGAACCCTAACCAAACAACCAAAGTCCAAAATGCTTAGTAACACCCTCGTGCCTCGTCTATCTCACAGTCTAATTCTCCATCTCCTTCCTCTCATCGATCTCCTCCTTCACTCCCTCACTTCCATCCAACCACCACCCTGCTACGATTGCCATCGCAACTTTTGGATGCTGCCTTCATCGCGCAGCCATTGTCACTGCTGCAACTGGTCTCACTTCCTGCCTCCCTCATGTAGTACTGTCATGCTGGCGCCAACTCTATTCCACCATGCTCTTCCCCTTCAGCCGTGTTAGCCCCTCCAAGTATGCCTTGTCCCCCTGTGTGTTCACTGCTCAGTCTGCTCTCTTCTAGGTATTTATTTTAACTGTCATTGTTATTAGTCAAACTCATTCTTTAAAGATTTTAAATTAGTCATGGTAGTCCTTTCGTCATTTTCTTTGTTGATATGATCAAAATTTGCTAATGTGACAGGTTAAGTGACACTACAACACACACCTAAGAGTGCGTTTGTTTACAGACACGGGACACTGAGACAAAAATATTGATATACAAAATCGTGTTTGATAGATAAGACATAGAGAGAAATATTGTGTCCAGAGACACTAAATTAGTGTATTTTATGTTCATCCAACCAGAAAAGACACAGAGACACTAACAGGAGGCACAACTTATTTTTTATGTTTTCTTTCATTATTCTTGTTAAATTTTTATAATCATAACTCTTATTATTATATTTTTCTTCCTAAATTCTTTGAATGAAAAAAATTGATAATAAATTAGGCTTTCATAGTTTGTTCTAGTTTATTACCAAACAAAATAGAAGAACACTAATTTGTGTCTCTCTATTCTTTCTGTCTAGTTTTTCATGTCTTGTCTTGTCCTGTTTTTAAAATCAAACGTAGCCTAAGAGTCTTAATTGACTATTAATATTATAAATTTATAAAATAATATCAAATCAAAGTCTAATTGAGGGGAGAACTTGAAGTATTGAAATTTCTCAATTAATTTGGGGTTCATTTGATCTAATGTCATTAACTAATAATGTTAATAATTAATTAGGACCACAAAAATGCCGCATGTTTAATAGAGATAAAAAAAAGAAGTCTGTAGCACCCAAAATCTCATATAAAAAATAAGGACTTCATCATCTTCATCTAACTCTTCAAAATCAGCATTCAAATCAACTGACAAATTCACTATATTTAATCTATTGATATAAAATATGGAGAGAAAAATTACTCCTCAAATCACCTTTGATTGCTTTAAGTTGTTAATTGAAATGTAACTTTTGGTGTTCAATCAATTAACAAATTCAAGAATCCAAATAAAAAGGTGAATAAAAAAATGAAATCCGAGTAAAAAAATAAAAGGAAGAAGAAGAAAAATCTGAGAACTGAGATGGTGGTGGTGGCGACAGAGACAGGAGGTGACTGTGGCAAGAAACACGTGCAACTACAGCAAATTGAACCACAGATAGAGTAGATTTGGCGAAAGAAAAGAAGCAGGAGAACATTGCTTCGGGGTCAGGGCCAGCAAATGCAGCGCCAATCGAAACTAATGGAGTAAGGGTTAGGGTTAACAAGATTCGGGGGGAGGGGGACTCATTGAGCAATGGATTTCATAGTAAAATTAAACAAAAATTAATTAGCTAAAATAAAAATTGGACTTGTAACAAACACAATTAGCTAGTATAATTAGACAAATTTCAATAACTCACTTCGTTTTGCTGCTCCAGCAATGTAAAAAAATGAAATCAATGACCTAGGATAAAAAAGAAGACAAAATAAGAAAGTGAATACCCAAACAAACAAAGAAAGGAAGAAAGAGCAAAAATAGTGATGGATGGTGACGGTGAAAGGCTGGCGGCGATATAGATTGGAGGCGACAAAAGCAGGACGCTCATGCATCTACAACAGATTCGAACAACGCACACGTAAAACGAGATAGCGAGCAGATCTGGAGGAAGAGACAAAACAGAGGAGCTCGACAAGGTCGAATCCGATAACAACCAGGGACGATGGTGAGAGAAGTTGAGGAATGAGCAGAAGTAAAAAATAGAATGAAACAGAAAAAGGACAAATTGAGGCCGAACCCTTGATGGATTAAAAGAGTCAGGTTAGCGGCGGGTTTGTCAAAATTGCTACAAATCGAATCATACAGCGGCTCTTCTTAAAACCGCAATCAAAATTACCGTTAAATTGGCAATTGTGGTGGCTGTCAAAACAGACACTATTAATCTACCGCTATTTTTCGCTTTTGTTGTAGTGGTATTATATTAACAAACTCTGACATCGATAACAATAGAAGTGATGGAATGACTAATATGATTAATTTAAAATATTTAAATGACAAATTTAATTAAAAAACCCTTCAGAAACTAAATTAGAGAACGAGTGATCTTTCATGAATTAATTTGACTATTTACTCTTTAAAGTACTAAAATATATTTTACGCATTAATTTCAAAATACTAATTTACACTTATCAAAGAAAAGAGATTGAAACGTGGCTCATATGCATACATCTACACATATATAACAATGACACCTCACCATCCTCACTAATCAAAATCTCTACCTATCTCTTTTTATTAATTCATTATTGCCACGGACAGGACAAAGAAAGAAAGGCCGAGAGAGAGAGACCGTGGGTGAGGGAGGAAACCATGGCTCCCTTTGATCTTTTGGTTTCGATTTCTTAAGATTCGTAACTTCAATAAAAAATCTAATTCGATAAAAGTGTTTATATCCTCTTTCTCTATATGTTGGCGTTACTTTTGTTCAGTTGAAGTCGACGGTGACGTAGCTCTTCTGCCCTTTGAGTTTGGCCAATTGGAGTTCTAGAAGGCATAGATGATTTTTGACGTTTTCCTCTTCAACAGCTCGATCAGAAAGTTTTTTCAGAGCTTTCGTTGATTTTAATTTCATACGGAGGTAGGGGATTTTGTTTTTAAAATTACAAATTTTTAATTTAAGAATGCCAAAAAATATATTGAGTAATTACAAATAATTTACACGTGTTTTGTGTATCTAATTGATAGAATTGGTTGTAATTGTGAGTGTTGATCAATTTGGTGTTGCTTATTAAATTGAAATGTGATTTGAGTTTATGAACTGGATTTGATTTGAGACTGCATTTGATGCTGGAATTTATGGTTATAGAAGTGGATGGTAACTGATTTTGGTATTAGTATGATGATGAATAGATACTGATGAAAGACTGGTAAAAATACGCAAGAATGTGATTTTGGTTAGTATTAAATGTTAAACGAGTATGGTCGGAGGGATTTGTAAAGTCTGAATGAAGAAATGAATTTCTTTTAATTTCAAAAGCAAAAGATTTGAAACGAGCTAATTTTATTGAAATAGAAAGAGGCTTAACTTTAAAGAAAATGATTTAATTCTATTTGATATTTTGAACGGTGTGAATATTGAAAATGATTTGTTACTTGAAAATGTTTTGAAAAGGGTTTGAAAGGTGGTTAGGTTGGGACCCTTGAAGGGTGGCAAAACCCAGATTTTAAAGGAATTGCTGCCAAATTTTTATAAAACTCTAAGACTTTATTTAAAGTGTTATTTAAAACAAATTTAATTTAAGAATATTACTTGTTTTCGATTTATTACGAAAAGAGTTTTGTTTTTAAACCGATTTATTAAGAAAAGTATGATGTTTTAAACTCAATCTTTTGAGAAAGAATTTTGCTTTAAGTTATGTTTTGAGTTCGGTTTGATAAGAAAGAAAAGAAGAGGAAGAACGAAAAGTAAAGGAAAGAAAGATAATTAAAGGAATATCTGCCACAGGAGAGCAGAGAACAAAGATTAAAGGAATATATGAATTAATGCAATGACTGCCACAGGAGAGCAGATGTGACATTGTTTGGGTCTTACTGCCAAATATAAAGTGGGGACGCCCACATACTGAGAACTGTTTTCCAGATGTACGCTTATTGATTTGAAAAGTCACACTGTATGCGGCCTAGCCGTACGACTTATAAGCACACTGTATGCATCTGGAAAGCCATATCTGGGACTTGTGCCCGGGTAATGTCGGCAGCGGGTAGGCAACCGACGCATGAGCTCATGACTTGCATTAGGAATAGACATGTTTCATGTTATTTGCACATTTGTATTTGGTTGAGTTTACTTGTATTACTTCTCTGTGATTGAGTTGTTTGACTTGTTTGTATGTTGGTTTGAATCCCTTACTTGTGCTGTTAGTTCACGGATGTATTGAGGTGAGATGTTGTGGTTGAAATATGATTATATGGTTGAGAGATGGTTAGTATGACTAATTTTGTGATTAAAATCTGTTTTGAGTTTAGAAATTTAAAGAAAAGTAATTATTTATCTAAAGTAGAAATAAAAGTATTTTCAAAGGTTTAACAAACTAGTTTTACTAAGTTAATTATTTGCATTAAATTCATTACTTTTATGGCATTCCCATTCCCTACTGAGAACGTGTGGTTTGTTCTCACCCCAAAATCTTCCACCCTTTCAGTGACAGGTTTGAAGATTTAGTATGAAGCTGTGGACGATTAGTAGATTTACTTGTGATACCTGTTGTTTTTATAGAGTTCCCTCATCCCTGTTGCGTTAGCTTTTATTTTGTCCAGAGGGATATGTATTGTCTTCAAATTTTATATTGAATTAATTTGTATAGCATTTATTATTATTAATAATTGTGTGATTTTAATTACTAAAAATAATTTTCTGGTATTTTCTTATAAACTGAAACACGATATCGATGTAAAGGCTCAATATTAAATAGATAATATAGGAAATCAGGTCCATAACGCCTTACTTTTGGTACGATCATGACACGCTAAAAGTTAGGGTGTTACATTATGGTATCAGAGCAGTTCATTCCTATTAGAGCCTTTGGAATGGACTGACTATGCTTTACTGCATACTCTGAGTGTTTGTCATGCAGTAAGACTTGTCCTAGTGACAATAATTTGAGTTTCAGTGCATGATTGTCTATTGATTAATGCTGTTAGTCGACCGTTGAATCTCTCATGATATTAGGTCTGGCTAACTTAATACTAATGATTCATGTATATGGAAACACTAATGAATTATCATAGACGAAATAGAAGTAATAGGTAATGTGAATCGTGAGTTTTGGGAACGTTAGGAGTTAATTTCTTGATGTTACTCGGTTTCGTATCTGTTCTTTCATGGTTTGCCTTGAGGTTCTAGTTCTAGATTTCTTTCCTAAAGAGAGTTAATTGATTATTCTCCAACCCTATTACCTTATTCATATGCTTTCTCATTTGATCCTGACTACATATGTCTTCTTAAATTTCTTGAATATCTGCCTTGTATTGTTTAAACTCCTCTTCTTGACTCGTATATTCTTTGATATAATTTGGACTTGTTTAATGCATCAAAGTGAATCATTGAAATCTTTGTGAACCTTATCCGAGTTGCTTATCCTTTCTCTGAGGTATTGTATCTTTTTGAGTGACTTGAGATTAGATTCGTGTGTGAACGTTAAGCACATCGTTTTAACCCCATGCATGTTTTATAATCTTTTGTTGTCTTGCTTTACCATCACATGATTAAACCATGTTATCTTTTGCATCGAACCTCTCTTGTTATTTTTGCTTTCAACCACACTTTTACCTTTATATCTTTATGTCATATGACTATTAAAGTATTTGAAAGTTGTATATATGTATATATGCTGAGATATTTTTGTTTCTTTTTTAAATGTGTTTAAAAAAATAAAATGATATGAAATATCTTTTGTTTTGTATCAATTTTCGAGGACGAAAATTTTTGTAAAGTAAGTGGGATATAACACTTTTTCTAAAGTAGGTGGGATATAACACTTCAAATTTTTAAAAAATGAAAAAGAAGAAGTGGCCGAAGCCATTTAGAGCAAAAGAAAGGAAATGAAGCATAGCTTATATTTATATATACATATATATATAACCAATGCCACTAAATCACCATTTATTATATTCATTACCTTAGTTCCATATATATATAACCGTGAGCCTTTAAGGGAATCAAAGAAAAGAGATTGAAACGTGGTTCATATGCATACATCTACACATATATAACAATGACATCTCACCATCCTCACTAATCAAAATCTCTACCTATCTCCTTTCATTAATTCATTATTGCCACGGACAGGACGAAGAAAGAAAGGCCGAGAGAGAAACCGTGGGTGAGGGAGGAAACCATGACTCCCTTTGATCTTTCGGCTTCGATTTCTTGAGATCTGTAACTCCAATAAAAAATTTAATCCGATAAAAGTGTTCATATCCTCCTCCTTTAAATGTCGGCATTATTTTTGTCCGGTAAAAGTCGACAGTAATGTAGTTCTCCTGTCCTTTGAGTTCGGCCAACTAGAATTTTAGGAGGCATAGATGATTTTTGACGCTTTCCTTTTCAGCAGTTCGGTCAGAAAGTTTTTTCAGAGCTTTCGTTGATTTTAATTTCATACGGAGGTAGGGGGTTTCGTTTTTAAAATTACAAGTTTTTAATTTAAGAATGTCAAAAAATATATTGAGTAATTGAAAATAATTTACACGTGTTTTGTATATCTAATTGATGAGAATTGGTTGTAATTGTAAGTGTTGGTCAATTTGGTGTTACTTGTTAAATTGAAATGTGATTTGAGTTTATGAACTGGATTGGATTTGAGACTGTATTTGATACTGGAATTTATCTTTATGGAAGTGGATGGTAACTGATTTTGGTATTAGTATGACGATGAATAGGTGCTGTTGAAGGACTAATAAAAATACGCAAGAATGTGATTTTGGTTAGTATTAAATGTTAAACGAGTATGATCGGAAGGATTTGTAAAGTCTGAATGAAGAAATGAATTTCTTTTAATTTCAAAAGCAAAAGGTTTGAAACGGACTAATTTTATTGAAATAGAAAGAGGCTTAACTTTAAAGAAAATGATTTGATTCTATTTGATATTTTGAATGGTGTGAATATTGAAAATGATTTGTTACTTGAAAATATTTTGAAAAGGGTTTGAAAGGTGGTTAGGTTGGGACCCTTAGGGGTGGCAAAACCCAGATTTTAAAGGAATTGCTGCCAAATTTTTATAAAACTCTAAGACTTTATTTAAAGTGTTATTTAAAAGCAAATTTAATTTAAGAATATTACTTGTTTTCGATTTATTATAAAAAGAGTTTTGTTTTCAAACCGATTTATTAAGAAAAGTATTATGTTTTAAACTCAATCTTTTGAGAAGGAATTTTGCTTTAAGTTATGTTTTGAGTTCGGTTTAATAAGAAAGAAAAGAAGAGGAAGAACGAAAAGTAAAGGAAAGAAAGATAATTAAAGGAATATTTGCCACAGGAGAGCAGAGAACAAAGATTAAAGGAATATGTGAATTAATGAAATGGCTGCCACAGGAGAGCAGATGTGACATTGTTTGGGTTTCAGTGCTAAAGGTAAAGTGGGAATGCCCACACACTGAGAACTGTTTTCTACATGTACGCTTATTGATTTGGAAAGTCACATTGTATGCGGCCTAGCCGTACGACTTATAAGCACACTGTATGCATCTAGAAAGCTATATCTGGGACTTGTGTCCGGGTAATGTCGGGAGCGGATAGGCAACCGACACATGAGCTCATGGCCTGCATTAGGAATAGACATGTATCATGTTGTTTGTACATTTGTATTTGGTTGAGTTTGCTTGTATTACTTCTCTGTGATTGTGTTGTTTGACTTGTTTGTATGTTGGTTTGAATCCCTTACTTGTGCTGTTAGTTCACGGATGTATTGAGGTGAGATGTTATGGTTGAAATATGATTATGTGGCTGAAAGATGGTTAGTATGACTAATTTTGTGATTAAAACTGTTTTGAGTTTAGAAATTTAAAGAAAAGTAATTATTTATCTGAAGTAGAAATAAAAGTATTTCCAAAGGTTTAACAAACTAGTTTTACTAAGTAAGTTAATTATTTGCATTAAATTCATTACTTTTATGGCATTCCCATTCCCTACTGAGAACGTGTGGTTTGTTCTCATCCCAAAATCTTCCACCCTTTTAGTGACAGGTTTGAAGATTCAGTATGAAGTTGCGGACGATTAGTAGATTTACTTGTGATATCTGTTGTTTTTATAGAGTTCCCTCGTCCATGTTGCGTTAGCTTTTATTTTGTCCAAAGGGATAGGTATTGTCTTCAAATTTTATATTGAATTCATTTGTATAGCATTTATTATTATTAATAATTGTGTGATTTTAATTACTAAAAATAATTTTCTGGTATTTTCTTATAAACTGAAACGCGATATCGACGTAAAGGCTCAGTATTAAATAGATAATATAGGAAATCAGGTCCGTAACGCCTTACTTTTGGTACGATCATACGTGCTAAAAGTTAGGATGTTACAATCTATATAACATTTTTTTGGATGAATTGTGTAATATTATTTTTAAATTTGGTTTAATTATGCATTTTATTCTTATATTTAATAGTATAATTTTGTTTCACACAAAATAAAATTATTATCTGTTTGTTTGCCTTTTAAGTGAGTATATATATTTTTTTAATTAAATTTATTTAATACAAAATTTTTTATCATTGTCTTCATATTTAATGTTATAATTTTGTTTCGCACAAAATAAGATT
>NC_029774.3:27470274-27489591 GCF_000817695.3 Arachis duranensis | reverse complement strand
ATTTTAAAAAAATACATAAGTTATTTATATTAGAGTTATACAAAATTGCATCTTCATTTTTTGTCATTTTTTTATTTGCATTAATTGCTATACTTTGTCTTTTCATGCATTTTTTTATTTGTAAATAATTAAAAAAATGAATGAATGAGAATGAAAAATATATAAAAATATCTTAAATTTTAAAAATTTTTGACAATTGGTATGAGAGATTAAAAAATAAAGAGTAGTAGGAGTCTTACTATATATAAATTGTAAAATTTGAATATGTTATAGAATTTATAAATTTGTAACTGAAATTTTTTATAATTATTATTATTATGACACTTTTAATGTATATTTATTACATTTAATTAGCACTTGATGTTTTAATTGAATAATAATAGATAAGAGTTTTTTGTTTTAATTTTTTTAAACATTTTACTAAATGGTGATTGGTTGATTTTCATCTTTTGCCAAATCATTAAAATTGTTGATGTGGCATCGTTAAGAAAGAAAAGATAGTTTAAACTCATTGTGAAAAAAGTTGGTATCAGCTTTTATATATTATAAATAAATTCATATGCTATTTTTTGTTTTGAACTTTAGCCCAATATCTAAAATTTACAAAAAAATCCAAATTTTATAAAAAAAAATAGTTAACCTAATTAACAGGTTGCCTTTTTAAATCCAGACCCTTCAAATAAAATATCATAAATGAAAAGTTCGAATTTAACAAACTAACAAGGTGTGCTACACTCCATACTTAACAAGAAATATTTAAAGATGAACCTTGAATTTATAGATAGTTTTTCATAATTTATGAATAAAATTTTCAAATTCTCTTATTTTTATGTTAAAACTTATCTAAACAACTATAATTTAACATGTGATCAATTTTGTTCTTAAATCTTTTTTATTATAATGGCAAAAAAATGCTATCGTGGAGAATTATCTTTGTTAAAAGCTACTTGGACTATTTTATCTGTTAGTACTATATTCATTTTTAGAGTTAAAGTAATATGATCAATATTACATTATTGTTGTTGAAATTTACTAACTTATTTATCTCGCCTTGAATTAAAACAGTTGTATTTATATCTAAAAATAGTTTTATATTTTTTATTATTTAAATACCTAATAAAATTATTAAAGATAAGATATATACATAACTGAATGTATCATATCTTGCCTTAATTTTCACGAAAGGATTTGTTAAAGTTTTCACTAAGTACAACTACTTTAATTTTTTTAAAAGAAAAACCTTTGTTATATCTAAAAAAAACATGATATCGTTCAAGAACAAGTGATTCATAATAATACCTACTAATCACAAAAGTCTTTTCTTAAATTATAAGTTTGTCTCTCATTAATAAATTACTTGAGGTGAATCAGGTTAGAAATTAAATATAGAATCTTTAATTATATTTAGTGGTATTTTGAATTTTATGTGTAAAATCTAATTAAATATAAAAAATTGCGAAAAAATACGTATTAGCGTTAAAATTAGCTATATCGGCTTAAGTCTGTCCGTTATGGCATGTGAGGGAATTAAAATTATAAAAATGACGAGAAAAAGATTTAGAATAGAAATCTAGACACTTATTCTAAAAGTTTTAACTCAAGATAGAGCCAACGGACCAAAATTCACAAAACGAGCCCACATTGGCCCAAAGCCCAAATTCGAGACATAAAACCCCTCAATTAGTTGTACCGGTTTAAGTCTGTTCGTTACAGCGTGTGAGGGAATTAAAACTGTAAAAATGACGAGAAAAATATTTAGAATAGAAATCTAGACATCTATTCTAAAGGTTTCGGCCTAAAATAGGGCCAACGGACCAAAATTCACAAAACGAGCTCACACTGGGCCCAAAGTCCAAACTCAAGACACAAAATTCCTCACTTAGCAAATATTTTAGCCACTCCACCATGAAGAGAGAGAGAGAGAGAGGGCAATGGATAGAGAGAAGAGAGAATGAAGAACTTGTCCTAAGTTATTATTCACTCTAATCTTTAAATCGACATAACTTTGAAACCATAGTTCCGATCAAAGATTCATTTATGGCCATGCGACTATCTCGTCGTGCTTTTCAATTATATACCATCTTTTAAGATAAGTGCTTCTAAGAATCTTGAGCTATTTTCGAAATTTCTCTTCAATTCGCGTTTTGGGTATGTGAATGTTAAAATATTGTGATTTTGATATTTTAGGGGAAGCTCAAGCACAATCTCTACCGAAATTTTGACTCAAAATTGAGGTATCATATCTCGTTTATAAAGTAATACAGTGTAAATCAGTAAAAAGATGCTACAAATTACATATTTTTGTAAATAAAATTTTTTTTATTTATTTAAAAAATTTTTTTCTAACGTTGAGGATGATATTAATAAAAAAATCAAAACTAATTTTAGTTTTGACCCAAAATATTAAAAATAAAAAAATATTTAACTTATTTATTATCAGTTAAAGCTAAATTGTTGTTGTTGTAGTATTATATTTTTATTATTACTAGTCTATTCGAATATTGATGACAAATCGTAATGTTGCCTTTTTATATTTAGAATTTGAATATTTCTATTGCTATTTAACTTTTGTGTTATAATTAAATGAGATTATAATTTTTTAAATTAGACAATGATATATTTTTAATTTATATATTTTTGTATGTTGTTTATAATTTTTATATTATTTATTATAATTCGATTATTTTAATTCAATCACGATTAAATCGATTGAATTACTATTTGATATATTAGAACATAGAAAATAAAGGTATGAACATATTTTTTCTTTCTTTCTTTGAGTATAATTATTGATATCTATTAAAATTATTTACGTGGCACAATTAGAAAAAACAGTATCCCTCATCCTATAATAACTAAAAGCATTTTTGTATAATATAATATTATAAAAATATTAAAAAATTATTAAAATTTATTATTTTTTACGGTCATGCTATACATCTATATAATTTTGTATCAAGTTCATTTAAATTGGTCTAATACTAAAAAAACACTATACCATTAAATGAAAAGTAAAAGACACGCACCCAACACACATAAAATCGCTCTTGTCCAACGCTTCTTCTCTTCTTCTTCTCTTCTCCCCGCGCTTCTTCTTCTTCTCCGGCGCTTTTTCTTCTTCTTCTTCTCACGCTCGTTTACGCATGGAGCGTCTTCTTCTTCTTCTTCGCCTTCTTCACATTCCTCCTCCTCATTCTCCTCATTCTTTTTCGCGTTCTTTCTTCTTCACATGTTTTCTCCTTATCGTCATTCTTTTGTTGTTGTTACTGTTGTATTTTTTATCTTTTCCTCCTTCTCTCTCTAGTGAAGAAGTAGTAGAAGGTGAGAAGGAAGAATTTTGAATTGTGCAGAATAGAAATGAATCGAACATGTTATTATGGTGAAACAATTGTATAGTACTAAATGAATGGAACATTATCCATTATATAAATTCAAATTCGAACATCTTTCTGCATAATGAACCGAACACATACTCATGGTGAAACAATTGTATAATATTGAGTGAACGAAACATAATTCATTATATAAAATCAAATTCAAACAGCTTTCTGCATAATGAATAGAACACAGTACTCATAATGAAACAATTGTATAATACTGAGTGAACGAAATAGAATTCATTATATAAAATCAAATTTGAACAGTTTTCTGCATAATGAACCGAATGCGTACTCATGGTGAAACAATTGTATAGTATTGAGTGAATGAAACATAATCCGTTATATAAAATTAAATTCCAATAGCTTTCTATATAATGAACCGAACACAGTACTCATGGTGAAACAATTGTATAGTACTGAGTGAACGAAACATAATCCATTATATAAAATCAAATTCAAACAGTTCTGCCTACAATTTACAGATTATCAATTCAATTCAATTTAATTCAATTCAGTACACCTCCGTCCATTCAATTCGATTCAAAATTGAATAATCCAAACTTTGTCAGTTTGATTCGTTTCAGAAGAATAATTCAAATCGCTCTCATTCAACTGATTTGAAGTTGAGTCATTCATTTTTTCGATTCAGAAGTGCAAATCGAAGAAGAAAACAAAAAAGAATAGGGAGAAGATAAATGCAACGTAACCAGATCGAAAGAAGAAAACGAGAAAATGAATGCGATCAGAGAAAAACGTCGAAGACAATACAGATCAATAAGGAAGAACGCGAACAGAGAAGAAGGTTTACATTAAGCAAAGCTTTAGGTTGCAGCACGTTATATGTAGCGCATGTATGACAAACGAATGAGGGGAGAGGGGAGCGCGTCTGACCAATATTGCTTGGATAACTTCGATGCATTTTTTATATGGATGTAGAGCATTATTGTATTTTTTATTATCAATCTAATTTTTTTAGTTTAATAATTTAACAACATATTTTAATTTATACTTTTAATAATTAATAATTAAAATAATGAATTTTAATGACTTTTTAGCCATCCTCGTAATATAAATAGATGCTTGGTCAGAGGACTCCATCTTTAATGTTTTTTGTGTCATCCGCTTCAATAATTAAGCACCCTTTTTCTTTGCTACAATGGTCCCTTGACTTCAAAAGTCTTTTGCTTACCACAAATGACTACAATAAATAAATCAACATATACGATTTTATTACCTCAATCAACCTATATCCTTCGGACACATCTTTTTTTTTTTTTGTCCTCTCACTGTTCTTATTCTTTCAAACATCCTTCTTCTTCTGCTACTACTGCAGCATAATCGTCTCGCACAGCTGTTCTCAACAGTGGGAAAGAATAGTAAGCATATCATATTGCTTATGCAATTAAGAAGGTCCAAGCTACTTCTAGAAAAAAAAAAATTGAAGTTTATTTGAGAAGTAGAGGGAAACTCAAAGAAATACAGAATGCTATTTGTTTGGCTCTTTGTTATCTCTTTTGTTAAACTCTCCACTTCACAACATACATTGACGCCGCGTCACTTTGTCCGTGACGGCGAGACTTTGCTTTCCCGTGATGGAACATTTGAGCTTGGTTTCTTCAGCCCTGGAACTTCTACAAATCGATATCTTGGTATATGGTACAGGAATGTGTTCCCAAAAGCAGTTGTGTGGGTGGCCAACCGCGAATCACCAATCAAGAACAATTCAGGAATCTTGACCATCAACAATGAAGGAGTTCTTGTGATCCTTGTGATTCTCATCAACGGCACAAACAGCAGCAGCCCTGTTTGGTCTTCTAATGTGCCAAGCGAAGCGGTTATTAATCCAATAGCACAGCTTCTGGAGACAGGGAATCTTGTGGTGAAGAATGGAGTTAAAGATTCAAACAACAATCAGTTTCTCTGGCAGAGTTTCAACTACCCTGGCGATACGCTTACCATGCAGGGCATGAAGCTTGGATGGAACTTAATGACAGGTCAAGAAATATTCCTTTCTTCTTGGAGAAGTAAGGATGATCCAAGCCAGGGAGAATATTCATTAAAGATTGACCGTATGGGATATCCACAACTTTTTAAGTATAAAGGTTCTGAAAAAAGGTTTAGAATAGGGTCATGGAATGGAGAAAGTTTTAGTGGATATTCATCTCATCAACTGAAACAAAATATTAGAGTAGAGTTCATCATGAATCATAAAGAAGTGTATCTAGTATTTAAAACCGTCGATAGATCAGTTACCTGGATTTATACAGTTACATCTTCGGGCCATGGAGAGCTTTCTGCTTGGACGAGTCAATCCAATAGCCGAAAAGTCATCTCGACCGGGGAGGAAGATGAATGCGAAAATTATGCCTTGTGTGGTGTTTATTCTGTGTGCAATATGAATGGTAATTCTCCTACATGTGAATGTCTCAAAGGATTTGTTCCCAAGTTTCCAGAACAGTGGAATATGTCATATTGGTCTAATGGTTGTGTTTCAAGGACGGAATTGGATTGTGATAAGAACACACATGGCTTCTTTAAGTACACAAACATGAAAGTGCCAGACACGTCTTCGTCGTGGTTTAGCAAGGCCATGAACCTTGATGAATGTCGGAAGAAGTGTCTGGAAAACTGTTCTTGTACGGCGTATGCCAATTTAGACATTCGCAGAGGAGGAACCGGTTGTCTACTCTGGTTTGGAGCTCTGATTGACACGAGGACGTTTTCTCAATGGGGACAAGACCTTTACATCAAGGTCCCTGCTTCTCAACTCGGTAATCTTTAAACTATTTTCTTAGTTATATTTGGCTATAATTGTTATTATTCTAGTTGAAGATAAAAAAAGGCTTGGAAAATTTCCAAGGTTAGTTCAGTGAATATTTTAGTATTTCTAGCCATTGAAACTAATATGTAGAGGTACAAGAATTTTTTTTTTCTTAAGTTAAGCGTGAGACTTGAACCCGAACTTCTAGGTGAGGATGTCATTTGAGCTATAATTCGTTGGCAGTTGGCACGTAGAGGTACAAGATTTTCCTATGGTTAAGTAGAAAATGTTATTTTTTCATGCCAGTTAACTTAATATACTTTTAGTTTCCTGATTTCATTATGGTTTTTCTCTCCTAGTACTAAGAATAAACAGCAGAAAATACACTACTTGAAAATTACGAAAGGAAAAAAAATAAAAGATATAATGGGAAAAAAATCTAAAAAAATATTTGACAAAAATGATCAAATATGAAAGATTTACTCTCAAAAGGTTCCTAAAGTCAAATTTCAATGCAATTTTCTTTTGTAAGTATACTTAGAAAAATCAAATCATTCTATCATTAAAATTAGTAATTTTACAAGTAAATATTTTCTGCCATTTTATTTCTATCCGAATAGTCGAAAACTAAAAAAAAAAGGAAAATAGGTCTAAAGATCAAATTTTGCGTTACTTTTTTATATGTACCTTTTAAATAAAGTCCAAATGATTTCGCAATAAATTAGATCAGATACATAAGTCATCTATCTCTTATGGGAAAAAAAGAGTAATGTTGGTTGTCTTTTTCATCAAACTAATACTATTTGTTAGTGTTTTAATCTTTTGAGTTATGTTTATAGTTCTTAAATCTTTTAAGTGTATGTTTTGTAGTTTCCTCCGTTACACGCTATGCTATTCTAAATGCATTACTTCATCTACATACTCCCTCAGTCTAGAGAAATTGGTCACTGATTATAATTTCGACTGAACTCATGTATAGTGTGGTGAGTAACTATGCTTTGCTTCTATCAAATCTTGCAGATAATGGTCTAAGTAAAATGAAGAAGTTGGTAGAAATCATAGTTGGTGTGATTTTATTTGGATTCATAACTTGTGTCAGCATAATGATACACAGAAGACAAGGTAATTTGACTAAATTTTATTTTGGCACTAGTTACTCACCCAGAAAAATATGTTTTAAGAATGAATTCGTCAGGTTCATAATTCTTATCAACTTTTATCATTCGTTCAACCAGGGTTGGCAAGAATAATTTACAGGAAGCATTATGAAAATATACTGAGGAAGGAAGACATTGGTCTACCAAATTTTGATCTGTCTGTCTTAGCCAAAGCCACTGACAACTTCTCAAGCAGTAACAAGCTAGGAGAAGGAGGCTTTGGACCAGTGTATAAGGTAATATAAAATGTTTGATCAAAACTTTTACTTAGCTTTTGAGATTTTTCTGAGAAAAGCATAACATGAATTCCAGGGCACACTAACAAATGGGCAAGAGTTAGCTGTTAAAATGCTTTCAGAAAGGTCTGTACAAGGGATGGAGGAATTCAGAAATGAAATTCTATTGATCGCCAAACTTCAACACCGAAACCTCGTGAAGCTTCTTGGTTGTTGCATTCAAGAAGAAAAAGTAATGTTGATCTATGAATACATGTCTAACAAAAGCTTGGATCACTTTATTTTTGGTATGAAATTTCTTTAAAATGAAGCATATCTGAAAATCTTTTTCTTTGTTATCCATAGCCTTCATAGTAGTACTAAATAAAACACACATATAATTTGGGCAGATGAAAATAAAAGGAAGTTGCTAGATTGGCCTACACGTTTCAACATTATTGGTGGCATAGCACGAGGACTTCTTTATCTTCATCAAGACTCTAGGCTGAGGATTATTCATAGAGATCTAAAAACTAGCAATATTTTATTAGATGCAAATATGGAACCAAAAATATAGGACTTTGGATTGGCTCGTACTATCCTAGGAGATCAAGTGGGGGCAAAAACAAACAAGGTGGCTGGGACATAGTAAGTTAACTTTCTTTCCAAGGTTTATGGGATTGTATTATCTTTTGTTATTAACCTTGAGAATATTATGCTTTTAGTGGTTACATGACTTTTCTCAATGAAATCAGATGTCTTTAGTTTTGGTGTGATAGTTCTAGAGATAATAAGTGAACAGAAGAATAGAGAATTTTCAGATCCCGAGCACTGTCATAATCTTCTCGGGCATGTAAGTATAGTAGCTTCGCTTCATAGTCAGTTAGTGAAATCTGAATTGCTTCAAACTCATTAAGGGATTACTACAATTATAGGCATGGAAATTATGGACAGAAGGAAGACAGTTGGAACTGTTGGATGAAGTGTTACGCGAAGGATGCACGCCTTTTGAAGTGATTCGATGCATACACGTGGCCCTGTTATGTGTGCAACAAAAACCTCAAGATAGGCCAGATATGTCATCTGTGGTTCTAATGTTAAATGGTGAGAAATTATTGCCAAAGCCAAGGATTCCTGGTTTTTATTCTGAAGGAGATGTTACAAGTGAAGGAGATGCTTTATTGACAAAATGCACACTGCTCTCGCCCAATGAAACTTCCATCACAATATTAGAGGCAAGTAGAATATGAAGGCAAGAAAATAGCAAGATACCTGTAATTATGCATCATACATGATCTCATATTCTTTCCATGTTAAAAATATATTATATTATTGTGAAAATATTCGAACACGTATCTTGCGTGTTAGTTGGGATGTTGCCACACACGCCCTCATTTGTTGCAACACATTCCCTAACTTTTGACTTACAAAATTCACTCATCTAAAATTATATTCAATAATTTTATTTTTAATAAAAATATTAATATTTTTTTCATATAAAAAAAATTAGTCGTATTTTAAATTTACAGAAATTACTTAATATTCTCCATTTCTATTCTCTGATGCTAAAAAGCCCAAGAGTTTTTTGAATTTATAAATATTTTTTTAAAAAAACATTAAATTCCCTATAATATTAACCTAAAATTCTATTTATATACTTTTTATATCAACTAACAGTTGCACCTTGACACGCTACTTTCGACATCTTCAAATTATATGCGCAATTGTTCTCGCACTCTTTATCCACGGTCNACAATATTTTTAATAATAATAATATTTTTAATTTATATCACATATTAAAAATTTAATACATAATAATTTATTTAATAAACGAGATTTTTTTTTAAATCTATATCCGTAGTTAATTATAGCTAGTTTGCGAATACTACGGTCTAAGAGTAACAAGTAATAACTGACTAATTTCTGTAACATTAAACACGGGAATCATTGAGGTTGAGACACTCGTGACTTGTTGAATACTTGAATGTTGAAGATAGAGTAGAAAGTAGAAACCCTTTCGGCCTATCGTACAAGAACACGTACGAATCATCTTAGTGATTTCAAAGACAATCTTTTCAATTATAAAGTTTGACGATGTCAACAGAGATATTAAGAAGAGTAACTTGTTAGATTAGTCCTAAAAAATTTATTTATTTTTTAAATTAATTTTTAAATAAATTATTTAGTTATATTAGTCTTTTGTTGGATAGAAGATAATGTAGTAGGTTAATGCCATGTGTCACATGATAATTAGTTGATGTTTCAAGAAAAAATTAATATAATTAAGTTAAAATTTTTAAAAATTAAATTTAATTACAAAAATTTAAAAATTAATTTAAAAAATAAATATTTTACAACGAATTTAACCATTTACTATAGTGTGCTATTGCAGGTAAACCAACCAACACTACATTATTTGTTTATTGTTGCCGCACGGACTTTCTCATTGACTTGGGAAAAAAGTTTTTTCACTAACGACAATGGAGACTAACAATGTTCATTCAACATATGGACGCGTTTACTCATCCAGAATCATTCCTACTTTACCCATAAATCAACTTAATATTAAATTGAATATATCTATTATTCATATTATTTAATATTTTCGACTTATACTTTTTTATTAATAAATTGTACATCATATGTACAAAAATAAAGCAACTAAGGTTTGTTCTCATTCATGAGCACCCTTTAAAACTCTCTCCTCATTAAAACCATTAATTATGATGGAATCATCCTATTTTGATGCCTAATCAGAATTATGCTATCTAACCGAGACTTACACATCTTCATAACCGTTTTCCCTAGTACAGTGACCAAGAAAGCAGCCATTATTGCTTTGAGGAAAGATCAAAATAATTATGGACAACACCATCATCATGTTATCACTTATTTTCTTTCTTCTACTTTCCTTCATAAGAACCACCACTTCACTAGGTAGTTTTATTAGTTTAGCTCTGAATCAATCTCTTCAAGACGGTGAGACCTTAGTCTCTTCAGGTGGAACATTTGAAGTTGGTTTCTTCAGCCCTGGAAATTCAACAAACTGATACTTAGGTATATGGTACAAAAATGTGTCCCCTTTAACAGTTATATGGGTTGCCAACCGAGAAATACCACTTGAGAGCAATTCCGGAGTTTTGAAACTCAACCAAAACGGTGCACTTGTGATTCTCAGTGGCACAAACAGCACAATTTGGTCCTCATTCAACAACACACCGGGGAAATCGAGTAATCCAATCGCGCAAGTCTTGGACTCGGGAAATCTTGTGTTGAAGAATACAGAAACCAAGGAGAGAAATGATTTTCTGTGGCAGAGTTTTGATTATCCAGGCGATACGTTCGTGCCGGAGGAATGAAGATCGGATGGGACTTAGTAACTCGAAAAGAATATTTCTTATCATCTTGGAAGAGCGACGATGATCCGTCCGAGGGAGAGTATTTTCTAAGAATAGTAACAAAAGGATATCCACAGTTTTTCACATTCAAGGGATCAAAAAAGATATTCAGAGGAGGATCTTGGAATGGAGTGGGTTTTTCAGGTTATCCAACTCATCAACTGTCACAATATAGACAACGATTTCTCATGAATGATAAACAAGTGTTTTTAGAATGCGATATACTTGACAAATCAATTGTCTCAATATATAAACTAAGAGCTTCTGGCCTAGGACAAACTTACGCTTGGACTAATCAGAGTAACACCAGAAATGTCATCTCCACCGGCGTTCAAGACGAGTGCGAACGCTTCGCTTTGTGCGGTGCCAACTCTGTATGCATTCTCGATGGTAATCTTCCAACCTGTGAATGCCTGAAAGGCTATGTTCCTAAGTTTCCTGAACAATGGAATATATCGTATTGGTCTAACGGTTGTGTTGCGAGGAATGTTAAATCTGATTGTGTCAATGGAAGTAGCAGTGATGGGTTCTGGAAATATACAGAGATGAAATTGCCGGACACTTCTTTTTCATGGTTCAATGAGATCTTGAGCCTTGAGGATTGTCGAAACAAGTGTTTGGAGAATTGTTCTTGTACTTCTTATTCGAACTTGTATGTTCTTGATGGAGGGAGTGGCTGTTTACTTTGGTTTGATGATATGGTTGACATGAGGAGATTCACTCAAGGGGGACAAGATCTTTATATCAGAGTCCCTGCTTCTGAACTAGGTACTCACCATTTCTTTCTCATCATTAGTTTAATGCATTTTATACTTGGACATCACTCAAGAAAGATTACCCGTCAAAATTTTATATTTTAATTTCTCCATTCACCTACTGGAGCCTTCGAGCGGTTGAGTAAGCCGTGGAAACAGTTACTCATGTAATTATAAGGTTAGACTGCATACATTACACTTTTTTAGTGCAACCCTTTCCCAGATCCTGCGTTAACCTGGGATGCTTACGCCCTTCTTCATACTATGCCTTCTTTTCTTTGTTAAATGTTTTTATTTGTGTTCTATTTCCTTTTTAAGATCAATTTCTATGTTGTATCTTATCCTACTACCATAGGGGCAGAAAAGAGTAACTTATATAATTGAAGGGTCATATCATGAATGTTACAAAATTCAATGTAGACAGTGAATATCAAAGGCAGTAATATACAAGGATTAATTACCAGACTATGCTAACTAATATCAAGGAAGTTATATTAGTGATGCTTGTTAGTTATACTTTTATTTTTTAATTCCAACTTCCTCAAGCAAGAAAACATAATTTAAATACATATTCCCTTAGTCATAAGAAATTAGTAACTTAATAATTGGTGATTAATCAAATAATGTGTGCATCTTTCATATATTTATGTTGCAGATAATGGCCGCAGAAAGAAGATGATGCTAATAATAGGAATAACAGTTGGTGGGATTATTTTTGGATTAACATGTGCCTGCGCATTGATACTCAGAAAGCGAGGTACATTAAGCATAATTTAATTAAGATCTAGTCCACATTTAATGATAGTTACTTATTCATTTTATGTTCAAACCAATCAGGGGTAGCAAGATTTATTTACAGGAAGCATTATGAAAGTATACTGAAAAAAGAAGAGATTTATCTACCAACATTTGACTTTTCAGTCATTGTTAAAGCCACTCAAAACTTCTCAAGCTGTAACAAACTAGGTGAAGGTGGTTTCGGACCAGTATACAAGGTAAAAATAAATAAATACAACTTATCCAAAAACTTAAATTTCATTTCTAATAAAAAATTTTCTAACTAGTGAATATGAAAGATCTTCAGGGCACATTGACAAATGGTCAAGAGTTAGCTGTGAAAAGGCTTTCGAAAAATTCTGGACAAGGATTGGAAGAGTTTAAAAATGAAGTGGTGTTGATAGCTAAACTTCAGCATCGTAATCTTGTAAAGCTTCTTGGATGCTGCATAGAGGAAGAAGACATAATGTTGATCTATGAATATATGCCCAATAAAAGCTTGGACAACTTTATTTTCGGTTTGAGCCTTTATCATTTGCTCTAAAATATTTATGATAGTTTCTTACTGTTTATCCATTGGTTATGATACTTTGGAGTATTGCAACTGGTATATATACTAAACATACTTGTTTGTAATTGATGGCTGCTAGATGAAACTAGAAGGCACCTGCTGGAATGGCCTAAGCGTTTCAATATTATTTGTGGCATTGCTCGAGGACTTCTTTATCTTCATCAAGATTCTAGGTTAAGAATTATTCATAGAGATCTAAAAACCAGCAATATTCTACTTGATGCAAATCTGGATCCAAAAATATCTGATTTTGGCTTAGCTCGAACGTTGTTAGGAGATCAAATTGAGGCAAATACAACTAAAGTTGCTGGAACATAGTAAGCTAGCATTTTCTTTTATTATTTTCTAATGTCATTGGAATGCAACTAACTTTTGCTTAAAAAATGAATATTTTAGTGGTTATATGCCTCCTGAATATGCTGTACGTGGGCATTTCTCTACGAAATCAGACGTCTTCAGTTATGGAGTGATAGTTTTAGAGATTGTAAGTGGAAAAAAGATCAGAGAATTTTCCGATCCAGAACAGTGTCATAATCTTCTTGGATACGTACGCACAATAACTTGATTATCTAACTAATTAGTATGTATATTTAGTTACTCACTAATAATACACTAATTTCTTTGCTTCTCTTTTAGGCATGGAGGCTATGGAGTGAAGGAAGACAATTAGAACTACTAGATGAAGCATTAGGGGAAAGGTTCACACCTTCTGAAGCAACAAAATGCATACAAGTTGGCCTACTATGCGTTCAACAAAGGCCAGAAGATAGGCCTAACATGTCATCTGTTGTTTTGATGCTAAATGGTGAAAAATTATTGCCCAATCCAAAAGTTCCTGCATTTTACATTGAAAGAGATACCATTCCTGAATTAGATGCTTTGTTGGAAAATTGCATGTCGCGAAATGAAGTTTCCATCACAGTGTTAGAAGCTAGATAAAGTACAAAGACAAAAAGTACAAGGGTGAACCTACTAATTATTCAATACATTGCTGGTTTAAAAGAATTGTACGGTATTATGCAATTACACATTTTTATTTTATGACTTTAAAAGAGTATTTAGTGAAAAATTGCCTTATTATTCTAAAATTTATCTACATGGATATGAGTTTATACAGTTTTATTAGTAATGTTTACTATAACACCCTTACTATCAGAATTTTACACTTTTGGCTGTACTCTGAGCGAGAATATGACAACTTCAATATATTTAATAATAAAATATGAGTTTTTAACTCAAAACTGTATCGCTGTTTTCTTTGAAAACCGAAAATACTTTTTCGTTTCAATCAAGCATGAATATATAACCCAATTTAAATCACACACACATGTACTTACATATAAACGTACCAAATTTCGTATACAAGTAACTTATAAATAGTAATAGATACATATCATTACAACTCCTATCTCTCTTACAAAATATAATAATAAAGACGAGGAAAGACTATAACTGTATATACAATAATATAGAATACATTCAGATACTCGGAAGAAACTCCTTAAACTCTTCGTCCGTCTTGAAAAGAGAAATCTATAGGGGAAGTGAGAACATCGTGTTTGTTGATTTTCAGTAAGGAGTTTTTAAGAATCGTCTTCGCTGATTTTCAGTAAGGGGTTTTTAAAAATTGTCATAAGAAGATATTTAAAAGAAAACTATTTTTCGATTTCAGTAATCATCGCTCGTCTTATAAATCTTTTTGAAAATCAACTGTTAATCATCCAAAAACTAAAACCTTTTCGAAAACTATTAGTTAATTATCCAAAATTCAAATTCATATTTTGAATTTATTAAAATTCCAATTAAACACAATATATCGTAATCTTTCCCTGTATATACCAAAAGGAGTAATTTCATCAAACTTATCACTGATTCATCCAATCACGGCCTTCGGTCCAAAACAATATCACATCACGGCCTTCGACGCAATACAAAATCAAATCACACATTCACACTCCAACCACCATAATCCAAACCAACAGTCACAATCACAAGTAATACAGTTCAAACACAATCAAGAGTATTTACATCAAGTATAGCAATTAGTAGTTAAACAGAATTATTCATATAGGCAAACCAAGTATAATATACACACTCAAACAATGTCACATAGATGCATATGATGCATGTCTGTTCTACTGGCTATGAGCTCACATGTCGGTTAAACTGGCAGAACCCGACACATCCGGTAGCTAACCCGGACATAGTCTCCCAACATGCAAGTATACATAGTTGCCTTTGTTACTAAGGTCTGTGTATTTCACACACATATGTCTGAATTATATGCGAAAGACAAGAGAAACAAAAATTCGTACCAAAAACAACAAATAAAAAAGTATAAAATTTCATGAATAAACCGTTTTTTAACCTAAAATGAGTTAGCTAGTCAGCTTAATTTATACATAAAAGTATGATGACGACCCTTTCCTTTCTCCATATTCTATCTAGCTTCTAATATTGTTATCGAAATTTGGTTAGCTGAAAAGAATGTGTTGTTCGGCAATGAAGAATCTGCTTGAAGTTGAACACCTCTATCAATGTAAAATCCAGGAAAATTTGGTTTGGGCAACATTTTCTCGCCATTTAGCATTAGAACCACCAATGACATACTTGGCCTATCTTCTGGTCTTTGTTGCACACATAGTAAGCCCACTTGTATGCATCTTATCGCTTCACAATGGTTGCAATTTTCCCTTATCACTTCATCCAATAGTTCCAGTGGCCTATCCTCAGTCCATAATCTCCATGCCTAAAATCATGCTGGTAATCAAATTAGTAGAGTGGAAATCATCCAAAATTGACTCTTTAGTTCTCTCTAAAAATTTTACTTACATGTCCAAGTAGATTAAGGTAGTTTTCGGAATCTGAGAATTCTCTATTCCGTTTCGCACTTAACAACTCTAATACTATCACACCATAACTAAATACATCTGATTTCTCTGAAAATTGTCCATGTACTGCATATTCAGGAGGCATATAACCACTGAAAGCATAAATTAGTAATTAAAATAAACAAACATAATATGGAGAAACAAGTCATAATTAGGGAGAAATATCTTACTATGTTCCAGCAACTCTATTCGTATTTGCCTCAACTTGATCACCAAAAAAGGTTCGAGCCAAGCCAAAATCTGATATTTTGGGATTTAAATTTGCATCTAAAAGAATATTACTAGTTTTAAGATCTCTATGTATAATCTTTAGTCTAGAATCTTGATGGAGATAAAGAAGTCCTCGAGCAATGCCGCCAATAATGTTGAAACGCTTAAGCCAATCTACTGTCTTTCTTCTTGTTTCATCTAATCAGTTATGTACAATTCTTAGCATAACTTTTGTTGTAGAAATATTAAAAATTGCCATAAACATATTTCTATATAAATTGAAATAGTTCTTACCAAAAACAAAGTGATCCAAGCTTTTGTTAGGCATGTATTCATAGACCAATATTTTTTCTTCCCCCTGAATGCAACAACCAAGAAGTTTTACAAGATTACGATGTTGAAGCTTGGCTATTAACACTACCTCATTTTTGAATTCTTCTGATCCTTGGCCAGACTTTTTTGGAAGTCTTTTAACTGCTAGTTCTTGACCATTTATAGTAGCCTGAAAAGATAAATAAAATTGTATTATAAAAAAATGTTAAGAAAAAATAAAGTCCTGGGTTGATTTTCTTATCACCTTGTATACTGGTCCAAAACCACCTTCTCCAAGTTTTTTGTTGCTTGAAAAGTTGTCTGTAGCTTTAGCTAAGACTGAGAAATCAAATATTGGGAGATCAACATCTTGTCTTTGTTTATTTTTCCTTATATTTCTTGCGAACCCTGATTGGTTGGAAAAACAACAATGGATGGATACAAAATATGAATCCATTACTCGTAGAACTTGCACAAATTTTTTTTCTAATTTCTCTTTTGTACAATGCCTATATGGAAAATTATATCATTACAGTGTTTACCTGGATATTTAATTAGCATTATGATAACCCAACAGATTAATCCAAAAATAATCACTCCAACAGCAATTGCTACCGTCTTTATCTTCTTGTTTCCATGGTCATTAGCTACATTATGATCAACACAGATGTAGGACACAATTACTCAACAATTTTGACAGTAGCTCGATTGAATGAAATTGGCAAAGTTTTATTGTTTCTTTACGTTGAATCCTTATAAAGGAAATAATGGTCTCACCTTAAGCATGTCATCTCTAATTGCAATACCATAATATTCATATAATTGAGGTAACTACCAAAGACACTTTCTTCTAAAATTAATTTAACCTGCTCAGAAGTTACCTAATTATTCTACAAGAAACTAAAATGGAAAAGGAGATGAAGAATTAAAAACAAAAGAGTTACCTAACTCAGAACTAGGGACTTTGATGTAAAGGTCTTGACCCTCTTGTGAGAATTGCCGAATGTCAATAAGGTGATCAAACCAAAGCAGACAACCAGTTCCTCCATTACGAATATCCAAATTCGCATAAGCCGTACAAGAACAATTTTTCAAGCATGACTTCTGACATTCCTCAAGATTCATTGCCTTATTAAACCATGAAGAAGATGTGTCCGGCAATTTCATGTCTTTGTACCTCAAGAAGCCTTGTGTGTTATTACACGCCGATGAAGTCTTCCTAGTCTTTCTAACACAACCATTGGACCAATATGACACATTCCATTGTTGAGGAAACTTGGGAACATATCCTTTGAGGCATTCACATGACGCAACATTATCACCAATGTTGCATACAGAATTCGAACCGCAGAATGCATAACTGTCGCATGCATCCTGCCCCCCGGACGTAGTAGTTTCGGCAGTTTGACTTGTCCATACCATGTTTTCCCAACCACCTGAAGGGGTGGCTCTAAATATTTTGAAAATTGATCTATCAAGTATATCAAACTCATAATACACCTCTGTATCATTGAATACAAATTCTCGTTTAAAAATGCTCTGTTGCAGATTCGGATATCCAGTGAAATAAATGCCATTCCATGAGCCCTCTCTAGCGTTAATGAAGGATCCTTTCATCTGAACTAGTTGCGGATACCCTTTACGATCAATTTTGATGGAATATTCTCCCACTGCAGGGTCATCTGTACTTTTCCAGCTTGACAAATATCTATCTATGCCAGATTTTAGTCCGAGCTTCATTCCCGGCATCAAAGTGTCACAGGGATAATCAAAACTCTGCCACAAGAAGCTGTCCTCATCCTGCCCACTTTTCACCACAAGATTTCCTGAATCAAAGAGCTCTGCTGTCGAATTACTCAATTTAAAGGCTTCGTCTGATACCTTGGACGACCAAAGAATAGTAGCGTTTGCCCCGGTGCGAAGTTGAAGAATCCCCATTTCGTTTAACATGAGGATCCCTGACTTGTTGTGGAGTGGTGTTTCTCTGTTGGCCACCCACACAACTGTTTGCTTTCCTGATACATCTGTGTACCAGACACCCAAATATCGATTTGTTGAAGTTCCAGGGCTGAAGAAACCCAGTTCGAAACTTGCATCAGCTGAAAGCAAAGTCTCGCCACCATCACGAATACATTCACTCATTCCTAAACTGTGTAAAGAAGTCGAGCCTCTCATGTAGGATACTAGAAACAACAAAATAAGTAACATTTTGAAGTTTCTCATTAATGTCTTTCACGAGCCCCGAATGAGCTTTCCTGGTTGGTTTATTGACAAAATCTATTTATAATATATAAAAGCTGATACTAACTTTTTTCACAATAAGTTTAAAGTATCTTTTCTTTGCTAACGATGCCACATCAACAATTTTAATGATTTGGTAAAAGATGAAAATCAACCAATCACCATTTAGTAAAATGTTTAAAAAAAATTAAAACAAAAAATTCTTATATATTATTATTCAATTAAAACATCAAGTGCTAATTAAATGTAATAAATATACATTAAAAGTATGTAATAAATATACATTAAAAATGTCATAATAATTATAATTATAAAAAATTTCAGTTACAAATTTATAAATTCTATAACATATTCAAATTTTACAATTTATATATAGTAAGACTCCTACTACTCTTTATTTTTTAATCTCTCATACCAATTGTCAAAAATTTTTAAAATTTAAGATATTTTTATATATTTTTCATTCTCATTCATTCATTTTTTTAATTATTTACAAATAAAAAAAATGCATGAAAAGACAAAGTGTAGCAATTAATGCAAATAAAAAAATGACAAAAAATGAAGATGCAATTTTGTATAACTCTAATATAAATAATTTATGTATTTTTTTAAAATAAATAAATTCAAAATCTTAAAATAATATGTTTTG
>NC_029774.3:27466740-27470053 GCF_000817695.3 Arachis duranensis | reverse complement strand
AATCTTATTTTGTGCGAAACAAAATTATAACATTAAATATGAAGATAATGATAAAAAATTTTGTATTAAATAAATTTAATTAAAAAAATATATATACTCACTTAAAAGGCAAACAAACAGATAATAATTTTATTTTGTGTGAAACAAAATTATACTATTAAATATAAGAATAAAATGCATAATTAAACCAAATTTAAAAACAATATTACACAATTCATCCAAAAAAAATGTTATACAGATTGTAACATCCTAACTTTTAGCGCGTATGATCGTACCAAAAGTAAGGCGTTACGAACCTGATTTCCTATATTATCTATTTAATATTGAGCATTTACGTCGATATCGCGTTTCAGTTTATAAGAAAATACCAGAAAATTATTTTTAGTAACTAAAATCACACAATTATTGATAATAATAAATGCTATACAAATGAATTCAATATAAAATTTGAAGGCAATACCTATCCCTTTGGACAAAATAAAAGCTAACGCAACATAGACGAGGGAACTCTATAAAAACAACAGGTATCACAAGTAAATCTACTAATCGTCCGCAACTTCATACTGAATCTTCAAACCTGTCACTAAAAGGGTGGAAGATTTTGGGGTGAGAACAAACCACACGTTCTCAGTAGAGAATGAAAATGCCATAAAAGTAATGAATTTAATGCAAATAATTAACTTACTTAGTAAAACTAGTGTTCATTAAATTAAATTAAATAACAATAAACCAAAAATGAGTAGACTCTTTCTGTGCGCAATGAACCAATAGATGCCAGGAAACTAAAATGGCCGTGTAACTCGGGCAATCCAACATTTTTTACACGTGCTTTGATTTTTCATATCATCTGTAACAATCAAACAGTCATAGAGCCTTGAAATTTAAGATAGGTGCCATCATAAATATCAATTTCAATGGTTCCGTCTCAATCAATGATCGCAAGTTGCAACGAGATAGTAATTAATCAACTAAATCTATCCAAAACGTCAAATGGTGCCTTGAATTATAGAAAATCGATGAACCGAATTTTTAAACGGTCTGATTTAATTTTTGAATCATTTAAGGATTAGAACCGGTCAAAACTTGCGGGTTTCTAAAATTAATAAAGATATGGTTCAAAGTTAGGTTTTTTTTGTGCTTGCATGTCCTTCTTGTGACTATATTGATAAAGATATGTTTCGAACATAAATTTCTGTCGTGCCTACATGCTCTTCTTGCTACTAAACTATATTGTTTGTTATTATTTTAAACACTAATTATTAATTATATAGTAAAAATGTACAATAATATTTTTAGATATTATTTTAATTTTATACTCACTTATATTTAAATTAATTAAATTTATTATTATTCATAATTATTAATATAAATATAATTAAATATGTATAAATAAAAATATTAGATATAATATTTATTAATATTATATTTAATATGTATACAATATCTATAACAATATATAATGGGAAAACCTATTTTTGGTGTCCAATTTTTCTTTCCATTTTTATCCTTTTTAGTAACCTACCTCCAGTTACAACATTCTGCTATTTTATTTCCATCCACGTTCACCTCAATATAACTTCTCTACGTTAATTTCTCTCACATCACGTTACTGCATCAATTACAAAATTCTACTACTTAATTCTCCACTGTTAATTCCTCTCACATCAATTACTCCGTCAATTGTATTATTCCCATTTTTTTTTCTTAATCTCTCTCACTTCACTGGTTACTTCATATCTCTCCGTAATAGAAAAAATTTCTTTCATTTTTCCTCTGTCTTCTCCTGCATTCTTCTCACTTCGCCTAAATATAATGTAAAATCTTCTGTAATTTATTTTTTGTCATTAAATAAAAGTGTATAATTGTTTTTATATGTTTCTTTGATTAATTATAGTTGACAACATACCAATGGAAGATTCACGTGAGAGTGGTCGACGAACTTGGCAAGACTATGCCAGACAACGAAGACAAAATATGAGTGAAGAATAGAGGCAGCAACACCTTGCCAGAAGGCGTGCCAGTTACCGAGAGAGTATTAGACGAGGAAAACAAATCGATACATCAAGTGGACCAACTAACATGGCAACACCATTACAAGATATCACAAATATACCTCCTCAACAATACTCTATATCAGGTACTCTAAATTATACTTCTCAGTAATAAATTTATATTGTTAGTTTATTATTTAATATGATTTATTTTTTACGATATATCTATGTTACTGGACTCTTAATACGTACCAATTATGTATAATCTATTTCTTGAGTGTACCCTTAAATTATCAAATTACATTATTTTCATCTTAATTATGAATTTTTTACATATACATATACTCACAATAACACCGGAGCTGGTTCAAGTAATATACCAAACGATCCAAATATGGGTAGGAATCTTATATTTATATTTATTTAATCAATAATAATTTATTTTTCCTTAAATTTTGATTCAATAACTCTTTTATTATTGGCCTAAATAATATTATTATATTATCTTAAATGTAATTTACATCGTTATAATCTCAATTATTAAATAGTTTAATAATTTTTTAATATAATATCATACAAATATAAAATTTTTATAACTGTATTATTATAAGAAAAATATATATATTCACTGTTTAATAATATATTTGTTATTAAATTTTCTTATTCTGTAAAAATAACTTAATAGATAATTCTGGTATATTTTTTAAACTTTTTTTCTACAATTTAGTTCGTCATTTAATTTGAATTATTTCTACAGTATCTCTATGTTACCGTACTCTACCGAATGTACTTTTAAATTCTCAGCCTACATTATTTTCATCTTAAGAATAAATTTTTTAACAATTTAATACTCATAATAAAAGCGAAACTGATTCAAGTAAGAAATCGAATGATAATAAATATGGATAGGACTCCTGTATATTTATTTAATTAATAGTAATTTATTTTTTCATAAATTTTGATTCAATAGATCTTCCATTATTGTCCTAAAATTTTCTCGCGCCGTATCATTATAAAAATATTAAATTAGATATATGTTTAATATTATAATTGTAGCCTAAATTTTTTCACTGTATAACAAAAAAAATTAGTTGATAATTTCAATATTTTTTTTATACTTTTCCTTCTAAAAAATAAATATATCAGAAGTGATTATTTTTTCACTACATAAATTTAAATTGATAAATTTACTATTTCAATATTATAAGTTATAGATGCTACCAGTTTAATATAATTTTTATATTCACGAATTATTTATCTCTAAAGAAAAATTATACACTGTAAAATATAATCATTTAAAATATATTATTGTCGTTCCCAAA
>NC_029774.3:27457352-27466164 GCF_000817695.3 Arachis duranensis | reverse complement strand
TAAAATTTAATTGTTTTTAAAATAGAATAAAGATATATATTTTAAATTTTATTTTTAAATTTTTGACTATTTTATATTTTTTATTTACGTAAGACCATTTCTACCAGTTTAACTAATAATTTATCGGTTAAATCAATAAACTAATAGTTTAACCGATTCGATTATCAGTTTGGTTTTGACAACTATGCCTCCTCATGTCAACAACTTAACAAACTAGCTAATTAATTTATAACAAAATCCTGATTTAACAATAATAAAATGATAATTTAATGCTGATTTTATGCGTCACTCTTCTTTCACTTCACATTCTTCCACCAATCATCAATTGTACCGCGTCGTGTGTTTCCCTACGAGCATCAATTTTCTACAGTATTTTGTGTGCCTTTCACCGTTAATTTTGTAACATTGCAAAAAGAACATCCAAAATTATTATAAAAAAATATTTAAATCTCAAATAAAATAAAAATATTTAAAATTTAACGAAAAGAAATATTTAAAACTTGAAAAAATGGTGAAACTCAAGTAGGGATGTCAATGGGGCAGGGCGGAACGGGGATGCCTACCTGTTCTCCATCCCCGCCCCCAAATTTACTCCCCATTCCCACCCCTGTTCCCCGCCGTGGGGGGATATTGCTCCCCATTTCCATTCTCCACAAGGCCCCATTCTTTGTGGGGACCCCATTCCCTATCTATCTGATAGTTCTAACTAATAATTATTAATTTCCATATGAATAGAGGTGTAAGTATCCATTCTATACAAAAAGTCTAAACAATAAGATGGTGATTTTTTTGAAATGACGCAATGAGGGGACGCAACGGCAAGCCAGAGGATAGAGAAGTGGACAAGGTGGGAGACGCGGCAACAGAGAGGAGAATGGACACGACGACAAAGTTACGAAAAGGAACGCCGCAAATAGAGAGCACGACGCGGTGAGGATCATGGCACGGTGAGGTGTGACGATGCGGTGAGAAGAGAGATGTGGCTTATATTATTATTATTGCTTATTTCATATTTTATTATTTCTTATTTGAGATGTTAGTATTGTTTTTTTAAATTGGGTAGTAGTAAATTTTACTAATTCTTACCATTTATGATGCCTTATATTTATGCATTCCAAGTGTTTGATTGCCTCACTTAGCTATAAAGTAGATTTTTATTCTTGGCTTGGATTAAAAACTCAGGTAAACTTGAATTAGTAATGTCTAAGTTAATTGATAATTTAGAGATGCTAATTAATTTTGTTTTCGATAATTCTAATCTTTTACTAAGTTAGTTAGGACTTATAGATTAGGGTTAGTTAAACTTAATTGACTTTCTTTAATTTGTAGAAATTGGCGAATTAAATTTACTCTTTATAATTATTATGTTGTGGATAATATATTCTGTATAATAAAGAACAAAGAACAGCTGAGTGAGAACAACATGAGAGCGCGAGAGAGGGATCGAGAGCGTGTGAGGTGGGGAAACACAGGGGGGAAAGAACTAAACAGAGTAAACATATTAAAGATCCTAGGTTTGGAACAAAGAAGAGTATTAACATTTGGAGCTTGATTCCTTCTCCATCTTCGTCGACAACTTGCCGGAAGATATATCAAAGAGAGAACTCTTTCATATGTTCAAATGGACATGCAGAATAATCGACATATATCTGTCGCAAAAGAATAAAAATGGACATATCTATCTGTTTGCTTTCATACGGTACACTACAAAAGGAGGAGCTTTGAAGGCTGTTGCAGAGATGAACAGTGTGGTGTTGAGAGACAAAAGACTGTTCATTAGAGAGGTGAAGTATAGAATGGGAGTGGGGATGCAGAACACGAGAGGCAAAGAAGTGAAGGTGATTACCAGACAGGATGATGGAGAAAACAATCCGCAGGCAAGAAATGTGAGAGTAGAGCACAAGAAATTGGCAAGGCAGGTGTTGGATGCACCCATCAAAGACCCAAATAATAATGGATGGATAAAGAAGGTAGAAGTACCGGTAGCTAATGAGAATGTCGTATGGCTGCAGAGAAGTATCGTCGAAGGTACGAGTTGGCGATCGATTTTAAAGCACTACAGCAAAAGATTCATAGGGACTGGTCAGAGGTAACACAAGTACAAAAACTGGGAGCATATAAAGCAATGATAACGTTTAACACGATGCTTAGTGCTGAAGAAGCCTATACCTTTAGAATGAATGATTTATTAAAGTTGTTTTATAAGGTTTGGAGATGGGACAAGACTGAGAGAAGTGAGTCTAGAAGAATTTGGTTGGATTGTTATGGAGTGCCTGTGCATTATGCATGATCAAGGGACACTTTTTGCATAATTGGGGAGCAATGGGGAGAGATAGTGGAATGCGATAAACTGACAGAATCATGTAATTCGTTTAGTGTGGGTCGAGTTCTGATTAATACGTGTGTCTTTGATATGATCAATGAGTGGGTACATGTTACAATAGGTGCAAGTGAGTTCAACGTCCTTGTAAGAGAAGTAGTGGGAGAGGTATATCGAGAGGAATGCTTCCCAGAGAATCAGGATGATACAGAGGAAAGGCACAGAATAAATGGAGAAAAGGTGCGGCATGAAGATCTTGGCGGCAATTTGATCACATGCGACGAACGACGGATGGTGGTTTAGGATTAGGTGGCAGTGCTGATGGCGGTGAACCTTAGTAACGATGAACAAGAAAAGGACAGATTGGTAAATTTAAGCTTAATTTTGAATGAATGGAATCATACGAATTCAATTTCTAATTACTGGAGCGCAAATTATGCGGCATTAAAGGAGAGGGAGGATTCTACAAGATCATTGGCTCTTAATAACAAGATAGACTCCGAAGAAACAATATCTTGTGTTTATGAAGGCTGTTATGCAACTCACATTTGTGATTTTACAAATAATAAAGTTGGGCTAGGGACTAATAGGTCCAATAAGGGTAGTAAGGAAAATGAAGTTTGGGGAAAGGAGAGGGACCATTGGATTAGAGATCCCAAGGGCCTCCCAAACTGGGTAGGACCTGACCCGGTCACCATTCTGACCCGGGATGAGAAGCAAATCATGCTCCACGATGCTTCACAAACGGCGCAACCTAGGGTGAGTGAATCAGAGGCTGGGACGCGGCCTGGAAGGGAGGTTGGATGTGGAGTTCTTGCGCCGGAGGCGGTAGCTTCGTGTGCCACGTTGAGTCGGCAAAGGTACCCGATAGTGAAGGTGACTGAGATGGGTGCAGAACCCGAACGTATGGGTGGCGCTGGAGCTGGGCCTCGACTAGGGAGGGACGAAGGACCTGAATTTCTTCTCGCGCCAGGGGAGTCCATACGGGAGGCGGCGGCTGATAGGCATACCAGAGGGAAAAACATGGCTGGGGAAGCCTTGACCGAAGAGGTAGAAGGTCAGCAGTTGAGACGTGACACGGACATGAATGTAGAACCAATCCAATATCTCTGGGAGACGACTAGGTTGCAGGTTGTAGGAGTTGCGAGCAATGGCACTATGAATGGCATAATGACAAGCTACAACAAACCAGATCAAGACCAGCAATTACGAGGCGAGACAGATTTAGAACGCGAGGAGGGGGAAATTGTTATGGATGACTGGGTTAAGCATAAGGGCAGAGAACAGGAGAAAGATCACGATAGTAGTATAGAATTAGGTGTAGAGATGGAAGCTGGCGCGTATTCTGGCAGTGAACTTCATAGTGGCAACTAAAGACTGAGCTGGAAAGAGGAAATGACAGAGAACAAAGAGGCTTGGAAACTAGCTGTTGAGTCAGGTGCTCAGTTCAGTGATGAGGAAGATATTATGGCTATCTTGCAGGAGCAGAATGAAGCTATTGCTCTAAAATGGCGACAGGCAAAGCAAAAAGAAAAAGTTCAAAGGAGTCGGCCAAAGACTCGAAAATAGGTGTGTCATAATTATGTGAAATGATTTTCAGTTCCTAGAACATTAGGGGGTTGGGAGGTGCTAGAAAATTTAGTATGCTAAAGAATTTTAAAAGTAACTTTAAGTTGGATATGATGGGTTTGATAGAAATAAAGAAAGAGATAGTGACTAAAATGGATGTAGTTCGTATCTGGGGAAGTGAAAGAGCTTGCTGAGAGTGTGTAAGTTCGATCGGGGCTTCTAGAGGGTTGTTGTTAATTTGGGATGAAGCGGTTTTTAAATTGGCTACCTGCTATAAAGGGGATAGATGGCTGTATGTAGAAGGAGTTGTGGTAAAAGATAATTTGCACTGTGCTATCTGTCTGGTGTATGGACCGCATGAGAGAGCAGAGAAGGCTTCAGTCTGGGAAGAATTGAGTTATATTGCAGGGCTGTGTCATGTGCCGTTCTGTTATTTGGGGGACTTCAATGAAATTTTGCACCTGGAAGAAAGGAAAGGAGCGACTAGATTATCAGCGTCAGCAGAAGATTTTAGAGCATGGGTAAATGATATGGAATTTATCGATTTGTTGCTAAATAACTGGAAGTACACATGGTTTAAGGGACAGTCATGCAGTCGTATTGATAGAAGCTTAGTTTCTTTGGGATGGCTTGATGTATACCAGAAAATGCGTCTAAGATGGGGTCCAAAAGGGTTATCAGATCATTTTCCAGTGATTATAGAAGACAGCAGAATTTTTGACGAGCCAAGACCGTTCCGTAGCTTGGACTCGTGGTTCACGCATGATGGGTTTTTGAGAACGGTGAAGGAAGAATGGAGGAAATTAGGTGATGTATAATTCTCATAAAAGATGAAAGCGCTATCTGTACCACTACGTAGATGGCATAAGCAGCATTTTGGGGATATATCGGAGAGGATAAAGAGGTTTGAGGAAGAATTTAAGAAGGTGGATGATATGATTAGTAGTGGACGGCATGATGGTACACTTGAGGCAAGGAGGAAGGCGTTAGTAAGGTGCTATGAGAAGTGGTATGAGAGACAGGATGTTCACTGGAAGCAAATGTCTAGATCTCGGCATGCTAATAAGATGGATAGAAACACAAGATACTTCCATAATATTTTGGCGAGAAGAGGAAATAACAGAATAGAGTATTTGGTAATTCATGGGAGGTTAGTGCGGAATCAAGCAAGGATCAAAGTTGCGATCCGGGACTTCTATAAATGGCTGTACCACCAAGAAGCTTCTCCAAGTGTGACCTTTAGGGATGGATTAGTTAATCGGCTAGCGAGGGAGGAAGTTGAAGTATTAGAGGTGATACCATCAGTAGAGGAAGTGAAAGAGGCAGTTTGGGATTGTGAATCTTCTAAGACTCCAGGGAGTGACAGATACAACAAAAATACATAAAAAAGTGTTGGGTCGAGATTGGAATGGAATTCACAGCTGCTGTGATGAGCTTTTATGAGATAGCGAGACTACCAGTAGACTCTAATATCACATGGGTAACGTTGGCTTCGAAGTTTGTTGGGGCTAAGGAGATAAAAGATCTTAGACTGATCAGTATAGTTGGGTGTGTCTATAAGCTTATTTCTAAATTGTTGACATGAAGAATGAGAAGTGTAATGCCAGGCTTAGTCGGAGAATCGCAAAGTGCCTTTGTAAAGGGAATGAAGATACATGATGGAGCTTTAATTGCATGTAAAACTGTGCAATGGTTGAAACTGAAAAAGAAGGCGTCAACGGTCATCAAACTGGACTTCCAAAGAGCCTATGATAGAGTGAAATAGTGCTTTGTGGATACTGTGCTAGAGAAGATGGGCGTCAGTAGAACTTAGAGGGCGTGGATCAGGGAGTGTATTAGATCTGCATCTATCTCGATTTTGGTAAATGGGTCACAATCGAAACCTTTTAAGATGGAGAGGGGGCTCCGTCAAGGCGACCCATTATCACCATTTTTGTTTGTTCTGGTGGTGGATGTGCTTAACAAAATGATTGGGGAGGCGGTTAGGAACAGTCGGATATTTCCACTCTTAATTGGAAGAGATAATATAGAGTTATCACACTTACAATTTGCTTATGACACTATTTTATTCTGTCCGCCGGAGGAGGAGACAATGAGAAACTATCAGAGGCTGTTGAGGTGCTTTGAAATGATGTCTGGGTTGAGCATTAACTTTGAGAAATCCAACTTGATACCGGTGAACTACAGCCAGGAGTGAGTAAGATGAATGTGTCAGTTACTTGGTTGTCAGGAGGCAGCCTTACCGGTGAGGTATCTTGGTATTAGTCTAGGAGCGAATCCGCGGCTGGTAAAAACTTGGAAGCCGGTTATAGATAATGTGGAAGAGAAACTCAGCTTGTGGAAAGCAAAGGTCCTAAGTAAGGCTAGTAAGCTGGTACTCATTAAGTCGGTAATCAATAGCCTGCCTGTTTATTACTTGAGCTTGTATAAGATGCCAAATGCGGTTGCTCGAAGAATCATTTCTTTATAGGGGAGGTTCTTTTGGGGAAAGGAGGATGGACGGCCTGGAATGGCTCTTGTGAAGTGGGAGATGATTCAGGCATCTAAGAAGTCAAGAGGATTGGGGATGGGTGATGCGGTAATTCGTAATGCGGCTTTACTGTTTAAATGGTGGTGGCGTTTCTCAAATGGGGATTGTCCCCTATGGAAGAAGATTGTGTGTTCCTGTAATAGCTTGAACCTAAATCACTTGCTGTCAACTCAGAAACTACCAGAAAGAGGAGGACTGTGGAGAGACATATGTCAAGTGCAAATAAAAGAGCAACATGTAAGGTAGAAGATGATTGATGGCCTTGCTATGGAAGTAGGGGATGGTAGATTTACCAGATTTTGGGAGGATACATAGCTCCAAGTGAGAAACTTGAAAGACTCCTTTCCGAGACTCTTCTTGATTTCAAAGAAAAAAGGATCAATAATTGGAGATTGCAGGTTCTGGGATGGGATTGAGTGGGTTTGGCACTTCCAATGGAGGAGGAAACTACGTCAATGGAAGATAGATACTTTGAACTAGATGCTTCATGTCTTGCAATCTGTTAAATTGATAGCAGAAGTACAGGATGGAGTGGTGTGAAAATTTGACAAGGAAGGTGTTTATTCAACTAACTCATTTGTGTAGGTCGTGCAGGAAGAGACTTTGGATGAGGAGCTTCTGTGATTCAGATTCACAAAGGAAATTTGGAGAGGTCTAGTTCCACCTCGAGTCGGGTTGTTTACTTGGTTTGTTTTGGTAGGCCGGGTCAATATGAAGGACCGGCTAAATAGGCTGGGAATCTTACCACAGAATGATAATATGTGCATGTTGTGCAAGAAAGATATTGAAAATATACAACACTTGTTTGTTACTTGTGAGTACTCTTGACAGGTGTGGTGTGCATGGATCTCAGAATTTGGACAGGTGTGGACTGCCCCCGATACTCTAAAAGAGCACTTTGAGAGTTAGAGATCAATGCCGATGAGAAAAGAGAGACGCAAGTTTTGGGTAGTTGAGTTCTTCTCAACTATATGGAACATTTGGTTACGTCGGAATGATGCTATATTTCAGAGTAAGACAACAGGAGTCGTTGATTGTGTGGCTCAAACTTTCTCATATACTGCAGCGTGGTGTGGTAAATAATCCATATTGTTGATGGCTATGTCAAAGATGACATCATAATTATTTTTTCTTTTGCTATTTGTCTTCTTTGCTCCTTTTAGGTGTTGAGCTCTTTTATTTAAAAAAAAAAGATTATTATGTTATGATTAATAATAAAGATAATAATTTTTAACTCTCAATCTTTATCAAGATCTTTTAGAATTTAAATTTACTTTTCTTCTACTCTAATTAATTCCCTTAATTATTTTTTAATTTAATTTCCTTACCATTTAACTATTTAAATTTGTGTCAATTGCAAACAAACCGGTGTGTGGTGATGGGCATGCCAGCATTGCCTTCCTGGGGCTTGTAATACTAAAGGATAGGTTTTAGCTTAGTTGTAGGATAGGCGCCTGAGCCTCTCTTGTGGCTCCCTTGATTGGTGATTCTTCTGTTTTTTGTTATGCTTTCTTGTGCTTCACCTTTGGAGGAATACTTGTTTTCTTATGATGGTTTTTTCCACTGTAGGTTTATCAAGGTAAATAAGGAAGTTGAAAAAAACTTGCTTAAAACATTAGGAAGGAACGTCCTCTTTTGAGAAGGAAAAGAATTTGTGCAGTAGTTATAAATTATCTTATTTAATATTTGTTAATTATTATTAAAATAATTATAAAATTTTAAATATAATAAAATATAATTACGAACATTAATATATAAAATTATAAATATTATGTTAGATATTGTCGCAGTCATTAAGGTTTACCTACTACATTAATTCATTACTATCATTACTCTCCAAACCGCGTTGTGCTTGTTGACTGATAGTNNNAAATATAAAAATACAATTAAAAAATTTAATACAAAAATTTAATTAAAAAAATATAAAATTTAATTAAAAATTTTACAAAATTATAAAGATAAATAAAATAATTAAATCATAAAATAATCCACCTACTACAATGGCATTGGTGATTGAAGTGAGAGGAAACTTTTTCATTTTGTTACAGGGTCTTTGTACAATGAATCAGCTATAGTTGACCCATATTATATTTAAGCTCGTTTTAAAAATGAAAGAATATTTTTCAGTTTTCATACGATAAATTTATCATCGAAGATTTTTTTCTATATCTTTTATAATTATTTTGTTAAATTTTTATTTAAATTTTTATATTTTTTTTTAGTTTGATCTCTTTCTCCAGAAGGTAACGCCATTTCATCCGCAGAATACCCCGAATTCTTCTCATAAGACTTATCCGAATCAGTGGATTCTATTTTTTCTGAACCAAATCCAGCAGCTGTCTATTAAACCCCTAAAAGTAGGAAAAAAACGGCGAATCAAGCAGTGAATCATT
>NC_029774.3:27451185-27457198 GCF_000817695.3 Arachis duranensis | reverse complement strand
AAAAGTTTACTCTTTATATAATTGAGTCAAATATATATAATCACAAGTCAGAAGTCCGAACATACTACACAACTTGTCCTCGCCCTTTTAGTTTCTACTTTCTATGCTACCGTAAGAGGAGGCCAATCAAGAATATGCTTATCTGCTGATCGTAAAAACACAAATCAATGGTGAGTAACATCAAAATGTTACTTACCTTCTTCTTTCTAATGTTCTTCGTTACACCCTCCACTTCGATAGATAGTTTTGGAATGAATCAATCTATTCGCGACGGTGAAACATTGGTTTCAGCTGGTGGAAGTTTCGTGCTTGGTTTCTTCAGCCCTGGAACTTCAACAAACCGATATTTGGGTGTGTTTTATAAAGATGCATCAGGAAACCAAACGGTTATGTGGGTAGCCAACAGAGAAAAGCCCCTTCAAAACAAATCCGGGATCTTAAAGTTCAATGAAAATGGGACTCTACAACTTTTCAGTGGCACAACCAACACCAGTGTTTGGTCCTCCAACATTTCAACCAAAGACTTGAACAGTAACTCTTCAACTGCACAGCTCCTGGATTCGGGAAATCTTATAGTGAAAAGTTCAGATGATGGAAGCAAGATTCTGTGGCAGAGTTTCGATTTTCCCGGCGACGTATTGATGCCGGGATGAAGATTGGATTGAATTTAGTTACAGGTCTGGATAGATATCTGTCAACCTGGAAAAGCGCAGACGACCCGGCCCGGGGAGATTATTCTATAAAATTTGATCCCAGAGGATATCCACAAATAATTGAAATGAAGGGGGTTGTATTGAATGCCAGAGAAGGGTCCTGGAATGGCCTTTATTTCACTGGCTATCCATATTTGGTGCAGAACAATATGTTTCGACGCGACTTCTTTTTTAACGGTGAAGAAATGTATTATAAGTCGGAAATACTTGACGGGTCAAGTTATAGAATAAATCGAATGATGCCTTCAGGTATTTGGCAAACTACTACATGGACGGGACAAGGAAGAGGTCAGGTGAAAACAACCACATCCGGGGGACTGGAAGATTGTGACAATTTTGCATTTTGTGGTTCAAATTCTGTATGCAATATGGTTGATAATGATGCAGCCTGTGAGTGCCTCAAAGGCTATGTTCCAAAGTTTCCTGAACAATGGAATGTGTCACATTGGTCTACGGTTGTGTTAGAAAGACTGCGTCTAAGTGTGATACTACAGACGGATTCTCGAAATACATAAACATGAAATTGCCGGATACATCTTCTTCATGGTTTGATAAGACAATGAATCTTGAGGAATGTCAGAGGTTATGCTTGAAAAACTGTTCTTGTACGGCGTATGCGAATTTGGATATCCGTAATGGAGGAACTGGCTGTCTACTTTGGTTCAATCATCTTGTTGACATGAGGCAATTTAATCAAAGGGGTCAAGACCTTTTCATCAAAGTCCCTAGCTCAGAGTTAGGTAACTGTTTTTTCATCCTTCATCTCTTTTTCCATTTTGATTTCTTGTGAAATATGTAAATTAGCTAGTTAGGATTTATCATCGCTGCCTCGAGAAGTTTTTATCTTTTCAAATTAATTATGAAAAAAAAAAAGGTAAGTTTATTAGGAAAGTAGGTTATAAGGGGAGTTACAGAATTTCAGTAATGCAGAGTTTTTGAATATGAGCAGCAAGAGAATTGAACGGAATTGAATGGAACTTTTGCTATTGAATAATATTGAAGTATATTAAATGTCAATGTACAATTACACACTGATCTATTTATATTACTACTCCTAGCAGCTTATACCTTTAAGAGGCAAGATAACTGCCTGTAGCAGATTCTGGTTTAACTGCTTACCAGAATCAGTAACAAACTCCTAACCTACTACCCATTTTCTTTCATTCTTGATTCATTTACATCAATACCTCTATTAGGGAGAAATTTTCCAAGTTACCTCAATTATATTGAAGTTCTTAATTGCTTAAGATCAGACCACCATATTTGGAAAACAATGTACTAGTTGCTAGATTTTTCTAGTGACGTAATAAGATGCATGTTAATTGTCATAGTATATTCCCTTTAATTTTTTTACGTGTAAAGGCTAAATTGCTGCCTAAATATATTTTCTTTCTCAGCATTAAATGTAAAGGAAACTATATAACTTATGCCAACTTCATTAAATCGAGATACTGCAAAAGATGTTTTGTAATCGTTCTGCATCTTGATCATAATGCAGCTAATGAACATGGAAACATGAAGAAGAAGAATGTTGCAATTGTAGTAGCTGGAGTGATTATTTTTGGATTAATCATATGTGCCGGCATAGTGCTCATTAAATATCCAGGTAAACACCATCATGGATGTTGGGAATAATACACAATTCCCCCTTGAGAAAATACCTTTGACAGAGAAATAAAATAGACACAATCACAACACAAGAATTTAACGTGGAAACTCCAATTACCGGAGAAAAACCACGGCCGTTGTCAAATGACAACCAGAGAATATCACTATGTGAAAATTGTTACAACACATAGACTTCTTTCTCTCACCGGCACCCTAGTACACCCACACTCTCTCAAAGCAAATATCTAACTACACCTCACAACACTCTCTAATCAAAGAGTATAGAGGAAAAGAGAAGTCAGATACAAGCTTTAAGTGTTTCCGACTGGTGCAAAAAATATGGAGAACTTAGCTTCATATTTATAGCCTAGGTCACCCACTCCATTTGCAATCCTAAACAATGTGGGACTAATTCAACCAAATCCTAACAATCTCCACATTGATTGAAATAGTCACACATCTTCAGCTTCCATAGTCAACACCGACAATTCTTTGCTGCCATTGTCTATACCGACAATCATAGTTCAGAGAACTATCATACTCCACCATGAAAGTATACTCACTTGGAATTAGACCACTCCAAGCATTTCGCCTTGGTACAGATCGAAACCTTGCTGAAAATTCATGGTGCAACTTCCAAATTGGCTTTTCCTGGAAGTTCTTCAGCCATCGACCTAACTCCGCCACACACCTTGCATCTCAACGCCAACCAATGCCCGTGTTCAATTGTGGACCCGATTGCCACAACTTATCCTTATCCATGGCAGTGCGGCAATACCATGAGGATACTTCTTGTCTTCTACGCCTTGTGCAAACCTGATTGTATCAATACATCCTTGACTTGTATTTGCCACAAGCCAAAATTGATTCTTCCATCAAATTTCTATTTCAAGCTTCACAGCACTTGAATATCCTTACATTGTTGCAACCGTATACTGGAATAGTATAACTCAACTGTAGACCGTGCACTAGGAAGAGTCCCCAGGAAAGAGAGGTGGGTCACAATGGACACACTTAAATACCAGGTCTTTCCTTAGCCAGAACCTTTTCAAACTGCACTCTCACAGAGTCACACTGCCTTCCAGCAACAACAACAGCAACCAAAGCTCAACCTCAAGCCACAGGACGAAATTCTTTTCTGATGTGAAAGGTCAGACTAGGCTGCAACCACAGAGCATACTAAGAATAAATCCCACCGAACCGAAGCTCTGATACCACTTGTTGGGAATAATACACAATTCCCCCTTGAGAAAATACCTTTGACAGAGAAATAAAATAGACACAATCACAACACAAGAATTTAACGTGGAAACTCCAATTACCGGAGAAAAACCACGGCCGTTGTCAAATGACAACCAGAGAATATCACTATGTGAAAATTGTTACAACACATAGACTTCTTTCTCTCACCGGCACCCTAGTACACCCACACTCTCTCAAAGCAAATATCTAACTACACCTCACAACACTCTCTAATCAAAGAGTACAGAGGAAAAGAAAAATCAGATACAAGCTTAAAGTGTTTTTGACTGGTGCAAAAACAAATGGAGAAGTTAGCCTCATATTTATAGCCTAGGCCACCCACTCCATTTGCTATCCTAAGCAATGTGGGACTAATTCAACCAAATTCTAACAATGGATATTATTTGCCATATTATAGAGCCATGTAAACAAGAGGGGGAATTGTGCAAGTTTTATGTGTTTGTTGACTCTGCTTTTATCAATTGTTTTCTTCCATGCAACCATTCTTCAGGGTTAGCAAGAAATATATGGAAAAACAAGCAAAGACAGGTAGACGTTGATCTCCCAATATTCGATTTCTCAGTCTTAGCTAAAGCTACTGACAACTTTTCAAGCAACAAAAAACTTGGAGAAGGTGGTTTTGGACCAGTATACAAGGTGATAGAAAGAATCAAGAAATTCAAGGACTTCTATTTTTACTTAAGATTTTCTAATATTACAATTTTATTTTTTAGGGTACATTAATAAATGGTCAAGAACTAGCAGTTAAAAGACTTTCAAAAAAGTCTGGCCAAGGATCAGAAGAATTCAAAAATGAGGTAGTGTTAATAGCCAGGAAGAATTAAAAAATGAAGTGGCATTGATAGCCAAACTCCAACACCGTAATCTTGTAAAGCTTCTTGGTTGTTGCATTCAGGGAGGAGAAAAAATATTGATCTATGAATTCATGCCAAATAAAAGTTTGGACCACGTTGTTTTCGGTAAGAAACTTTTCTTCTGTATGAAGTTTTATGTCAATTTAATATATCTACAAGTGTTATGCTAAAAATTATGCATATCTGGTTAGATGAAACAAGAAGAAAGTCCCTAAATTGGCTTCAACGTTTTAACATTATTAGCGGCATTGCTCGAGGGCTTCTTTATCTTCATCAGGATTCTAGACTGAAGATTATTCATAGAGATCTTAAAACCAGTAATATTTTATTAGATACAAATTTAAATCCCAAAATATCAGATTTTGGCTTGGCTCGAATACTTTTAGGTGATCAAGTTGAAGCGAATACAAATAAAGTTGCTGGAACATAGTAAGTTCTTATCCCCTACTAATTATGACTTGGTTTCTTCGTATTATGTTTGTATTACTTTAATTTCAAATTGTCTATATTTTCAGTGGGTATATGTCGCCGGAATATGCAGTGCATGGACAATTCTCAGAGAAATCAGATGTATTTAGTTATGGTGTAATAGTATTAGAATTGTTAAGTGGAAAAAGAAATAGAGATTTCTCAGATTCTGAAAACTACCATAATCTACTTGGACATGTAAGCAAAATTGTTAGACAGCCTAGCTAAAGAGTCAATTTTTGGATAACATCCAATCTACTAATTTGATTACCATGATTTTAGGCATGGAGATTGTGGACTGAGGAGAAGCCATTGGAACTATTGGATGAAGTATTAAGGGAAAATTGCAACCCTTCTGAAGTCATAAGATGCATACAAGTGGGCCTACTATGCGTGCAACAAAGACCAGAAGATAGACCGAATATGTCATTGGTGGTTCTAATGCTAAATGGAGAGAAAATGTTGCCCAAACCAAATTTTCCTGGATTTTACATTGATAGAGGTGTTCAACTTCAAGCAGATTCTTCATTGCCGAACAACACACTCTTTTCAGCTAACCAAATTTCGATAACAATATTAGAAGCTAGATAGCATCTAGAGTAAAGAAAGAGTCATCATCATGCTTTTATGTATAAGAAATTGAGATGACTAGCTAAGTTATTTTGCGGGGAAGAAAAACCAATTGTTCATGAACTTTTTATACATTTTTATTTAGTCATTTTGCTGTGAATTTTTGTTTCTCGTCTTTTCATTCGCATATAATTCGGACAGAGGTGTGTAAAACAAGCATATACGTTAACAAAGACCACTATATATATACTTGCATGTTGGAGTATTTCTTGTAAATTTAGAAAAATAAGTTTTGAAAATTAATAAAAGAAATAGTAAGGATCATCAGAATTTATTATTTTTAGCCATTATTTAATCATCAATTTAATATTTTTAGTCTACTAATCTAACAAGTAACAACATACTTTATCCCATATTTTTAAATTGGCAAAAACAATAAATTCTCATAGTCCTCTAACATTTATCAATTAATAATTTAAATTCAAGACCTTATCTTATTTATTTCTTCAAAAACAAAAAAAAACGCAACTATTTCTA
>NC_029774.3:27414915-27451110 GCF_000817695.3 Arachis duranensis | reverse complement strand
AATTATTTTATTCATTTTTATAAATTTATTAAATTTTTAATTAAATTTTTATAATTTAAAAATTTATAATTGAGTCTCTATTAAATAAAAAATTTCAATTAGGTTCTTTTTAATTTTTATTTTGTTAAAAAAGATAACATTTTTAAATACCTTTTGTGATGCATATAAGATGAATTATAAAATATTTAAAAAAAATACTTTAGGAATAATGAGTTTTTTTTTTGAAAAATAATAACTATTAATAAAGATCTAATTATAAATTTTTATTTAATATAAAAATCCAATTATAAATTTTCAAATTGTAAAGATTTAATTAAAATTTTAATAAAATTATATAGACTAATAAAATAACTAAACCTAAATTTATAATTTTTTAATTTTAATACTGTTCATACCCTGTCCCAACGATAAGGCACATGTCTCAACAAAAGGCCCAACCCAAAAAGGTTGAGCCTTCGCCTTGTACCGACCTCCTCCCTAGAAAGCCGGTTCTTATCACGACTAACCCTAAAGAAGTCGGGGACGAAGATTAGCTGGCAGATGATCACTCATTCAAATGAGTAACTGTTCCTAAAATTTCTCTACCCACTTCCAGGAGCCATATCTTAACATCCCTAAAATAAAAGAACGGTTATCCATCTTAAAAGGCGGAACTACTTCAGCGGTGGTTATGGGTTCACCCCTATAAATGCACTGACACCTCTCAGGTATCACAGAAGCCCAATACTCTCTAGACCTGTTTTACCCCTTTGCTGACTTTGGCATCGGAGTGTCTTTGCAGGTACCACCCCCATTCTCCCTTACACAAGTCGGACGAGAGCCTTGGATTACCAATTCACTTGGACATTTCATCGTTAAGACGATTGGATCAGTCAAACTTGTCCAACCCATTAATCTCCGGTTATCCACCGTAACAAATACTACAAATTGTTTCAAATTGTTTTTAATATTCACAAGAATAAAATATGAGTATATTTATTTTATTATACATATTTTTTAGAATATATTTTTAATTAATTTCTAAATTATCCTCAATATCAATAGATAGAGGAGCTCTTTGACAAGAATATACTAATTATATATATTGGCGGAGTTTGAAGATTATTTTCGGGGCCCAATATGCAAGATGAAGAATATTAAATAATATGTTGTATTTTTAGAAGATGAATATTCTAATTATAAAAAAAATTTATCAAACCAAGCATATTAAAATTGTTTTAGATTATTTATATCAGATAAAGAATAATTATCTAAATATTTAATATAAATTTTATTTAAGATAAGATTATTTAATCTCATCTCTCTAAAAATGTTAGAAATAAGAGAGTAAACGAAAAAAACATTATGTATTATTAAGAGTGATGTGAATGATACAATATATAAGGGTATATATAAGTAATAGAATAATTAAAATAATAAAAGTATATTATTCAATAATAAATTTATAGATATACTAAATAATTTTAATTAATACTAATTGATCTTAATTATACTCTAACATCTTTCTTTTTCCTTCAAACTATAAAGTATAAATAGTCACCGAAAAAACTATAAAGGATAAATAGTTAGTAAGCCATATATGTTAAAAACTTAGAATAGTATTCTAGTAGTATAGTTAGTAAGCTTCTCTGTTATTGATTGATACTTTTCTTTACATTTACATTATTCACTGGTGCATATATATGCATGCGTGTATATCAGTGATGCAGATTTTACAAAATTATAAATGATTGGCAAATGTATCGAATCATATTAAGTAATACTAGGAGAGCGAATTATCATTTTCACTAGAATTAACGGATTAAACAAGTAATAATTAATTGATTATTCTAATCAGATAATTAAAATTTAGGATTTTAAAAAATCTTAACATCAAACAATGAAATAAACAAAAGTAAACAGTGAGTATTGAAAAAATATGATTAAAAGAGTTAAGATTTCAAAAATGTTAAGACTTCTAAAAAATATTTTTCACTTTCCAATCCTTTGATAATTTAATTTCTTTTTAATCTAATTAATCGCTAATTCCTTAGTCAATCACTTAATAAAAGAGTTGAAGGACGTTCACTGATTTAGAAGCCACACAATTCACAAAAATTATTCCTAATTAATTTGATGTTACATACCAAGTCTAGTTTTCAAACTTAAGAATTGTGAGAAGAAATTTTTAAGCTTAATTCAATTAATTAACTTTTCTAAGAAATTAAGAGAATTCAAGTCAGAGAAGAATTATTTTCCAACACATTCAAATTCTTTAGATGAAGAAAGAAAACTTTTTCTTAAGAAAAAATCAATGCATTAATCAAAAGTAAAAAAGCTAGAATATTAGTCCATAGAAATTAATAGAGCTCCTAACCTTAACCAAGGAAATTAGTTGCTCATGCTTTCAGAGAAAATCTAAAATTATCCAGTGTAAAAAGTACCAAAAAAAAAAAGTGTGTCCTCTCTCTTCTATACTAACCCTAAAACAAATTTCAAATTCAAAACTTAAAATAGAATCAATTTAAAACAAAATCAAATCTAACTAATTAATATTTCTCCTCCTCCAGTTAAGCCTCAGATCTTTCTCCTTGTGATTCTCAATTAATGGTATAATTGGGATTAAGTTGAGCTTTGAGTGAATCACTTTAAGTCTTGAAGAATTAAAGGACTTAGTGAATGAATTAAAGTCCCTGGGAGGTGACGCATATCCCACGTCACCCGTGAGTCCTTTCACATTGTACGTGAAGTCAAATCTTGTCCAATTTGCTCTTTGTCTCGACCACGTTAGACGTGGAGAATTCCGAATTGAACGTGACTTTATTTTGCTTCAACTTTTGGCTCTGTTTGCTCCCAGGCATCTCATGGCTGAATTTCCTTGTGAGACGCGAACTAAGTGTCGTGCATACGCATGCCAAATGTGTACGCATGATGCTCCTTATGGCTTTAATCATGTGTACGCATACTAGATACATACACGTTATACCTTTTTATGGATCTAATCGTGCGTACGCATGCTAGATGCGTACTCGTGATTTTCTTTGTTTGCCTAACTCTTGCTTATGCATGATAGATGCATATGCATGACTCCCTTTGATTCTCTCTTCATGTTGCACGCTAATGTTATCATGCGTACGCCTGCCAGATGCGTACGCATGATGGCCCTTTTTGTACTGGTTGTGTATATGCGCATGAGATGCGTACGCATAACAAGTCCACATACAATGGCTATGTCTTCATGTCCCATGACTGCACTTCACACTTAAAATTTTTGCTTTTTTTGCTCAGCTGCGCCACGCCTAGATGCCCACAGTGCACGGCTATCTTTTCTCATCAATTGGTGTCTAGGGAGCTCTCTGTTTGTTTCAGAGGGCTCTCTGAGTTGCTTCCCTTTCTTGTTTTTCTTGCTCAAAGTGATTCCTAGTCTCTTTTCTTCTTTGATCTTTGCCAATTCTCTTCTAAATTCTCTCATCCAATCAATTAAACTAACTCAAAGTAATGCTCATTTAGCCATGAAAGCATTGCTTATCTAACAAGAATTTTTAGTTATTTGAATAACATTATAAAGGAAAAACAACAAAAGATGCAAATACATCATAACTAAACTTAATACTTTGCTTGTCCTCAAGCAAAAGAAAAGAATTGCATGAAATGAGGGAGAATTGAATCAATATTTGAAACTCATGTCTCCCTTAAGAGTGGGGTTTAGCGAACCATGTGATTATCTCTAATTTCTCTTCCTTCTTAATGTATCTTGCATTCTTGAGAGTAAAGGATCCCTAAGAGTTAAGGCTCGGATGATATTATGAGACCTTCTTTTAAACTTTGATTGATCCTTGAATCCTTTATTTATAATAGAGAGATTTTTTAGGTTGACAATTCTAAATGCTCCATTTTCAAGACAACTCTTGATTGTAGGCATTCGATCAATAATCCCGAGCCAGTTGTTCCAAGTTACCGGGTAATAAGGCACCCCTCGGATCTAATTACCCAAGCCACTCCTTGATACATTTACACCACAAGCATATAGTTAAAAACTTTAAATTCCCAGCCATCGATGTTCAGAGCTTCTTTGGACTTCTAAATGTTTTGTCTTAAGGGAACTCTTGATTGTGAGCTTTTGATCGATAATTCTGGACCAGTTGGCCCAAGTTATCGGGTGACGAAGCACCCCTTGGATCTAGTTACCTGAATCCTATCCTTGGACAATCAACACCACAGACACATAACTGGACTCTTTAACCATTGATACTCAGAGCTTTGTAATTTTTTATCTTTATCTTGATTTCTTTCCTTTATTTTATTTCTTTGCTATTTTTTTCTCTCTTTTTTTTCTCATTCAAATTCAATGATCTTTTTATTTGGTCAGAGGTCTCATAATACTTCTCTAGGCCTCATGCTCATAAGGAATAATTCTTCCCTTTCACACAAGATCCTCAACATTTTAGCTCAATCCATGACAATCAAAAGTATGTACCACCATTTTTCATGAGAGTAATTTATTTATCATATTTAACTTTCTTCCATCTAAACAGCTCTTTTTCATGTAATTAGAATGCTTAAAAGGACCTTATAAGTAGTAAGTTCAACAGACAAGACAAGGAATAAGAAACATATAAAAAATGCAAATGCAAAAAGGAAAAACAAACAGAATAGAAAGAAATCAAAGAAATAAAAGGTAAAAGAATTGTAAAAGAACCTGACCACCTCATTCATTGTTGTTGTCTTCATCTTCTCTTAGGCTATGTAGAGCATAGCCTCCAACACCAAATTTAGAGTGATTGCTTGTCTTCAAGTAAAAAAGAAAGAAACAGTGATGATAGAAATAGGAATAATCATGATTATCTAGTGAAAGCAATCAAGTAATGCAGAGGCTTATTCAAATAAAACAAACCAAATTAAAATAAAACAAAATTAAAGATAAAACAATGTAAAATAAATAGGTTGCTAATGTGTTTGCATGGGGATGGACCTTGTATGGGTGAAGTGTCGCAACACTAAATTTAGTGTGACACAATCAATATAAAACTAGGCCAAGTACCCAGTGAAATTCAAGCATCCTGTTGGTGTAGCAACACCAAACTTAATCCATGAAACACATACACAACTTTAAACAAAGAAAAAAGAATTATGAAAAGAAAATATGGAACATTGAGTTGCTTCCCAACAAGCGTTTCTTTAACATAACTAGCTCGACAGTTATTTCTTGCTAAGGTAGAGGTTGATCATAATGCTTTAACTCCTCCCCCCTTACTGTGAATCTTATCCATGTGTCTTCATTTATTAGCTCAATATGCTCAAGAAAAAGTATTTTACCCACTATGTATGTATACGATAGATGGTAAGTCAAGGGGTTTCTTGTTGGTTTTCACAAAGGGAAGCTTGGGTTGCAAACTCTTGTTAGTCTTATCAGGAGGTTCTTGAGGTTAGGATCAATTGACTCAATCTTCATGTAATTCTCCTCCTCACTTGAATGATGCATGATTTTAAAGACATGAAAAATCAAGTGCTCATTATGCACCCTCAACATTAATTCTCCATTTTTCACATCTATTAAAGCTCTTCCAGTGGCTAGGAGAGGTCTCTCTAGAATGATAGAGGCATTCTCATCTTCCTCCATGTCAAGAATAACAAAATTCACTGGAAGGAAAAACTTTTTTACTTTGATCAAGACATTTTCAACCACTCCATGTGTATACTTGATTGATTTGTTTGCCATTTGTAGAGCTATTCTTGTGGGTTTTATCTCTTAAATTTGAAACTTTTTCATCATAGAAAGAGACATCAAATTGATACTTACCCCTAAATCACACAATGCTCTTTCAAAAGTTGTGTTTCCAATGGTGCTAGGAATTCGGAAACTCCCAGGATCTCTCTTCTTTCTTGGTAAATTTCTTTGAATAATTGTACTACACTCTCTAGTCATAACCACAGTTTGGCCTCCCTTTAAGGATATTTTCTTGGACAACAATTCCTTCATGAATTTAACATATAGTGGCATTTGTTCAAGAACTTTTATGGATGGAATGTTGATTTGTAGTGTCTTGAATATCTCCAAGAATTTGAAGTATTGATTTTTCTTGTTCTCCCCCTAGAGCCTTTAAGGATATGGAATCTTAGGCTTGTACTCAGGCACTAGAAACTTCTCAATTGGTAGCTCTTTTGAAGCTTGAATTGATTGTTCTTGAGAGGTTGTGATCACGTGCTCCTCTAGAGGATTGGCTTCTTCTTGGGCTTCTTTTACTATCAGTGGCATCCTTCTTAGCTACTTTTTTCACCACCTTTCTATTTTTCAAATAAATAGCTTTGCACTCTTTCTTTGGGTTTGAAATTGTATCACTACGAAGAGTATTTTTGGGTTTCTTCACAAATTATTTTGCAAGTTAACTCACTTGTATCTCTAGGTTTCTTATGAAGGAATCTTGGTTCTTAAAATTGGCTCTGATTTCTTGCATAAAATTGGAGGACTCTTCCATGAAATTTTTGCTTCTTTGGATGAATGCGGATGTATGTTGGGTGAATGTTTCTAAGGCATTTTTCAGAAAGTTTATTCTTGGTAGATTTTGTGTAGTTGTGTGGGTGGTGTTTGGGATTGGTGAGGATGGTTAAGGGTATTGAAATTGTTGGTTTGTTAATTTTGGTTATGGTTCTCCCAACCAAAGTTAGAGTAATTCTTCCATCCCTGGTTATAGATTTTGGAATAAGAGACATTGGGTGGTGGATTTTAAAAATGTTTTATGTAGTTAACTTGCTCTTCCTTGAACAACCCACATTCGTCATCCTTGTGAACTCCTCCATATAAGTTACAACTTACCTGTGAACCCACTGAGGAGACTTGCATGTGTCTTATTTGCCTTGTGAGTGAGGCAATTTATTGGGACATCGTCTTGTTTTGTGCCAAAAGAGTATCCAAGGTATCCAACTCTATCACACCTCTCTTCATTGTTCTTTCAGAAGAGCATAAATACTGATTGTTAGCCACAATCTCAATCAAATCCAATGCCTCTTCAGTGGTCTTCATTTGCATGGATCCTCCAGCTGAGGAATCCAATAAGGTCCTAGAAACGGGTATGAGTCCATCATAGAATATTTGTAATTGCATCCAGTCAGCAAACATATTTTAGGGACACTTTCTCAGCATCTCTTTGTACCTCCCCTAAGCTTTATAAAGAGATTCTCCATCTTTCTGATTGAAAGTTTGGATATCATATCTCAGCTTTGCCAATCTTTGGAGTGGAGAAAACTTGGTTAGGAACTTCTTCACCAAATCATCCCATGTTACAATTCTCTCCTTAGGCTAAGTCTCAAGCCACTTCTTGACTCGGTCCCTCACAGAGAAAGGGAACAATATCAAACAATATGCTTTAGCAAAGACACCATTAGACTTGACGGTGTCACATATTTGTAGAAAGCTAGAGATAAACAGGTTGAGGTCTTCTTGAAGGCTCCCATTGAATTGACAATTTTGTTGAACCAGAGTTATAAGTTGAGACTTCAACTCAAAATTATTTGCCTCCACAGTGGGCCTCATTATGTTACTTCCACAACTATTGTTTGTGGGGTGACATAGTCTCTAGGAGTCCTTCTGATATTAGCATTAGCATTGTTGTTGGCTGTCATGCTTTCTGCCTTAATTTTTTCTTCACTGAGTTCTTCAAATTAGTGGTCTCTAGCTTGCTTTCTTTGTCGCCAAAGAGTTCTTTCAATTTTCAGGTCGTACAGAAGAGACTCTTTTTCTTTATTTCTTTGTATATACAAACAGAAAATAAGGAAATTTGGAATTTTCTACGTCAAGGTGAAGAGAATTTCTAGTGAGGTAACTAAAAAAAATGAAATAAATTGAAATAAGAGTCTAATCTAGGTAATAAATTAACGGGTAGTTGTTAATCTCAATTAATCCCTGGCAACGGTGCCAAAAACTTGATGTAGATTTTACAAAAACATAAACGATCAGCAAGTGCACCGACTCGTACCAAGTAATACCACGAGAGTGGGTTATCGTTCCCACGAGAATTAACAGATTAAGCAAGTAATAATCAATTGATTATTCTAGTCAGACAATTAAAATTTAGGGTTTTTGAAAGCTTTAACATCAAACAGTGAAATAAACAAAGGCAAACCATGAGTATTGAGAAAATAATATGATTAAAAGAGTTAAAGTTTTAGAGATGTTCAGACTTTCAGAAAAATACTTTTCACTTTTCACCTTGATCATGCAAAGATATATCTATGGAAAATTGTTAATAATCAAACCTCAATCCCATTGTAATTTAATTTCTCTTTAATCTAATTAATTGCTAATTTCTTATTCAATCACTTAAGAAAAGAGTTGAATCATGTTCACTGATCTAGAAGCCACACAATTCACAAAAATTATTCCTAGTTGATTCGATGTCACATATCAAGTCTAGTTTTCAAACTTAAGAATTGTGAGAATAAGTTCTCAAGTTTAATTCAATTAATTAACATTTTCAAGAAATTAAGAAAATTCAAGTTAGACAAGAATTGTTCCCAACACATTCAAATCCTTTGGATGAAAAACAAAATTTTTTTCTTAAGAAAACATCAATGCATTAATCAAAGGTAGAAAAGCTAGAATATTAGTCCATAGGAATTAACAGAGCTCCTAACCTTAACCAAGGAGATTAGTTGCTCATGCTTTCAGAGAAAACCTAAAATTATCAAGTGTAAAAAGTGCTGAATAAAAAAACGTGTGTGTCCTCTTCCTTCTATACTAACCCTAAAACAAATTTTAAATTCAAAACTTAAAACGGAATCAATTTAAGACAAAATCAAATCAAACTAATTAATGTTTCTCCTTCTCCAATTAAGCCTCAGATCTTTCTCCTCATGATTTTCGATCAATGCTATAATTGGGCTTAAGTTGAGCTTTGAGTGAACCACTTAAGTCTTGAAGAATTGAAGGACTTATTGAATGAATTAAAGCCCCTGGGAGGTGACCTATAATCCCACGTCACACGTAAATCCCTTCACATTGTACATGAAGTCAAATCTTGTCCAATTTGCTCTCTGTCTTGATCATGTTAGATGTGGAGAGTTCCACGTTGAAGATGGCTTCATCTTGCTTTAATTTTTGCCTATGTTTGCTCCAGGCGTCCAAACGACTGAATTCCCACGTGAGACACGAACTGAGTGTCGTACGTATAAATGGCAGATGTGTACGTATTATGCTCCTTATAGCTTTAATCATGCGTATGCATGCTTGATGGATACATCTGATACCTTTTTATGGCTCTAATCGTTCATATGCATACTAGATGCGTACGCATGATTTCCTTTGTTTTTTCCAATTCTTGTGTACGCATGTCCCTTTAATTCTCTCTTTACGTTGCATGTCTGGAGACTCACCTTGCACGCTAATGTTATCATGAGTACGCATGCCAGATGAGTGTGCACAATGGCCCTTTTTGCACTAGTTGTGTGTAGGCGCATGAGATGCGTATGTACAATAACTCCACCTACAACAGCTATGTCTTCACGTCTCACGGTTGCACGTCACACTTCCAATTTTTGCTTTTTGTTTTGCTCATCTATGCCATGCCTAGATGCCCATATTGCACGGCTATCTTTCTGCATCAATCGGTGTCTAGGGAGCTCTCTGTTTGATTTAGAGGGCTCTTTGAGTTGCTTTTCCTTCTTATTTTTCTTACTCAAAGTGATTCCTAGCCTCTTTGATCTTTGTCAATTCTCTTCAAAATTATCCTGTAATCAATGAATTCAACTAACTTAAAGTGATGCTCATTTAGCCATGAAATCATTGCTTATCTAATAAGAATTCTTAGTTATTTGAATGAAATTATAAAGAAAAAATAACTAAAGATGTGAATGCATCAATCAATGACAATAGTATTCAATCATATAGTTCTAATCATTCTTTACATTCATGTTAACTAGTTTCTTTCTACTCCAAGATTTATCTTCTTCTTCTTAAATCTGTTCTTGTTGCACTTTCTGTTAAGCTCATTAGATTCTATTGTCTCAACTAGAATCATGGTACCGAGAGCCTTTTCATTGTTCCCATCATCATGTCTATCTCACTGACTGAATCCTCTTCCAAGAAACCCATTACACTTATTACTGAGAAGCTTGATGAATATAACTTCACAACTTGGGGGCACTTGGCCCTTCTTATGATTCAAAGTGTTGCACTTCAGAATCATCTTAATCCAACCAAGATTCCCCAGCAATATGAAACCCATGAAGCAACAAAGACTTCCATAGAAACTGAAGAATATAAACAATAGAGGCTTGATGATCTCACTCTTTCAACATGGCTCGTTTCCTCAATCTCCACCACACTCAAACATAAAATCATTCACTGCAAATGGTTTCATGAAGTCTGGACCATTCTTAATAATCACTTCACAGACTTATCAACCACAAGAATCCAAAGCCTCAAGTCACAATCGAAGAGTGTTAAGAGAACTGGATTTGTCACATAATACTTGGCCAAGATTCATAAATTGGTCAATGCACTATTTGCTATAGGTTACACAATCTCAGAAGATGATCATGTTGCTGCAATTCTTGATGGACTCTTTGAAGAGTATATAGGATACATCATCTCGGTAATGTCAAGGCTTGGATCATTTCATGTTTCTAAAGCAGAATCTTTCCTCTTAACATATGAAGATATGCTTGAATGCTTCAAATGTCCAGAAGGTAATTTTTCAATTGCAAATTTTGTTTGAATCTGCACCAACTTATATGTATAAAGGAGGAAGAAACCCTATGCCTCCAAGAGGCCGAGGAGGACGAACTAGAGGCCGTGGAAGCAGATTCCCCTTTTCAAATCAACGCCCACATTACAAACTATGCGGGAGGCCAGGATATGTAATGCAATTATGCTATTACAGATTTGATCCCACTTTTTAAGCAACATCTTCCTCTTCATAACCTCAATTTCCATATGAAAAATCTCTCTCACCACCACCCTCTTCCTCATTTCATCAACCAAGGGCCTATCTTTCAACACAATCAACTGTAGGAGATGCAATTCGGTACCTAGATTTTGGTGCTAGTTACCACATAACACCAGACTCTCTCAATCTATTGACCTCCACTCCTTCTACCAATGAATCATATCAACTCTAGGTAGGTAATGGCCAAGGTAATAGAATTCTTACTCGAGGTTCTTCTATTCTTGTTAATCATAATTGAAATTTAAGTTTCTTGTTGACTAATTTACTATAGGTACCAAATATCACACAAAATTTATTAAGTGTATCCAAATTCGTTGAAGATATTGGTGTGTTGTTTGAATTTTGGCCACATTTTTGTTTTGTTCAAGATCAGGTTACTCGAGATCTTCTTCACCAAGGCAAAGCCGAAAAAGGAATCTATACTTTTGATAATCTTTCAATTCCAAAACATGTTACTTTAAGTTCCAATGATACTTTACATAATTTTGTTTCTGTTTCTAATACACATGTACAATCTAAGAAAGCTCTTATTGCTAAAAGTCATAGAGATATAACCATGGAACTCTGGCACAAATGTTTAAGCTATTGTGCAGTCCCAATTGTTAAATCAGTTTTGAATAAATGCTTAATTCCAGTACATATTAATAACCATGATTCTACAATAAGTGAATTTTGTTGAAATATGGCAATTTACAATTCTCCTTTGGAACTAGTCTTTATTGACACTTAGGGTCCATTACCTATTACATCTAGAAGTGGATTCAGATACTATATTTCATTTGTTGATGCATGTACTCATTTTACCTGTACATTTCTTCTCACCGACAAATCACAAGCTCTTCTTGCTATGCAAAGCTACAAGATATTCATGGAAAATCAAATTAGATGTAAACTTAAATCTGTTCAAACTAATAAAGTAATGGAGTTTATGGCTATAGCTTTTACTGATTTTCTTACTAACCATGACATCATGCATAGAAAGTCATGCTCTTAAACACACCAACAGCAAGATAATATATAAAAGAAGCATAAACATATTACAGATATGGATTTATCACGTCTTGCAACAGCTGCTCTCCTAATATAGTTTTGGAAAGATGCTTTCACCTCAGCTTTGTATAACATCAATAGATTACCAAGTACCAACTAATGTTCTCTCAACAGATCACCATATGAGGTTCTATTTAGTAAAATTCTTGATTACAATTCTTTAAAGATATTTGGTTGTGCATGTTACCCCTATTTAAGACCTTAACAAAGCTAAGTTTGATTACAAATCACAAAAAAAAGCTTATTTTTTGGCTATGACAGTAGCCATAATGGTTATAAATGTATGACTAAAGAAGGAAAAATTCACCTATGTAGACATGTCATTTTTTTGAGACTTTATTTTCCTAGCATACTACGTTTGCTACTATTAACATTGCTCACTCTAGTCTGCCAAATTCAAAACCTGCAACCTTTATTTTTAGAACTCCAACATACAACAACACTCAACCCTAAGTTCCTCCCACACCTACTTCTATAAGCCTAACTACACTAGCAATAATTCATGACCTTTCACATGAGAACAATACTTTACCCTCATATCTTACAATACCACAAATCATGACCCTCCTACCCAAACCAGCACTCCCATTACTATTTCAGGTATAGAAATATGCCTACCTTTAACCTCAATTCCTAATACAAACACTAATGCCAATCTATCTCATACAAATACAAACCAAATGGTTAAAAGATCAAAAGTCAAAATCCAAAATTCCATTGCTTTAGTTGAAACTACTCAGACTAGTATTGACTTATACAACAATTCACCTAAACTAATGACATAAGCTCAAGGGTGTTCACATTGGCAAAAAGTCATGAAAGCTGAATTTCAAGCCTTGCTAAAGTGAAAGATATGGGGTACTATATTATCCCACCAATAAACCTGTGATAGCCTACAAGTGGGTTTATGCTATAAAAAGATATTCGACTGGCTTAATTAAGAGGTATAAAGCCATATTAGTGGCCAAAGGATTTTGACTGGCTTAATATTAGTGACCTTCGTTGACAGCGGTCTCAACCTCGGGAGGAACTCTTCTTCGGCAATTCCAACCTCCACCAGTCCAACTCTACCAAATTCCTCACTGAAGTAGTCCTCGAACCAATTTCGCACCAATATAAGCTAACCCAAGCTTCCACCAATCAACAAGGCACTAACCCGTAACAACTGGCTCAATAATCAAGCTATTCACCACAAAAATTACAATTTCTCAACCTAGGATTCATAGAATTGGAAAACTCCAAAGTAAAAATGCTTTCTTACTTTAACCCACTTGAATATAGGATAGAACCTACTTAGAATTCATGCTAGAGTACCCCTAAAGAACTAAAATCACAAGATTTTAATACTATGTACCCAAAAATGCAAAACAGAAAAAAACTCAAAAACTGGGCAGAAATTTCAGATTTATTCACCACAATGTTTACATAGAATTGAAGATGATGAGGAGAGCGACGTATGGCCCAAACGACTCGTCAATCGAAACTCCATATCAAAAGTAATGAATGAAGATGGTGATGAATAGTGTTAGGATTCCTCTACTCCATGTCTTCTCATATCCGCCTCTCACTCTCATAAATGGAAAATTAGTGCTGAAATGCTAGGTTTGAGGCTTTTAAGCCTTGGGCTTGGGCCTAACATGGATCCAATTTAATTGTTTTAACCCGTTGGTCCAACTTTGAATCAAAATCTTTAAAATTAGTGTTTTAATTCATATTCTAAATATTTTCACATTTTTCAAATTATAAATTTTAATTTCTTAATATTCTTTGCTCATATTTAATTTATTAATCAATTATTCATCATTTTTCTGGATTTTACACAATTTAGGAGTAGGAGACCAGAATGGTTGCAATTTCAACAAAATGTACCCTTTCTATCTATGGTTGCAAAGACAATTTTACTATGAAAGCGAGTCAATCTTAGGCACATTTCTTCAAACTTAAGATGAGGGAGGGCATCTTCAAGACTAGGAAAAGGGATTCTGATGAGGAAGAGAAGCTCTAATTGGCTCATAGTTATCAGTAAGTGCCATGAGAAACTGTATGACATATGTTCGGTTGCAATAATCCTCATATGCCTTAGAATTTGTTGTATCTTTAATAATAGACTCACAAGAGGTCAATTGATCTCAAATAATTTTTATCTAAGCAAAAAAAATAAAAAATCACTTGTCATATGAAAAATATCCAATTTTTTCATAATAACAGATACAAAGATGAAAGAGAAAAGAAACTACAAAATCAAAGCAAAAATTGAGAAAATATAGGAAAAAATAAAAAAATAGCTCACAAAAAATCTTAGGGTGAGTCTGACTATCTGCCTCGTCAGCAAAGGAAGGAAGGACACGTGGTGACACCTAAGCAAAGCAAGAAAACACGTCAATGTTGACTTAGCGGGGTTTGATACACTAGTCAACGAATGGGTCAGGTTTGACAAGACGCAAGTGGACGTGGGTCAGTGCGAGGCACAAATCGTAGGGATGGATGTTCACGGGTACGGGTAACCTAATTACCCATCCAAAATCGATTCAAACCGATTATATTAGTTTTAGACCCAATGGATAACCGAGTACAACCAGGTCAAACCCGATCAAATCCGATCTTAATTGGTTCGGGTATTGGGTCCGTGAAACTCAAACCAATCCGATTATCCAATTAATTTAATATTAATTAAAAATAAAATCAAATTATATATATGCAAATTTATCTCTTAATTCTAAAGTCTTTCAAATTATGATAGTTATTTAAATTTGAATCGATGATATATTATTTTTTTAATATTATTATTACATGTTTATAGCATATAGATAATTTTTTTTCTTTTTTTCTAATTTTTATTTCAATTATTTTTTAATTTCATTTTCAATTGGTACCCAATTATCCGAACCGATCCAATCCGGGTTTAATTGATTTAGATTGGTTGGATCCACTCACTAAAAATCATAAATCTAAACCAATTAAAATTTAATCGGTTTGTTCTCATTTTTTTTCAAATCCAAACTAACCCAATCCGTGAACACTCTTAGCGGAACATTGACATATGTGGCGATTCTGGACCGTTGATCATGGTTGTTGATTCAACGGTGCTGGATGTGTCTGAAGAGGAGGATCAATGGAAGCGGACAATAACTTTGTAGTGGCGTTCCTATAAATTTTCGGTGACATAGTTGTATTCTTTGGACTCAAAATGACGAGATAAATATGATAATACGATCGATAACGAAGTACAACATCGAAAAACAAGAAGAAAACACTACAAAAAAAACAAAAGAATATGAACTAATTTTTATAAAAAAAATTTATATTTTGATACCATATTAGAAATAAAAAATAAATAAACTGAAAAAATTATTATTTATTATTAAAAATCATGTGAATAATACAATATACAAAAATAAATATAAATATTAAAAAAATTAAAATAATAAAAATATAATATTTTATTAATAAATATATAAATATATTAATTAATCTTTAATTATACTCTAACACAAAGAATAAAAACTTTCAATTACCTGTAATTCACGAGTCCATAAAAGGTGGTACCTTTCAAGTGATTTTAACAATCATATTAGTGATCGTCCAAGAGATATAAGGATTAAGAAAAATAATAGCATATCTTTAAGTTGAATCATTTAGAGTGTATTCATTACGGATTTGAGAAAAATTTATCATATTCAAACATTCATCAGTTATTTTATGTTTTCCAAAGTGAAGTTCACGTAGGTAGTACTCTTTATATGGCACGGAAATTGCGGTTGATAACCGATTGACAACACACACACACTTATTTTATGTTTTCCAAAGTGAAGTTCACGTAGGTAGCACTCTTTAGTCTTTATAAATGACTTTTCCAATTGGCACGGAAATTGCGGTTGATAACCGATTGACAACACACACACACATGTATATATGCGCAAGTAGGATTTTTCTTTTCAATAATTAAAATAAATATATATTTTATTTACTAAAATATATAATTTTTAGTACTTTTACTAAAATGCACGTTAACTTTTATCTTATTTACCGTGTAAATAAAATAAAAATACACGTATCTCATTTACACTATAAATGAGATAAAATACAAAATGAAATACGTGTATATTTTGTTTACAGTATAAACAAAATACGTATATTTTTATTTCTTTTACACTAGAACGAGATATGTGAATATTCATGATGTCTACAGTGTAAACAAGATATGTACAATCTTTTGTATTCTTCACAAATATTTCACTTTTTCTCCTATACTCTTTTTCTTCTAAAAAATAAGCCAAAATGTCTAGTAGTAGTGGTTATCTAGTTGTAATTGTGTATCCTAATTGCCATATGAAAAATAGTGATACTGGAGTGATATTTGAGTGTGAGAATCTCATTTTATTGCGTATTTGACGCGTAGGTTCTTTTCCTGAGTTGAAAAGTCTGATATTGAATAGCGTCGGTGGTAGCGGGAGAAAAGAGATCAGAAAGGTGGGGTATAGGTTTCCAGTACCGATGGAAAACAGAGTTTTTTGATTTCATCTATTTTTCCTCCATGGCGACGAGCATGTGCGCTTGATGTTTGATATCTATAGATGAATCATAGCGGAGCAAGTGATGGAGCTTTTTGTGGATGTTGGTTATGTCGGTGGCGGTGGATCTGGCCAGTCGGACTTTGTGCAGGATGACCCACCTCTCACACCGAAACTACTACTTGTTGCTAGTCCAGTGAAAGACATGGACGTTGATGGTGAGGACTCTGACAAGGAGTATGTTGCAGATAGCAACGAGAGTGGTTCTTTTGAAGATGATGAGGAGGTGGAGTTTGTAACAGAGACTCCGGTTGAGGCATCACGTCGGTATCTTCTGCCTGTCTTGTACCTAATTCCGGCCTTGTCATCTGTACCTAGTCACTATCATACATTGGATCTAGACGCGATACAAGAGAAAAATCCATTTTCTAACATGGGTGAAGATTATTACAACTTGGACGGTGGTGTAGAGTTTTGGGTTGGGCACATATTCAAAAACAGAGATGCAATAATGCAGGGTGTGAAGAATTACAACATTCATAGAAGTGCTGAGTACCGAGTCATGGAGTCGGATAGATAAAAGTATCATGTGCATTAGCAAAAATCTTAAGCAGGCTGTCCTTGGTATCTCCATCTTGCTCTCCGACAGAATCTCGGATATTAGTAAGTTCAAGCTTAATTGTGTTCTATATTATCATTTATCATTGTTATGCTTGTTGTACATCTCAACCACGGTTGTTCTATTTCTTTAGGGAGGTGCATAAGGTTGGAAGAGTGTACACATGTTTAGCACCCACCGTGTCTCAAGACCACTGACAGTTGGACAGCAGTCTCATCTACGGTGCCATCCTCCAGTTCATACAATCCTCGCCATCCATCAGTATATCTGTCCTACAAAGTACAGTTAGGCAAAGCTATCACTTCAAACCCTCATATAGAAAGGTCTGGATAGCAAAGCAAAAGGTTATTGCCCATATATATGGTGATTTGGAGGAGTCATACAATAAGGTACCGAGGTTGCTGCAAGCACTGTGGAGTTGTTGTCCCGAAACGATATGTGAGATCAAGGATGTACCGTACTATGAAGGGCACCTTCTGGTGCGTAATTGCAGCATGTTTGATAAGGTAGTTTGGGCCCTTCCTTGCCTATGTGGAGACTTTCAAGCATTGAAAAGCCGTTCATCTCCGTCAATGGCACATATCTGTATGGCAAATATGGTGGTGTTTTGCTTATTGCAGTGGCACAAGACGTTAACAGCAATATCCTTTCTATATAGCCTTTGCAATTGTTGAGTCAGAGACCACGAAGTCCTGGTCTTTCTTCCTTATCAATCTGAGGCGACACTTGACTCCACAACAAGGCCTGTTGATTATTTCTGATAGATCCCAGGCAATCAAGGCTGCACTGAGAGTTGACGATAGTGGGTGGCAGCCTCATAGAGTGTTTCCTGCGAGGCCTAACTCTATCTCTCCGGGGTACTGCAGCTCCTTCGCACTCTCTAACACCTCTCTCTCTCTCTCTCTCTCTCTCTGTAAGCCTCCGGGTGTCTGGCCAAACCTCTCTATCCTGCCGACGATGGTGAGGGACATCCTGGAGAAAGTGTAGGATGTCCTTCTACTGGCTGGAAGTAGGCTGCACGTCTCTCGATAAGTCCAACAGCTTGGGGTCATCAAGCACATTCTTCCGAAACAAGTGTCTAACACGGCAAGCCTGCCGATACCAATCCCAGTACTCCCGCATTGGTCAATAGTTTGTGCACGGCTCAATGGGTATCCAGTGTCCCTCCTCAAACTGACCCCTCCACTGATCGTACCACTCACAAAGTTTGGTAGGCCACCAGACGTTCTCGCCCCGCCTGTGGTAGTCAGGAACCTATCAACATTGACCGGGTCCCCTGGCACTGGCTGCTCGCCATTAAACTGATGCTTATTCTGGTCAACATGGTAAAACTCAACTATGTTGAAGTAGACGAAGGGAGCAACAGACATCCATGTCCCCCACTCCGCCTCGTCCTATAGCTATAGCGGGTAGATGTCCTGCAGTACAAAGTCATCGTAAGGAGTCCACAGGAACTACAATGGGCGTTGTGAAATAATCATCAGTGATAAGGGCTAAGAAAGTTTGAGTAATTTATGCAACTGTGACCAAATAAAAGGGTAACTCGCTTATCTCATCCCACAGTAATTGATCCAATGTCCAACGCCATCACAGGACTCTCTACTCGTGCTAGCCCCTGCTCTTCTGTATCTTATCTATCAACCTGTAGACATTTGCAAGAATAACCACTATTCAATTAATTGCACATCATATTGAATTACGTAAATAAAGAATAATAAGACCGTAGTGAACAGTTACCCCGTAGCCATGGAGTACATGTAAACCTGTCACTCAAGTGGACACTATTGAGAAAATATGTGGTATATCCAAGATACTAGCAGAGGAGTGCACCCTGTGATATCTATGGAGCGGTGTGCTACAGAGCATAGGGAATGGTACACCCATACTAGCACTGCAGATCCCCAAAACAGAAAACGACACCTCTAAAAATCATCTAGTAGTGGGAGCCACCGGAGATGGACTTATTATTTGACTTATCAGTCATCAGATAACTCCCAATCATCAACAGTGTGTAGCACCTCGCGTACTGTCGGAGAGTGGCTGGATCATCTGTATCGAATATCTATCGGAGTCGATCCCAAAGCCATGCCAGCTTGAGAGAGAAAGACTACTTCCTATATGCACCCTGCCGCTGGATTGCAGGAGGCCTGGCACCGAGTAGCCGCTCTACCAACTCCCAAGTCTTGGTCCCATATCACGTGTAGAAATCACAGAAGTACTCACTCACTAGCTTTCTATTAGTGCGTAGCCCGAGGTGGTATGCGCCGTCTTGGAGGGTGATAGTGCACTCACCTCATGGAAAGCGAAAAGTGTGGGTCTCAAGATGCCAATACTCCACAAATGCTGTGATCAGAAAGTTATCAAATATGAAATCTTTGAGTGGCACGACGTCGCCGAAGCCAGCCTCCCTCAGGTAGGGGATAATGGCATCTGGTGGTGGAAATGTGTGACTCACTCTTTTAGAAAGAAGTAGAGGAGGACTCTGATGAACAATAAAAAAATCCGAATAAAAAATGTGTAAATCTATCAAGCTATAAAAATTTTAGAGTAAAAAATTAATTTGAATTATAAGTATTTAAATAAAAATATTTAGTTAAATAATTAATAACAACATTCATTTTTCATCTCTTTCATAATTTACATTAAGTAAAAATATATACTTAAATAACTAACAACAAATAAATATTTAATAACAAAATTAAAATAAACTACTTACTTAAATATTTAATAACTAGAAAAATAAATATCTTGTTACTTAATTAAATTAACTAAAAAATATTTAATTAAATAATTATTAACTAAGTTAATAAACATATGCTTAATAATTTAGTTTAAAAAAAATCTAAATAAATATTTAACTAACAAGTTCATTTTAAAGTATGCCTAAAATCATACACTATCATTTAAACGATTGCTAACAATATATTTATTCATCCAACATGTATTGCATACTATTTTTATAAAATTAAAGTACCCTAAGTATGGCTATATACGTATGTTTTAACATAAACATAAAACAAAAAACAACACAAACCTCAAAGTCGATTGCTCCTGTAATGTGTTATGTCGCATTTAGTTAGTTAATATCCGCATCGTGTGCATCGGCGCGCGCCATAATCTCGTATAAACGTGATATGATCACATTGTTTTGTCCCTTATTTTTTTTACAGTATAAATGAGATAAAAAATAAAATGCATTTTAATAAAAATGCTATAAATTACATATTTTAATAAATAAAATATTTATTTTATTTATTTAAAAAAATCCCAAGCAAGCAATGACGGGAGAGTAATTTTTCACTATATTGATTTAATATAAAAAAATTTATTAGATAAAAATAAATAAATAAATATAATAGAGAATAAGAATTTTGTATCTTATGAAAGATAATAAAATCCCTCCCAACCCATTTAATTCATCAATTTTATACAAGAGATTATAGAGTTGAAATGTACCTCAACAATATTAGTAAAAAATATTTTATAAAAGATTTTTTTCAATATATTTATATAATATTTTTTTCATAAAATTTTATTATGACATTTTCAATGAATATTCTAAAAATATTTATTAACAAAACTTTTTGTATAAAATAAAAATGTACAGTTTCAACTTTCAAGGGCTTTCAGAAATTAAAATATTCCTTTCAAAAGTCTCAGCTGCTTATGCCTAATGGGCAACGCTCATCAATAAAGACTTTTCCAACATCCATTATTCTATTTTGCCCACGGAGTTGACTGCACACCAAATTTAATAATTTATGTTTAACTACTCCTTTAATTCTTTATTTTTTATATTTGTCAATTTAGTTTAAATTTTTCTCTAATAATTTTTTAATTTAATTTTCATGAAATAATAATGTCAAAATTTTTTACATGTATCTAATTACATATTATACCAAATAAAAATAATTTTTTTCTTTTATAATCACTACTTAAATAGTTATACAAAACAAGAATATGATTATAGAAAATTATATGAGTGGATGTCCGTTATAGCTTACAATGTTAGTAATTAAAATAAAAAAATTTTATGTAAAATTTCCTATTGAAGTACTCATTATACTATGAATTATTTGTAAACACGTTAAAATTATTTTATTGTTATATCTTCATTAATTAAATTTTTTGACAATATGTATTCAATTACGTATTGTACCAAATAAAAATATATTTTTTCTTTTATAATCACTACTTAAATAGTTATAGGAAACAAGAATATGATTATAAAACAAATTATATGATTGGATGTCGTTATAGTTTACAATGTTAGTAATTAAATTTAAATTTTTTTATGTAAAATTTCTTCTTGATGTGCTCATTATACTATGAATTATTTGTAAACATGTTAAAATTATTTTATAGTTATATCTTCATTAATTAAATTTTTTGACAATATTACTTTTTCAATTATTCTTAAATTTAAATTTTTTTAATAGTTATATTTTCAATAAAAATATCGCATAAAGAATTACGGAAGAATCACCGCTTAATACATTTCTTTTTCTTTTCAGGAGCTAATATTTCTCTATTTAGTTAATGACCTATAACTCAAATGCCAGTCTCTTCATACTTATTTAGAAGTAGCGAGTTCAAATCTCACTCTCTTTGGTATAAAAAAAAAAAAAAACACTTCTCGGTTTAAACTTAAAACCAAGAGAAGTAAGATGTGATACCATACGGTATACATTAATGTCTTGACCTTAAGAGTTACATAACTTTTTGTCTATTGGATATACATTACAATATTCCAAACATAATTTTAAAGTGACTCTCTTTATGACCAAATTCTATATGATCTTATCCCCGTACATGAAATTTAGAGCTGAATTTTTCAATAACCTTAGTCCTTATGAATAATAACCGATGCAAATCAAAGAATGGCAACCTATAATGTATTTTTTCTATACTCCCTCATATTCTCCTTCTCCGCCATGGTCATTAGTCTAACAACCATCACTCCAAATCCATCAATTTATTACAACGAGACACTGATTTCCGCAGCTAGAATTTTCGAAGCTGGATTCCACAGCTTTGGAAATTCACAGAACCTATACTTCTGTATATGGTACATGAATATTTCACCTAGAACAATTGTGTGGGTAGCAAACAGAGACACCCCCGTGAATACCTCTGAAGCAACGTTCAAAGTCAGCAATGGAGGAAATCCAGTTCTAATTGATGGATCAGGGACCGTAATTTGGTCTTCCAATGCAACAGAAACCGCAGCGGATCCTGTTCTGTTGCTGTTAGACACAGGGAACATGGTTGTAAGGAAAGGAAATAGTAGCAGCGGGAATATTTTGTGGCAGAGTTTTGATTACCCCGGCGACACGCTACTCCCGGGGATGGTGCTTCGCGTTAATCGAGTCACCGGAGTATACAATTCTTTGAGGTCTTGGAAGAATTCAGGTGATCCTGGAAGTGGTGAATTTTTGTACCATTTAGATGGTCGTGGTTTTCCACAACTAGTTATTGGAAAAGGTTCATCAACATGGTTGTATAGGATAGGTTCTTGGACCGGGTTTTTCTTCAGTGGAGTTCCTTGGGAAACACTCTACAGGTACTTCAATTTTTCCTTTGTACTAAATGATCAAGAAGTTCACTTCGGATATGAGCCAAGAAACGCTTCAATTGTTTCTAGATACATGATAACACCTCTGGGAACCGTGCAACGGTTTCTGTGGTCTTCTGAGACGAAAACGTGGCAGCTTTTTCTTGCTGGTCCACAGGACCAGTGTGACAATTATGGTTTGTGTGGCGAAAATTCAGAGTGCAATGTTAGTAACTCTCCACAATGTGATTGCCTTGATGGTTTTGTGTTAAAGTCTGCTGGGAATTTGAATGGCGGGTGTGTTAGGAAGGTGGATCTGGATTGTGATGAGAGAGATGGGTTTGTGCAGTACAAAGGAGTGAAGTTGCCGGATACTTCTTCGTCGTGGTTCGATGAGAGCATGAACTTGCAGGAATGTGAGGAGAAGTGCTTGAAAAACTGCAGCTGCACAGCGTATGCAAGTTTAGATGTTAGAAATGGCGGAAGTGGATGCATCATTTGGTTTAATGGCCTCGTGGACATGAGGTCAGAATCTGAAGGGCAAGATATTTTCATTAGAGTGGCTGCTTCAGAATTAGGTATAAATATCCTATTATATTTTTTTTCCTTGCATCTATATTTTATTTCTTTCCTAGTAGCATGGTACTTAATGACCATTTTATCACAATAACATGGACTAAATTTTCATAATGGTCCCTCAAATTCACGACTTTCACTGACTTAGTCTTTTAAATTCTAATTACACTGTAGTAGTTTTTGAGATTAAGTTCTGAGCACCATAGTTTCAATCAGATTGATTGTTTAACTGTAATTCTATAAATCAGTATTATATATGCATACCAAACAGGTTCTAACTCTCAAACTGGTCATCTAATAAACTATGATGATGTATGAATTGGTCTCGACATTTATGCTGGGTTGGTTGTGTTCTTAATTATCCTTCACAGCTAACGAAATTTAATTTTAGATGGACCCAGAAGTCAGGCAGATTTAGATGACAAATTGACTAAGTCTAATATTTATTGTTTCCCGCATGAAATACCCAACTATATTGACCGAATCTTGTTCTGCCATCAGAAGATGCATGAACATAATGATTGAAACTTCTAGACTGTCATAAGAATAATGCATGTTTAAGATTGTAAGCATAATTCAGTTTAATCCTTAACTTCTTAAAATGTTTAAGTTAATCCCTGGAAGTTACACTTCATGATTTAATTTAATCTCCCCTAAATGATTGAAGAGAGACTAAATGTAGTCTAGGGGACTAAATTGAGTTACAAAATATAATATAATCTTAGCACTAAATTAAGCATGCTAAAAAGTTAGGGACTGAACTAAGTCATAATTACAATTCCAAGGATTAACAATATGATCAATATTGCAAGTAGAAAATAGAAACATAAAAAAATGATAAGAACATATCCCTGTGTTCTACTGAAACTTGCTAGTAACAGTTCTATTAACATGTAAGGAAATTCAAGGAGTAAAGCAAACAAGAAAAAGCTAGCAGGGATTTTGGTAGGAAGTGGAATAATCATATTGGGGATCCTAATTGCTGGATATGTCATCTATGTAAGGAGAAAGAAACATGAGAAGCCAGGTAAGTTTTGAAATAATTTTAGTTTTACCTCTTTTATAGATGACATTGTCCTTAGTAAGTCTTGTACCATTTTCAGGTGAAGACACAGGGATTAACCAGGTGAATCAGGTTCAGAAATATGAGAAGGAAGACATTGAATTACCCACATTTGATTTTTCAAACATAGCTAATGCAACTGATCACTTCTCTCCCAGTAACATATTAGGGGAAGGTGGATATGGACCTGTTTATAAGGTGACAAGATTTTAGCATCTTTGTAATGATAAATCCATATGCAGAGTCCAAAATTCTAACATCATAAGATAACGATCAACAGGGTGTGCTAGCAAATGGGCGAGAGGTAGCTGTGAAGCGGCTCTCATTGAAATCTGGACAGGGACCCCAGGAATTCAAAAATGAGGTTACCTTGATTGCCAATCTTCAGCATAGAAATCTTGTGAAACTTCTTGGTTGTTGCATTGACAATGATGAGAGAATCCTAATCTATGAATACATGCCAAACAGAAGTTTGGACCATTTCATTTTTGGTTTGACCTTCTATCCTCTCTGCATTTGTAATTAGCTGTTAAACCTTACCATGAATATAAAGGTTTCATGATAAACTATTAAATGGAAAATTTAATGTCAGATCAAACTGGAAGCAAAGTTTTGCGTTGGAATATGCGTTTGCATATTATAAGTGGAATTGCTAGAGGTCTTCTTTATCTTCATCAAGATTCAAGACTAAGAATTATTCACAGAGATCTAAAGACCAGTAACATTCTCCTTGACAGTAACATGAATCCCAAAATATCAGATTTTGGATTAGCAAGGGTTTTTGGAGGTGATCGTGTAGAGGCCAACACAATAAGAGTAGTAGGAACTCAGTAAGAATGCTAAAATTGGATTCAATTACTATATTATAAATTCACAATATTTAATTTCTCATTATCTTTATTTTGTTTTCCTTTTATGTTGCAGTGGTTATATGCCTCCTGAGTATGCAGTTTATGGATCTTATTCAGTTAAGTCTGATGTCTTTAGCTTCGGTGTTATTGTGCTAGAGATGCTTAGTGGGAGAAAGAACAGAGAATTTTTTGAAGAGCAACATCATCATAACCTTCTTGGACATGTAAGCCTAAAGTGAACATTTTGTCACAACTTTCTACTTTCTCTGATGCATTATATAAGTCATTTTAGTTATTAGCATACTACTTAAAAGAATTTAAAAGTAACAATTGATTGATATTGCTTGTAAGGTTACAATTTTTTAATAACTCATTTATAGTTATATTATGTTTAACATTGTGCAGATGTTAAAATGAAAAATATTTAAGAAATATTATATTGGAATGCAAAAACGATAGTATGTTGACATGTACAGAGTGTCACACTATTTAACATCATATTTCTCTTATTCTCAAATGTATTTCAGGCATGGAGATTGTGGAGTGAGGGTAGGCCATTGGAACTTATGGATAGCTTTATGAGAGATTCAGTTATTATATCAGAAGTGATAAGGTGCATTCAAATAGGGCTATTGTGTGTGCAAGAGAGGCCAGATGATAGGCCGGACATGTCTTCTGTTGTTCTAATGTTGAATGGTGAGAGAGCATTGCCTAATCCAAGGCAACCAGGGTTTTATCCACATGAAGTGGGTTCTTCAACAAGCAAACATGAACTCTCTTCCACTAATGAAATTTCCATTTCATTGATAGAGGCAAGATAGAAGATATCTGAAAAATTGAGTATTGAAATAGAAAAATATTGAGTGCCAATATTTTTTATTAATCTCAGCCAATATTTTGAGTCAATATCTTATTTTTATATTATTAAAATGTGTGTGTAAAAGGATGAGCCATTTATATTTTAAAAAGGGCTAATTTTTTAGGATATTATAAAGTGAATGATATAATACGGAGATATTATGTAAATTTAGTGTAATGCTTCGATATGAAAATAGGTCAATGTTGAAATAAATAGTCACTTATAATTTGAAGAAATGATAAAAATATCATAAAACATGACTAACGATTTGAGAAAGGACAAAATTTTGTCTTCACTAAATTCAGAAGTCACGATTTATATTTGGAATCTCTAACATAAAGAAATCGTTAGTGCCGATTTCTTTTATTGAGAATTTTATTTTTTATTTTTAAACGTTAGTAACGATTAATGCATTTTCTTTTAAAGAGAGTTTGTGAATGTAATTTTTTGTGAGTGTCCAAATGTAATTTCTTGTGAGTGTCCAAATTTTCTTCTCTTCTCCTCTTATTTCTACTCTTCTCGTTTCTCTTTCTTTTTTTTGTTGTTTCATTCTTTTTTCTTTTTTTTTCTTATTCTAAGTTGTATGTTCATTTTTTGAATCACTATAATATTTACTTTATTTGTTTTATTTATTAAAAGAGAATTTTGATTTTTTTTAATCAAGAAATGGATAATAATATTAGTTTAAATTTTTTTTATAATGATCAAATTTTATCAGAAACACCTGAAGTTGTTATTTCTCTATACGTAATAATCCATTTATATTTATTGTTTATTTTACAGTATTGTTCGAAGAGTTTAAGAGTTTTATTTATTAAAATATAGATCCTCATATACCAAACGTTGAGTGATAGCGGCTATTTGTTGAGACATGGCTTTGTTTTGAGCCAAAATAGCATCCAAGGCATCCAACTCTATAACACCTTTCTTCACGGTTCTCTTTGAGGAGTATAAGTATTGATTATTAGTCACCATCTCTATCAAATCCAAGGTCTCATCAGTGGTCTTCATATGTAAGGAACCTCCTACAGAGTTTTCCAGAGGGAGTCTAGAAGTCGGAGTGATACCATCATAGAAAATCTGTAATTGCACTCAATCTGCAAATATATCCGGAGGACACTTCCATATCATAGCCTTGTATCTCTCCCAAATTTCATAGAGAGATTCTCCTTCAAATTGGTTGAATGTCAATCCTCAGCCAAGTCAACCTCTAAGGCGAAAAAATTTGGTTAAAAAACGTACTAACTAAATCCGCTCAGGTTGCTATACTCTCCTTAGGTTGTGTCTCAAGTGACTGACTAGCTTGGTCCCTAATAGAAAAAGGGAATAACATCAACTGGTAAATCTCAGCAGAAACCCCATTGGTCTTAACTGTATCACATATCCTCAGAAAATTGGATATGAAAAGATTAGGATCCTCTTGTGGGCTTCCACTGAACTAACAATTTTGTCGAACCAGAGATATGAGTTGAGACTTCAACTCAAAGTTGTTTGCATGTACAGTTAGGGGTACAATACTTTCCACACAACTCCTGGAGTTGGGATTAGTATAAGACTCCAGAGTTTTTTTAGCAAGTGGGGCGTTGTTGGGGTTATTGACCACAAGATTTTTAGTATTTTCAGCCATACTAAATTTAGTTTTCTCTTTAGACTCGTCCCCAAAGATCTCGTGAACTTCTTGAGCTCTAGCTTGTTTCCTTTGCTTTTGAAGAGTTCTTTCAATTTCAGCGTTGTGCATAAGAGGTTCTTTATCCTTATTCCTTTGCATAAATAAATAAAACAAAAAAAAGTAAAATTTTTAACATCATAGTGAAAAAAATCCCAGTAAAATACACGAAAAATAAAAGAAAAAGAACTAAATTAAATTAAGCAAAAGAGACGAAAAGTTAAAAGAAAATAAGACTAAAAGAAACGAAAATTAAAAGGTAATAAAAATGACAAACTAAAATAATGTAAAATAAAATAGAATAAAATAACAACTAAATAAAAATCAAACAAATAAAAAGGTCTAATATATAGGTAACAAATCAACTGGTAGTTGTTAGTCATAGTTAATTTCTGGCAACGGTGCAAAAAACTCGATCGTGAAAATTCACAATCCACAACTTAACGGCAAATGCACCAGGTCGTACCAAGTAATAAACTCAAGTAAAGTATAAATCTCATGAGGATTAATGAAATAAGCAAGTAATGATTGATTAGCTATTCTAGTTAGACAAATTGAAATGAGAGTTTTGAATATCAATAACATAGAAGACAATAAAGTAACAAAGCAAATAATGAACGGTTTAGAAAACGATATGAGATTGGAGTTAAAGTCTTGGAGATGTTTAAATGTCCGGATTAATATTCAATGTCAACTACCTTGATCATGCAATGATTATGTTTATAGCAAACCTCAAGTGATTAAATTCCTATTCCTAGGCAATCAAATCTCCTCTAATATAACTGACCGTCAATAACTTGATCACTCAATTATATCAGAAAGTTAAATCCAATTTCTGATTTATAAGCCACACAACCCTAAGATCCCAAAACAGAATGCATTTATATGTCATGTACCACATTAATTCCAAATAATTAGAAGTTACGAGAAATTAATTTCAAGCTGTAATTCTAATGATATAACTTTTCCAAGACTCAAATATAATTCAAGTAGAATATTAGAGTTATTTCCCAATAATCACTAATCCCTAGGATGAAGAATAAAACCAATCCTTAAACAATAATCAAAGCGATAATCCAGGATAGAAGAACAAATATTTATTAATCCATTCAAGTAAACAGAGCTCCTGACCTTAACAATGGAAGTTTAGTTGTTCATGGTGTAGAAAACCCTAGCAAAGAAAAAGCGTAAAAAGTGTGAAATGAAAATTAAGAGAAGAGAGATCCCCGCATGGATGGATCTCAATCCTATTTATAGTCCTAATTAAAATAGATTTAAAATTTAAATAAAACCCTAAAAAATCTTTTCTAATAGTCTTGTGATTTGCAAAAATCAAATCTCCAAAAGTCTTGTTGATTTTTTGCAATGTGTGGTCCCCATCCTATTTAGTATGCACTCGGCGCCAAACGCCAGATTCTGGGCGTTTGACGCCACCCAGGCAGTGGACCTTGAACGCAAAAGAGTGGTCTCGGCGCTAAACGCATATGAGTGGGCATTTAACGCCAGGCATCAAAAACTCGGGCACAAAATACGAGGCTTTCAACACTAAATGCCGAGTCGTGGCGTTTAGTGCCACCTATGCAGAGGAGAATTGCTTCCTCTAGGCTCTTTTGGTTGTGCGTACGCATGACACATGCATATGCACAATCTCCCTTCTTGCTCCAGTGATGCATACGCATGGATGATGCGCACACATGGTTCTCTTTTGCTTTTTAATGCCTTTTTCACCAATTATTCACCAGAATACTACCTGAAATCAATTGAAAGCCACAAAACTCAAAGTGGTATCTAATGGGACTAATCCACTAAAATCCTCTAACAAATCAACAGAAAGACTATATAAATCACATAAAAAAACAAATAATGCTCACGCATCAATAAATCAAACATAGCTCCTAACCTTCAACAATGGAGTTTTAGTTACTCATGATAATGAAGAAAATAAAACAAAAGAAGAGGATGAAGGTATGAGATCTTGAATTGGGATTCGAAGATCCTCCCCCTTGTTCTATCAACCTACATTTACTTATTTATAATTCTAAATCCTATCCTGACTTTTAAACTTAAAATTAAACAAATCTTATCTTGAAAATAAGATGGATAACAATAATTTAAATCTAAACTAACTCTAAAACAATAATTCAAATTCAAATTAAACTAACACCTAATATTTCTAGGGAAGTTTTACATTCACTAATCACTTAAAATCTTGGACATTTTTTATTCGGAATGAGTAAAGGAGAGTTAAATGTTCTTGGCACCGAGCTTCAAGCATCCAAGCCTGATGTTGATGTTCGATTTTTCCTCATGGAATCTCCCACGCCCAGTTTCATTAAGCTCAAGCCCGTCATCCCCTGGTTTCCATCATCCACACCTAGTTTCTTAATCCAACACCCGGCGTGAGTGTCTTTTATCTTCACGCAAACCCAGTGTCATGTTCTTCATGCCCGGCACCATGCATGCATTTCCAGAGACATCCTTCACTGCATCATTGAAGCCCAGCACCACTTTTCATGTTTTGGGTGCCGAGCATCATGCTTTTTGCACTAATTTTTGCGACCAAAAGATGATGATCATGCGCAGTTCGTACTAAACGTCCACTATAGATATATGTATATCATTCTGAAGCTCTGGATGTTAGCTTTCTAACACCACTAAAATTGTCTTATTTGGTCCTTATAGTTCAAGTTATGATCACTTTAATATGAAAAGGTCAGGATTGACAATATTAGCAAATTACTCTTTAGTTATAAATTTTCTTGAAAATATAACCTGAATCCACAATAATTCTAAAACAACTCCAAATTTATGATTAGTTATGAAAACTTCATTTAAAACATAAGAAACATAAAAAAAAGTTTAATTTAAATGATAAGAAATTACTAAAAAGATATATAAAAATCACTAAAGATACCCAAGCATCAGACTGTTAACTCTGGAATGGCTAGTTTGGTGGTTGAGGTCGGCTTGGATGTAGTTACTGACATTATGGCCCTATACGACCTCTTTCTGGCAGAGTTCCTGTTGCCTCTACCTGCGAAACCACCCGAATTGCAATTAAGATAATACCACGAGATTGATTAGGGTTTTCGGTTACCTTTTTCCCCTTATCTTTGATATTATTATTTGTATTTGAAGGTTGGCTAAGTTCTGATGTGTTTCTCCGCTGTCTGTCAATATATTTGTCCAAAAGGCCTTGACATGATAACTTTTTAATAATGTCCTTTATTATAATGCAACCGTTTGTGGTGTGTCCATATTTTTTTTTGTGAAAATTATAGTATTTAGACTTGTCCACATATCGATGATCTTGATAAGTTCCTGCTTTGTTTGGGGTTTAATTAGTTTGTAGTGTAAGATGTCTTTGATAATGCCTCCCTTTTGGTGTTGAACGAGTGTATGTGTCAAACTTTGGGGTTAATTAGTTTGAACGACTTTCGATCCTCCTTATTGTTCTGATATTTGTTACGTTTGTTTTCTTCTCAGCCAGCAAGGATAGGTCTTTCTACTCTCTGGATTTATTGAATCTCTTCTATTTCAATTTGATTTGTTGCTTTCTCTCGAAACTCGGTTAGTGTTTTTGGTTTTATCACTGCTATGGTCTCTTGGAATTTTCCAAGGCAGATCCCACTCTTCAGCGCATGTAGGTGGACATTTGGGTTGAGGTTCGATATCTCCAAGGCCACCTTAGCGTCATATAGTCTTTAAGTCTTTCATGTTACCCTTACTTTATGGTGTTGAGAAAGTGCATGTGAGTCATATACATAAATCTTTGAGGCTACAAAGTTGTTGACAAATAGGTCGGCCAACTCATTGAAAATTGATATAAAACCTGTAGGTAAATCAAAAAACCAAATCAAGACAGCACCATCTAAAAAGGTGAAAAATGTACAACAAAGTATTAGATCGGATACACCATTCATGAACATCATCGAATAAAATTGTGACGTGGATATTGGGGTCACCAATTCCCTCGTATGGTTTCAATGTTATAAGTAGAGTGAAGTTTCTAGATATTTGAAAACTCAATTTCTTGTGAAAAATGATTGCTTCTTTTTGTTGACGACTTTGGGGTGGCTACTACTGCGGTCTTGACTTCCGAGGTGTGCTTATCTCCATTGTTACCATTATCAGGATTCTTTTAGTCCTCTTCATCGCTTCGGCCATTTTGCTTTGATTTTACAACTTAGTCATCTTCTGAAACTCTGTTTGTAATGATTTATTGATAGCCAACAATTTGGTTTCGATGGGAGAAAGAGGAGGTGGCTTTTATTCTTCTACCATCAATTAAAGACTTACAACAAAGAGGTACAGACGAGCAGAAGAAGTAATGTATATAATTCGTTCTGTCCAAGATTGAACTCATCTTCGCCTGAGATGGATGAGATATATGTCTGCTCTATGAGAATGGACAGTGACAGACACTTATAAAAATATTTCGATACTCAAGTAAGTAAAAATAAAAAATGAGTATAATATTATTTAAAATAAATTTTGTATTTTTTTTCTAAAGTTTCATATTTAAAAAGTTGCTATATTATAGAACGATTTTTGTTGACGGAGGATTTTGGTAACCGCCTTAAACGGGTTTGAAGTGGTTTTGTTATAGCTAATATTTCATGCTGCCGAAGTGATAAAATTCACCAACTCATTCGAAGATTATGAATTATGCATCATCATTCTAATTTTTCTAGTTTTGGACAAAAACTCTAGATATTTTTCCTTTTCATTAGTCTTAATTTTAAGTGATAGAAGTCTACTATATTCTATTAAACTTCATTCTACCCAACTGCAGTACCACAAGCCACCAAAGTTATATTCTCATATTTTCATGGTATTTTCAATTGATAGCAATTTTAAATTGTAAGGTGCCATCTGGGGGGAACTATCTAGACAAAATTTGGCCACTAAATAATTAAGCAACTCACATATCACGTATGCGATGCCGTCAGCACTTACGAAAGTTGACAAGCAATTCAATAAAATAAAAAAGTAAGCAACTAGCGTATCCGATGCAAACAGCGGTTCGGCACTGTCCGCACTGAGAGGCAACGTAACTCATGAGTCAAAACATTGGAGAAAACTATTAATATGCAAATCACCATGCAATCACTATTCATACCAACTTTTCTCCAAATTTTATTCTTTTCCTTTTATAACTCGAAGCTGAATATCTTAGGAAGTACATTAACGAACCACGCTCTCCTTCGTCTCCGTTTCCCGTTAGAATCCAGCTCCAAACATGTCTCCAACAAAGACCCACGTCCTCGCATACCCCTTCCCATCTTCTGGTCACTTAATACCCCTCTTAGACCTGTGCAAGGCCTTAGTCTCTCGTGGCATAAACGTCACCGTTTTGGTTACTCCGCCGAACCAACCCTTAGTCCCATCCAATTACTCCCCACTTCTCCAAACACTCGTCCTCCCGAACCTTCAATTCCCAAATCCGAACCAAAACAGGCTCGTAGCAATGGTCACCTCCATGCGCCAAAACCACTACCCGATCCTCCTCGACTGGGCCATGACTCATCCTTTACCCCCCAAAGCCATCATCTCAGACTTCTTCCTCGGCTGGACCCACTACCTCGCCCGTGACCTCCATGTGCCACGCCTTGTGTTCTCTCCTTCTGGCGCCTTCGCACTTTCCGTCTCTTTCTCCCTTTGGCGCGATCTTCCCCAAATCGAAAACAACGACGTCGTTTCGTTCCCGAAACTGCCGAATTCCCCAATTTACCCCTCGTGGCAGCTCACATACCATTTCAGGGAGAGCAAGAGAGGAGAATTTGAATGGGAATTTCACAGGGAAAACATGCTCCTGAATCTAGAAACATGGGGCATCGTTTTCAACACTTTCACCGAATTGGAGCGCATTTACCTCGACCATGTGAAGAAGGAGCTAGACCATGAGAGGGTCTGGGCCGTAGGTCCAGTTCTTCCTAATCCGGAAGACGGTTCGATCGGATCGGAATGCCGCGGGTATGTCTGCTTCGGGAGCCGTACGGTTCTTACGAGTGAGCAGATGGAGGTGCTGACGCAAGCATTGGAACTCAGCGGCGTCCGTTTCATATTGTCCGTGAAGGATCTTGACACGCGACACGTGGAACGGGACCACCGTAACGTTCTAAGTGGACTCGCGAATCGGGTGGGGAAGAGTGGGTTCATCATCCAGGGATGGGCCCCGCAGATGGTAATACTGAGTCACCGTGCCGTGGGCTCGTTCTTGAGTCACTGCGGGTGGAACTCGACGCTGGAAGGAGTGATCTCCGGTGTTGTGATGCTGACTTGGCCGATGGGTGCGGACCAGTACACTAATGCGAAACTGTTGGTGGACCAGTTGGGCGTGGCGGTTCGAGCGGCGGAGGGGACGGAGAATGTTCCGGAACCGAGCGAGCTGGCGAGGAAGATAAAGTGGTCGTTGGAGAGAACTACGAAGGAGAGGGTAAGGGCTGAGGAGCTGAGAGGTAAGGCTTTGGGTGCGATCAATAAGGATGGGAGCTCTCAGGAACAGTTGGATAAGCTGGTGGAAAAGCTAAGTGAGATCAGGGTTGTTCAAGCGTGATGGGTAGAAATTAGAAAAATTATATATATATATATATATATTGGTGAACAAATTTACTACATTATGTTTGTTAAATTTCACTTTTTGATAATATAAAAGTCTAATGTAAGAAGTCATCCTAAAATTGGATTAGAGGTTGATTATGTAAGCAAATCGAATATAAATCCTACTGTATTGCTAACGATTACTTTTCTCCTATATAAAAAAAAATAGTATAGAGAGTCAATATATATAATTACAATGTGTACAAATTTAAGAATATAATAATAAATAGTGGAATAAATTGTTAATGACTTAAATGTAATCATTGCACGTACAATGTTTTTTTTTTCTTTTTACCTAAATGATTTGTAACTAACTTGTGTTTGATTTTTAATATTAAATTAAGTAATTTTTAAAAAAAATCAATTAATTTTGTTTTGGCCTATTAACTTGATGTGCTATTTAATATTGAATATAAAACTTATTTTTTGTTTCTTTAGAGTTAAAATTTGATCATACTAAAAAAACACAAAACAAAAATTATATTAAGCTTAAAACAAAGAACAAATATTTGGCTTATTATATTTTAATTTTTTTATACTAAAATTATTTTTAACATAATCAAACTTTAACTCAAAAAAAAATACACAAAAAACAAGCTTTATATTTTCAGACCTTAAAACGGTTCACATTCAACATTAAATAACACATCAAGTTAATAGGCCAACATAAAATTATTTAATTTTTTATTTAAAAAAATTACTTAATTTAATATTAAACGTCAAACACAAGTAAACTACAAATCATTTTTTTTGGCGACTAACTACAAATCATTTAGGTAAAAAGAAAAAATACCAAACATTACATGCGTATATAAATTATAAAACCACAACCTACCAGACATCTCATTTTTTAACCAAAAATATTATTTTAAATGGATATATTAATTAATAGACTTTTTTTTACCTAATATCAACCCCGTTAAAGTAAGGTGAGTAGAATGAATTATAGCTCCAAATATAGACTAATTTTTTTAGTTATGAAAATTTAAAATGTGTTATGCTTAATTATAGAAAAATGGTGTGTTTTTTATGGATATAAAAATAATTTTTTTTAATTGGAATTAGTTTTGTTTTGAAAACAAAACTTAGAATTTAATTTGTGGTAATAGAAAAATCAGAACCTTAAATTTGTGTGAGTTGAAATATTTTTTTAAAGGATAAGTAAATTAATAAGTCAGTTTTATCAAAAAAAAATTATAAACCACAAATCTAATCCTTAAATTTGTATTTTTTTAAAAAAAATTTAAACCACAAATTTAACCTTCATATTTATAATATCATATCCAAAAAAAATTACATTAAGTATTCATGTTATCGAAAAACAGCACTTGAATCACAATACTAAAAATAAAAAGCGCCAAATATAAGCCAATTTACAAAGACCTACATCTTAAATTATAATTTAAGTATTAGACAACAACAACAACAACAACAACAACAACAATAACAACAACAACAACAACAACAAAGCCTTGTCCCACTAAGTGGGGTCGGTTACATGAATCAAACGACGCCATTGTGCTCTGTCATGTATCATGTCTACAGAGAGACCGTTTACATGTAGATCTCGTTTGACCACCTCATGGATGGTCTTCTTAGGTCTTCCTCTGCCTTTCGCCCTTTGTCCATCTTCCATCTCATCCACCCTCCTGACTGGATGTTCTATCGGTCTTCTTCTCACATGTCCAAACCACCTGAGACGCGATTCAACCATCTTTTCCACAATGGGTGCTACTCCAACTCTCTCCCTTATATCTTCATTCCTTATTTTATCCAATCGCGTATGACCACTCATCCATCTCAACATCTTCATCTCTGCCACACTCAACTTATGTTCGTGCTCCCCTTTAGCCGCCCAACACTCCGTACCATACAGCATAGCCGGTCTTATAGCGGTGCGATAGAATTTACCTTTAAGTTT
>NC_029774.3:27406936-27414072 GCF_000817695.3 Arachis duranensis | reverse complement strand
TGTCCCTCATTAAATAACTCGTAGAAGTAGTTCTTCCACCTTTCATTAATCTTCTCCTCTTGAGCCAACACCTCTCCATCCTTATCCTTTATGCACTTAACCTGATCCAAATCTCTCGTTCTTCTTTCCTGGCTCTTTGCAATTCTATATATACCTTTTTCTCCTTCTTTCGTGCCCAAAGACTGGTAGAAACCCTCATATGCTCTTGTTCTTGCTTCACTTACAGCCACTTTTGTCTCTTTCTTAGCCGCCTTATATTTTTCCCAGTTATCTGCATTGCGGCATAAAGACCACTCTTTAAAGCATTCTCTTTTTATCTTTATCTTTTCTTGTATACTCGCATTCCACCACTAGGACTCCTTGTCTCTTGGTCCTATTTCTTTAGATTCACCAAAACTTTCTTTTGCTGTTCTTCTAATAACTTCTGCCATCTCCCTCCACATCTCTTCCGCGCTTCCATTCACATCCCACTTTGCCTCTTCTCCTACCCGTCTTAGGAAGCTTCTTTGTTCCTCACCTTTCATCCGCCACCACCTCGTCCTTGGGTTCTTCGTATGATGTCTTTTCCTAAACTTTTGCTCAACGCGAAAATCCATGACAAGCACCCTATGTTGTGTTGTCAAACTCTCTCCCGGGATAATTTTACAGTTAATGCAAAATTTTTGGTCGACTCTCCTCAACAAGAAGAAGTCGATTTGAGAGCTTGTCATGCCACTCTTATAGGTTATAAGATGTTCGTCTCTCTTTTTAAAACATGTATTTGCGATGAGAAGATCAAAAGTTTGAGGAAAAGTCCAAAATAGTTTTACCCTCGGCATTGATCACCCCGAAACCATGGCCTCCGTGAATACTCCCATATCCAGTCACTTCTCTCCCAACATGGCCATTTAAATCTCCTCCTAAGAAAATCTTATCTCCCAAAGGTATGCCTTGAACCAAACTCTCTAGATCCTCCCAAAACCTTATCTTGTGTTGTTCGTCCGAACCCACTTGCGGTGCATAGGCGCTAATCACATGGAAAGCACCTCCCTCCACCACAAGTTTGATAGAGATGATCCGATCTCCCACCCTCTTAACATCCACTACATCTTTCTTCCACTGCTTATCCACAATAATTCCAACCCCATTCCTATTCTTCACCTTTCCTATATACCAAAGTTTGAAACCAGAAGTATCAAACTCCCTAGCCTTTGCATCAACCCATTTCGTTTCTTGTAGGCATATAATGTTAATCTTCCTCCTTGTCATGGTGTCCACCACCTCCATGGACTTTCCTGTTAGAGTGCCTATGTTCCATGTCCCAAATCTCAACCTTTTGTCGCTTCGACCTTTACCTTTTCCTTTGTGAACTAGCTTATTTACCCTCGTCCGTTCACGAAAACGCGAGAACCCTTACTCATTTAACACTACATCTGGGCACCGATGCAGCGGCTCTTGCTTTGACACCGTACTCGAGCCATACGGCTCGTTGCTTCCGAGCAACGACCTAGCTTTAGCGCAATAATGTCTTTGATTCATGTCATTGGGGGTTCGGCTATATTTTTACGTTGGTTGCCGAAAACCTAACACAACCCTCCTCCTTTATCCGGGTTTGGGACCGGCTATGTACCGCAAGTGTAACATAGGCGGAAGGAAGGTGAGCCATTGGATGAAATCTCATACCAATCTCACACCATCAAATCATCATTGATAGTTAGTTGATGGCTAACAATTACAAAAATTGCTGAACCTAGCATTGCTCAAAAAATTAATTACATTTTCTAATTAACTACCACTCACTGACATGACATTAAAAGCTTTACAGATTTTGGATTTTTGCATTGTGGCATGTAAAACTGCTCCTTCAATAGGAGACACGACACCTCATAAACAATGCCAAAGGGTGAGGAGTTGCATCTGATGTAATAGTTGATATCCCTGCTATTTAAACTGCTACTTAAACAATAATATATTATTATTATTATTATTATTATTATTATTATTATTATTATTATTAAGAGTATCGACCTACCTCCAAGAACAAAAATCTCATTACTTGTGACCGAAGAAGTTCTTTGTATGTACTGATTTTTCTAAAAGCAATAGTAAATTGGCTCATAACAGGTTCTGGAGATCAAAATTCATCAAAATCAGCAATAGAGACATAAACACGTAGTGCAATCTTAATCATAGTCAAAGGAAGCACAGAAGTCAAGAAATTAAAAACATAGTAGAAACTGGAGTACGCATCAATATATTCAATTTGAACCTTTGTAACTAAAATAAGGAAAGATATAAGCTTATGTACCAAAGATATTGATTTTGTTTTAGTTAAAAAAACAAAAAGAGAGAGAGAAGATGAAGTTTACCTCCTAAAGCAGCAAAATGAGGATCATTATGGCCACTCACAAAATCTTGAAGGGCAGTTGCAAAAGTGACGTCCTCATCATATACCTCTCCTAGCCCTTCCCTCGAAAGGTTTCAAGAAATATCAATAGTTATTTAGAGAATAATCCCAATAATCCAAGAGTAATTTACGTATATTTTCAACATCCTTTAAGAAATTTGCAACATCTTATGCGAAATGATTCTGCACTTTCCTAAGCATTGCAGTTGCAATTCTGCAAATGCATCCATCATTCATAACCACATTCGCTAATAATAATATTCCTTTTTTTAGTAGCACTGAAATAGAATGCTTTCTTTTTTCCATATTAATACATCAAAAAAAATCCAAGCATGAATGAATGCCAAAACATCTAACATTGATCCTGCCGGTATATAGGTAATCAGCACCTCCAGAGCTTGTTTCACTTGTATGTTACGTTTAAGTTAGGATTGTAAAAGGGTTTATCCTTAGTATTCCAATTTTCATTATTCACACTTTATGCATATTCTAATTGGAGTTGATTTATTTCTCTTTTGTTCTTTTAGTTATCAGGGAATGTGTACCTAAGATGGAGCTAGACCAAGACTGAAATTGCAAAAGCTGTTGAGGAGGAACTTGAGAAGGTTATATATATATATAGTGAAAATTTATGTAGGATTAGAATATGCATAATGTATGTTTTGGTCTTTTTCTATAAAGGATATTGGTGAAAACTGTTGTCTCAAGATTGAATGAGTGAGTCTGAATGATGTTTAATGCTTTTGGAAGCATGTCCAAGCCTTTTACTGCAAAAAGTGCCAAAGTTTTATTCAGATGACTCATGTTTGTGCTACTTCAGTGACACTCACTGCCTTCTAGGTGTTTTGGGTGCTACGTCACTTTACTAAGGCAGTGAAATTATGAATTTGTAATTTTTAGTTAATAATTTTGTGTGGAGTTAGTAATAAGGCTTAGTTTGATAAAGTTTTTACTTTTCAAAAGTAGTTTTAAGAGTTAACTTTTAAAAGATGACTTTTTAAAAGTTATAGCATTTATGTTTGGTAAATCAAATTAAAAATAGCTTTCAATAAACACAAGCAACAACAATTGTGTTTAGTAAAATAGCTTTTAAAATTTAAAATTATTATAATAGACATAAATACAAGCATTAAATTTAAAAATTGATTAACATATGAGGTTATATTAAACTTTTAAATTTTGAAAAGTACAAGTCAACTTTAAAAAGTTCTACGTTAGGTGCTTTTAAAAGTATCCCAATCTTTTAAAAACTGCAAGTACAAACACATAATCTTTTTTATTTACCAAACACAAAAAGAGGAGTTTAACCTTTTAAAACACATGTATCTTTTCAAAAAATTTTAACAAACGAAATTTAAATACTAACCTTAATCATACACATTTAATTTATAGTATTCTGATAGATAGTGTCATTAAAAAATTATGTTATGATATGACTCTCGAGACATTTTAAGGGATTTTATTTTTTATTTTAGTTGCTATGTTAGGTAGTTTGATCTAAGAAATACATATATTTTTTTTTTTACCTTAAGATATCATATATCATGTGTTGATAATACATATAACTAGATTTGGATTATTCAAAAAAAGATATTTGTGAACTACGATTCCTCATTTTCAAAATAAAATAATCTAAGTCCTTAAAACTTTGAAATACATTCCACAACATTCTCGTGATATTGAGCAATTGAAAAATGAATGTTTTATTTCCTTCGTTCAGATAACTTAGTTATTAATTCCATCTTTGTCAGATTTTCTTAGTCATTTTTGTTTTGATGAGATAATAGATAAAATCGTCCTTGAAAAATATTTCGATCTTCATTTTCGTTTTCGAAAGATAAAATTAATCAAATTCGTCCCCCAAAAATACCTTATTTAATCACGTTCTTTCTTCCGTCATCTCCATCGCTGAGTTGGCAAACGTCCGCTGACGTGTGCCGTTAACTGCCAACGTGGCAGACAATCAAAACGATGCCATTTAAGTAGAAGGCTCTCCTAGCCCTTGAAACGTCGCCGTTTAGTCTTCAGAAGAGAGATTCAAACGTTGTAAAGCCTTACCCCGTCTCATATCAACTATCTCTCTCTGTTTAGCTCCAAAACGTATCGTCTCCCACAAAGTATGCCCTAAGCCTTTGACCCACATTCTGAACCACCCCATCAACAATCGTTAGTGCTGGTTGACGATTACAATAGAGAAGTTGTCGCTATTGAATGCAGAGTTGATCTTATACTGGAGCAGCATTGATAGTGAAAGAAGGCATTGAGATGGTGAGAGGTAAGGATGTAACTTTTTTCATGATTTTTGACTTATTCTGTGGTGTGATGTGTTGTTACTGTCGTGGTGTTAGTGTTTGTCTGATTCAAGGTAGGATTTGGAGTGACCAAGGATTTGTATAAATGTTCTTTTATCATTTTGGTGTATGAGATTGCGTTGCTTTATCTGGCTTTGTAATGGTTTTTAGTAAGGGATGTTTGAATTTAGTGATGGTTCTGTTGCATGTTTATTTTGGGTTAGTGGTTGATTGGTACAAACTGGGTCTAGTAGCTGGTGACACATAGAGAGTAGTTGTTGCTGGTCTGTTTTTTAATGGTGTTTTCATGTTTGTTATTGTAGATGGAGGGTCCTCCTATGACGTTTGTTTTTCACCATGGCGGGTTGTTTAAAACGTGTGAGGATAGAGAGATGGTTTATGAACTTGATAATATAGAGGGTATTGATGGGTGTTGAGGGAGACACACTTGATGTGTTTTTTGTAAGGGGTTACTATAAGGAGTTGGGATACATTGAAGCTGGAAACTGTTGGTGGAAAGTTCCTGGAGTTCCCATTGCATTCGGATTGAAGAAGTTGGTGACAGATACCGACTTGCTTGCAATGTGCAAAGATTGTAGGAGGAACCAACATTTGATCAACCTATACTTTGAGGATTGCATCTCATAACCATGTGTAGCGGACAACATGGGGGAAGATGTAGTTCTTCTGGAAGCAGGAAGTAGCAAGAAGAAGAAGTCCAGTTCCCAGGCCAAGAAGCACCATTCCCAATCTATCAAGACTCCCACTATAATGCACCCTCAGCCTAAAAAACCAACCTCTCATCCCACTAAAGCAGTCTCACAGCCTAGTAAGCCCAATTCTCAGCCCACTAAGGCAGCCTCACAACTCAATAAGCCCAATAAGCCTAATTCTCAGCCCACCAAATCAGCATATAAGCCCAGTAAAACTACCTCTCAGCCCATAAAGACTCCCTTGCAGTCCATAAAACTCCACCCTCAGCCAACCAAAACCAATCTTCAGGGGAAGACAGTCCCACCTAATTCCAAAACATCATCTCAACCAGCCAAGAACTCATAAAGTAATAAGAACAAAGGAAATATCAGTGCATGCAGAGTCACAAGATTTGGAAGATGTGTAAAAGAAGGTCCCATCCAGAAAGAAGATTATGACTCTCATGACTCATATGAGAATGACGAAGATGAGTTGTACAAGCCTCCCAAAGTTCTAGGAGACAATTTGTATAGTAGTGACAGTGATAGTGACAGCGAAAAATGTGCACCAAGAAAGCAAAAGAAAGCTGAAGTCAGGGAGAAACATAGGCCTCCTAAGTCTAGATTAGGGGATAAAGAAATAGACACTGATGACTCAACCTATGAGGGTTTTGAAGATGAAGAAAGCTCTGAATCTAGTATGTTTAGGGGTTTCCTTAGTGGTATTAATTTATTAATTGATTTGGCCAAGGTTTAATGTCATTCATGTTTTGATTTGGTAGATGTAGAAGGAGCTGATGATGATCTTGATAGTGCCTCAGATGCTGACTCATGGCACTCAGAGGATTCTGGCAAAGAGTTAGACTATGATGAGGAATCACCAACTGTTTATCCTCAATTTAATGAAAAGACCAAGTTTAAAAACCTGAAATTTGAGGTTAGTATGATATTCAAGTCAAAAGTTGAATTTATGCAAGCTACTAGGGATTACACTATCCAGTGGGGCAAAAATATTTTATTTACAAAGAATGATAGAGTTAGGGTTAGAGCTGTTTGTAAGTCAGAGGATTGTCCATGGGTGGTATATTGTGCATGTATGGTGAACGAAATTGTGATAAAAGAGTTCTAGCCACTGTTAGAGAAGCTCACAACTCCGTTCAACTTAACCAGCAAGTGTACTAGGTCATCCAAGTAATACCTTACGTGAGTAAGGGTCGATCCCACAGAGATTGTGGTATGAAGCAAGCTATGGTCACCTTGTAAATCTCAGTTAGGCAGATTAAATGGTTATGGGTTTCGAAAATTAATAATAAAAAGAAAATAAAAAGGGATAGAAATACTTATGTAAATCAATAGTGGGAATTTCAGATAGGTGTGTGGAGATGCTAGAATCCTTTCGAATCTCTACTTTCTTATTGCTTTCATCCAATCCTTCTTACTCCTTTCCATGGCAAGCTGTATGTAGGGCATCACCATCATCAATGGCTACTTTTAATCCTCTCGGGAAAATGGTCCTATGCGCTGTCACTGCACGGCTAATCGTCTGGAGGCATCACCCTTGTTGATAGCTACATCCCATCTTCTCAGTGAAAATGGTCCAAATGCTCTGTCACAGCACGGCTAATCATATGTCGGTTCTCAATTAGGTTGGAATAGAATCCATTGATTCTTTTGCGTTTGTCATCACGCCCAGCCTTCAGGAGTTTAAATCTCGTCACAGTCATTCAATACCGGAATCCTACTCGGAATACCACAGACAAGGTTAGA
>NC_029774.3:27405236-27405679 GCF_000817695.3 Arachis duranensis | reverse complement strand
TTTAGCCGCTTAGGCCTGGATTTTATTTCCTTGGGCCCTCCTATCCATTGATGCTCAAAGCCTTGGATCCTTTTTACCCTTGCCTTTTGGTTTTAAGGGCTATTGGCTTTTTCTGCTTGCTTTCTTTTTCCCTTTTTTTTTCGCAAATTTTTTTTCGCAAGCTTTTGCTATTCACTGCTTTTTCTTCCTTCAAGAATCAATTTCATGATTTTTCAGATCATCAATAACATTTCTCTTTGTTCATCATTCTTTCAAGAGCCAACAATTTTAACATTCATAAACAACAATATCAAAAGACATATGCACTGTTCAAGCATTCATTCAGAAAACAAAAAGTATTGTCACCACATCAATATAATTAAATTAATTTCAAGGATAAATTCGAAATTCATGTACTTCTTGTCCTTTTGAATTAAAACATATTTCATTTAAGAGAGGTGAAT
>NC_029774.3:27403994-27405170 GCF_000817695.3 Arachis duranensis | reverse complement strand
GTTACTACATACTAATGATCATGAAGTAGAGACACAAAACATAGATAAACTCAACATATAAAAAAAATGAAAAGCAGAAAGAAATAAGAACAAGGAATGAATCCACCTTTAGTGGCGTCTTCTTCTTGAAGGACCAACAATGTTCTTAAGCTCTTCTATGTCCCTTCCTTGCCTTTGTTGCTCCTCCCTCATTGCTCTTTGATCTTCTCTTATTTCATGGAGAGTGATGGAGTGCTCATGATGTTCCACCCTTAATTGTTCAACATTGTGGCTCAAATCTTCTAAGGAAGTGTTGAGTTGTTCCCAATAGTTGTTGGGAAGAAAGTGCATCCCTTGAGGCATCTTAGGGATTTCTTGATGATGAGCTTCCTCATGCATCTCTTGAGAACCGTGAAGGGTCTCTCTTGCTTGCTCCATCCTCTTCTTGGTGATGGGCTTATCTTCTTCAATGGAGATGTCTCCTTCTATAATAACTCCAGCTGAGTAACATAGATGACAAATAAGGTGAGGAAAAGCTAGCCTTGCCATGGTGGAGGGCTTGTCGGCTATTTTGTAGATTTCATTGGAGATAACCTCATGAACTTCTACTTCCTCTCCAATCATGATGCTATGAATCATGATGGCCCGGTCCACAGTAACTTTAGATCGGTTGCTAGTGGGAATGATGGAGCGTTGAATGAACTCCAACCATCCTCTAGCCACAGGCTTGAGGTCCAGTCTTCTTAGTTGAACTGGCTTGTCTTTGGAGTCTCTTTTCCATTGAGCTCTTTCTACACATATGTCCATAAGGACTTGGTCCAACCTTTGATTAAAGTTGACCCTTCTAGTGTAGGGGCGTTCATCTCCTTGCATCATGGGCAAGTGGAACGCCAACCTCACATTTTCCGGACTAAAATCTAAGTATTTCCCCCGAACCATTATGAGATAATTCTTTGGACTCGGGTTCATACTTTGATCATGGTTCCTAGTGATCCATGCATTGGCATAGAACTCTTGAACCATTAAGATTCCGACTTGTTGTATGGGGTTGGTTAGGACTTCCCAACCTCTCCTTCGGATCCCATGTCGGATCTCCGGATACTCATTCTTCTTAAGCTTGAAAGGGACCTCAGGGATCACCTTCTTCTTTGCCACACCATCATAGAAGTGGTCTTGGTGGCTCTTGGAGATGAATCT
>NC_029774.3:27402857-27403971 GCF_000817695.3 Arachis duranensis | reverse complement strand
TTTGGAGATGAATCTTTCCATCTCCCATGACTCGGAGGTGGAAGCTTTTGTCTTCCCTTTTCCTTTTCTAGAGGATTCTCCGGCCTTAGGTGCCATTGATGGTAGTGGAAAACAAAAAAGATTGTGCTTTGACCACACCAAACTTAAAATATTGCTCGTCCTCAAGCAAGAGAAGAAAGAAGAGAAGAAGAAGAAGAAGAAGAGAATATGGAGGAGAAGGGGAAGTGTAGGTTCGGCCAAGGTAGGGAATTGGGTGGGAAAATGTTTTTGAATTTTGAAGGTAGGTGGGGTTTATGGGGAAGAGTGGATGGATGTGAGTGGTGAAGGGGGTAATTGGGAAGAGAGATTGAGGTGATCGGTGAAGGGTTTTAGGAAGTGTGACATGGGGAAGAGTGAAATAGGATTAGGAGGTAAGGTAGGAATATGTTAGGTGGGGATCCTGTGGGGTCCACAGATCCTGAGGTGTCAAGGAATTCCATCCCTGCACCAAATAGGCATGTAAATTGCCATTGCACACCATTCTGGCGTTTAAACGCCGAGTGATGCACATTCTGGGCGTTCAACGCCCACATGTAACATGTTTCTGGCGTTGAACGCCAGTTTCATGCTTGTTACTGGCGTTCAGCGCCAACTTTTCCTCTAGGCACATTCCTGGCGTTCAAACACTAGAATGTTGCTTGTTTCTGGCGTTCAGCGCCAGTTTCATGCTCTGTTCTGGTGTTGAACGCCAGCCAGATGCTCCTTACTGGCGCCAGTCTGTCCTCCCTCCAGGGTGTGATTTTTCTTCTGCTGTTTTTGATTCTGTGTTTAATTTTTATATTTTTTTCGTGACTCCAGATGATCATGTACCTAATAAAACAAAAAATAAAATAAAATAAAAATAAAAATTAGATAAATAAAATTGGGTTGCCTCCCAACAAGCGCTTCTTTAATGTCAATAGCTTGACAGTGGCTCTCATGGAGCCACAAAGGTGATCAGGTCAATGTTGTATAGTCCCAACACCAAACTTAGAGTTTGGATATGGGGTCTTAACACCAAACTTAGAGTTTGGTTGTGGCCTCCCAACACCAAACTTAGAGTTTGACTGTGGGGGCTCTTCTTGACTCTGAACTG
>NC_029774.3:27400466-27402444 GCF_000817695.3 Arachis duranensis | reverse complement strand
GGGTGTGATTTTTTTCTTCTGCTGTTTTTTATTCTGTTTTTAATTTTTCTATTTTTTTCGTGACTCCACATGATCATGTACCTAATAAAACACAAAATTAAAATAAAATAAAAATTAGATAAATAAAATTGGGTTGCCTCCTAACAAGCGCTTCTTTAATGTCAATAGCTTGACAGTGGGCTCTCATGGAGCCACAAAGGTGATCAGGTCAATGTTGTATAGTCCCAACACCAAACTTAGAGTTTGGATATGGGGTCTTAACACCAAACTTAGAGTTTGGTTGTGGCCTCCCAACACCAAACTTAGAGTTTGACTGGGGGGGCTCTTCTTGACTCTGAACTGAGAGAAGCTCTTCATGCTTACTCTCTTTTGTCACAGAGTGATGGCCTTGTGCCTTAAACACAAGGTAGTCCCCATTCAATTGAAGGACTAATTCACCTCTGTTGACATCTATCACAGCTTCTGCTGTGGCTAGGAAAGGTCTTCCAAGGATGATGCATTCATCCTCTTCCTTCCTAGTGTCTAAGATTATGAAATCAGCAGGGATGTAAAGGCTTTCAACCTTTACTAATACGTCCTCTACTATTCCATAAGCTTGTCTTAATGACTTGTCTGCCAATTGTAATGAGAACAAAGCAGGTTGTATCTCAATGATCCCCAGCTTCTCCATTACAGAGAGTGGCATGAGATTTATCCCTGACCCCAGGTCACACAGAGCTTTTGCAAAGGTCATGGTGCCTATGGTACAAGGTATTAAGAACTTGCCATGATCTTGTCTCTTTTGAGGTAGAGTTTACTGAATCCAGGTATCTAGTTCATTAATGAGCAAGGGAGGTTCACTTTCCCAAGTCTTATTACCAAACAACTTGGCATTCAACTTCATGATAGCTCCTAAATATTGAGCAACTTGCTCTCCAGTCACATCTTCATCCTCTTCAGAGGAAGAATAGTCTTCAGAGCTCATGAATGGCAGAAGGAGATTTAATGGAATCTCTATGGTCTCTATATGAGCCTCAGATTCCTTTGGATCCTTAATAGGAAACTCCTTCTTGCTTAAGAGACGTCCCAGGAGGTCTTCCTCACTAGGATTTTTGTCCTCTTCCTCCCTTGTGCATTCGGCCATGTTGATTACATCAATGGCCTTGCACTCTCCTTTTGGATTTTCTTCTGTATTGCTTGGGAGAATACTGGGAGGAGTTTCATTGACTTTCTTACTCAGCTGGCCCACTTGTGCCTCCAGATTTCTGATGGAGGATCTTGTTTCACTCATGAAACTGAAAGTGGCCTTTGACAGATCAGAGACTAGATTGGCTAAATTAGAAGTGTTTTGTTCAGAAGTCTCTGTCTGTAGCTGAGAGGATGATGGAAAAGGCTTGCTATTGCTCAGCCTATTGCGTCCACCATTGTTAAAGCCTTGTTGAGGCTTTTGTTGATCCTTCCATGAGAAATTTGGATGATTTCTCCATGATGAATTATAGGTGTTTCCATAAGGTTCACCCATGTAATTAACCTCTACCATTACAGGGTTCTCCGAATCATAAGCTTCTTCAGAAGCTGCCTCTTTAGTACTGTTGGATGCATGTTGCCATCCATTCAGATTTTGAGAGATCATGTTGACCTGTTGAGTCAACACTTTGTTCTGAGCCAATATGGCATTCAGAGCATCAATCTCAAGAACTCCCTTCCTCTAAGGTGTCCCATTATTCACGGAATTCCTCTCAGAAGTGTACATAAATTGGTTATTTGCAACCATGTCAATAAGTTCTTGAGCTTCTGCAGGTGTTTTCTTTAGGTGAATTGATCCACCTGTAGAATGATCCAATGACATTTTCGAAAATTCAGATAGACCATAATAGAATATATTTAATATGGTCCATTCTGAAAACATGTCAGATGGACACCTTTTGGTCAACTGCTTGTATCTTTCCCAAGCTTCATAGAGGGATTCACCATCTTTTTGTTTGAAGGTTTGAACATT
>NC_029774.3:27398296-27400277 GCF_000817695.3 Arachis duranensis | reverse complement strand
TCTGTAGACTTCAGGATCAACTCCATTCGTCTTTACAGTCTCACAGATCTGCAAGAATTCAGTTAAAAACTGATAAGGATCTTCAGATGGAAGTCTATAAAACTTGCAGTTTTGTTGCATTAAGGCAACTAGCTGAGGTTTCAGCTCAAAGTTATTGGCTCCAATGGCAGGAATGGAGATGCTTCTTCCATCAAACTTGGACGTTGGCTTTGTGAAGTCACCAAGCATTCTCCTTGCATTATTATTATTTTCGGCTACCATATCCTTCTCTTGTTCTAATGTTTCTGAAAGGTTACCTTTAGATTGTTGTAACTTAGCTTCTCTTAATTTTCTCTTCAGAGTCCTTTCAGGTTCTGGATCAATTTCAACAAGAGTGCCTTTTTCCTTGTTCCTGCTCATATGAAAGAGAAGAAAACAAGAAAAGAAAGAGGAATCCTCTATGTCACAGTATAGAGATTCCTTTATGTTAGTAGAAAAAGAAAGGGTGAAGAATCCAAACACAAGGGATAGATTATGTTCGGATTTTTAGATGAAGAGAGGTGAAGAGAAGTGTTAGTAAATAATTAATTAAATAGAATAAGTAAAGAGATAGAGAATTTCGAAAATAATTTTGAAAAAGTGGTTGGTGATTTTCGAAAATTAAAGATAAGATATGATTAAAATTAAAATTTGAAACAATTAAAAAGAATTTTTGAAAAAGAGAGAGGTATTTTCGAAAATTAGAGAGGGATAGGTAGTTAGTTGGTTTTGAAAAAGATAAGAAACAAACAAAAGTCAAATAGTTAGTAAAAAAAAGATATTAAAATTAAATTTGAAAAGATGAGAAGATAAGAAGTTATATAAGATATTTTGAAATCAAATTTTGAAAAAGATAAAATTTTGAAAAAGATAAGATAAGAAGATAAGAATTTTTTAAGAAAAAGACATTTTGAAAAAGATTTAATTTTTAAAATGACTTAACTAACAAGAAACTACAAGATAAGATTCTAGAATTTAAAGATTGAACCTTTCTTAACAAGAAAGTAACAAACTTCAAATTTTTGAATCAATCACATTAATTGTTAGTGAATTTCGAAAATATGATATAAAGATAAGAAAAATATTTTGAAAATATTTTGAAAAAGATTTTTGAAATTTTCGAAAAAAAGAAAAAAATGGAAAAGATATGATTTTTGAAAAAGATTTTAAAAAGATAAGAATTTTTTTAAAATTGAAATTTTGACTTGACTTGTAAGAAATAACAAATTTTAAAAATTTTTGACCAAGTCAACCCAAAATTTCGAAAATTTGGAGAAAAATAAGGAAAAGATATTTTTTTTATTTTTTGAATTTTTAATGAGGAGAGAGAAAAACACAAACATGACCCAAAACATGAAAATTTTGGATCAAAGCACAAGATGCATGCAAGAACACTATGAATGTCAAGATGAACATCAAGAACACTTTGAAGATCATGATGAACATCAAGAACATATTTTTGAAAAATTTTGATGCAAAGAAGACATGCAAGACACCAAACTTAGAAATCTTTAATGCATGGACTCTAACAAACGAAAAATGCATATGAAAAACAACAAACAATATAAAACAAGAAATCATCAAGATCAAACAAGAAGACTTGTCAAGAACAACTTGAAGATCATGAAGAACACTATGAATGCATAGAATTTTCGAAAATAATGCAAGAAAAATTTTTAAAGCATGCAATTGACATCAAACTTAAAAGTTGACTCAAGACTCAAGCAATAAACACAAAATATTTTTTATTTTTATGATTTTATGATTTTTTTTGTATTTTTATTATATTTTTTGAAAATAAAGTTTGGAAAAACGAAAAAGAAAAGAAAAATTTTGAAAAAGATTTTTGAAAAATTTTTGAAAAGAAAATTACCTAATCTGAGCAACAAGATGAACAGTCAGTTGTCCATACTCGAACAATCCCCGGCAACGGCGCCAAAAACTTGGTGGACGAAATTGTGAT
>NC_029774.3:27391746-27397275 GCF_000817695.3 Arachis duranensis | reverse complement strand
AGTTATAGCGTGTTTCTGGCGTTCAACTCCGGATCATGACGTGTTTCTGGCGTTTAACTCCAGACAGCAGCATGTACTTGGCGTTCAACGCCAATTTACGTCGTCAATTCCCGAATGAAGTATAGACTATTATATATTACTAGAAAGCTTTGGATGTCTACTTTCCAACGCCGTTGAGAGCGCGCCATTTGAAGTTCTGTAGCTCCAGAAAATCTATTTCGAGTGCAGGGAGGTCAGATTCCAACAACATCAGCAGTCCTTTTGTCAGCCTTTTTCAGAGTTTTGCTCAAGTCCGTCAATTTCAGCCAGAAATTACCTGAAATTATAGAAAAACACACAAACTCATAGTAAAGTCCAGAAATGTGAATTTAACATAAAAACTAATGAAAACATCCCTAAAAGTAGCTTGAACTTACTAAAAACTACCTAAAAATAATGCCAAAAAGCGTATAAATTATCCGCTCATCAATGTAACAAACAAGACTTGTCATGGCAAATTAAAACTCTAGTTGATAATCACACCTACCCTAGAAGGAGGAAAAATAGAGCTGCCACCCAAACCTGGACACTTATTAAGCTAGTACCTAAGCTTAGAAAGCACTCGACTATGAAGTATCAATAGGTGTATGATTGGTTTGTAAGAAAATGTAATGTGTACCTCAATAGCACATGCATCACTTGGGCTCTAAAAGCAGCTAGAAAAGTTGTGGAGGGTGATGAGATAGAACAGTATGGGTTGGTGTGGGATTATACAAATGAATTACTTACTAGCAATCCAGGATCCAGAGTACAAGTTAGCATCATCCCCATGCCCGAGAGTCCTCCTCTATTTGATTGATTTTATGTCTGTCTTGATGCTTGCAAGAGGGGGTTTAAGGTGGGTTGTAGACCTTTAATTGGACTAGATAGAGCATTTCTTAAGACATTACATGGAGGACAAATACTTACTGCTTGCGGACAAGATGCTAACAATCACATCTTCGTGACTGCTTATACGATTGTCAGTGTAGAAAACAAAGATAATTGGCAATGGTTTTTAGAGCTCCTTCACAATGATCTTGGAGACTATAGAGAGAACAAATGGTGCTTCATTTCATACATACAGAAGGTAAGAATGTAATTGATTCACGATAACATGTTTCAAGGACTAATTTGATTTAATGAATATTATATATGGACTAATTTGATTTAATGAATATTTTGTTGGGACTTAAATGATTTAATATCTTTTTAGGTTTGGCCTTTGGTGAAGGGTTTAATCCATGCCGTGTAGGAAGTGTTTCCAAGAGTTCACCATCGCTTCTGCGTATGGAATTTGTGGCGCAATTTCTCAAAGCAGTATGGTAGTTATGAGTTAAAAGATCTTGTATGGGAATGTGCTCGGTCAAGGACAACAACTGAATTTGATAGAAACATGAAAAGAGTTAAGTTGATCAACGAAAAAGATTGGGAGTATCTTGACAAATGGCTGAAAGAGGCATGGACGAAGGCGCATTTTAGTGAGGTTACGAAAGTGGATAATATATGCAACAACGCATGTGAGTCATTCAATGCAAAGATCAAACACAAAAGGAGTAAGCCCATCCTGACCGTAGCTGAAGAAGTTAACAAAATCATCATAAAGAGTATGGTTGATAATAGGAAGAAGTTGCAGAACTATCAAGGAATTCTCCCTCCTGTTCAACAAAGTAGGTTGAAAGCAATGACAACGTTGTCTTGCCATTGGACTCCTCAGTGGTATGGTGATGAAAAAGAAGAATTGTACGAAGTGCATGGCTGGCCAACCAATACGGTAGTTGACCTGGGCAACACACTTGCACTTGCAGGTTTTGGCAGCTCACAGGTAACAACTTTTATTTGTTCTCTCAATTAGTTAACAATGTCTTCATTCATGATAACAATTTTAATGGATCTTTTTATTTGGTTTGAAAGGAATGCCATGTATGCATGCAATATCAGCCATACAAGACATGGATGACAAAAGAGCTGAAGAATATTGTCATGACTGGTTGAAGATGGAAGCGTATAGACGAACTTACTGTTCCAACGTCAATTCAGTTAAGGAGTTGGATCTATGGAAAAAAATTCTACATCCAACACCAGTCCCACCCCCCAATGAAGCCTAAACCTGGAAGGCCGACAAAGAAAAGGAGAAGGGACAAAGAAGAACAATCAACTAGGTCAAAGACAAAGATGAAAAAAAAATACAACCCAATCCAATGCATGTACTGTGGTGAGGTTGGACACAACAAAAGAGGTTGTGCAAATAAAAAAACTATGGATGTTGAGGAACATGCTAGGCAGATGTAGCTGCAACTCGCAGTTGTTGTCCCTACTATAGAAGGTGCTGAACCTGAACTAAATGCTGCCCCTACTGATGCTGATATTGCTACAGAAGCAGAAGCACCTTTGCCTTCACTTCCATCACCCATCTAGCCTCCATCAGAGATTGACATCAGCCAATCCGAAAGCATTCCACCAACCCAAGATACACAACAGGTAGTATCATCACTTCTCATTCCTAAAAAATTTCAACTTCATTTAATCATCTAACAAATTCATTTGGTACTGGATTATACAGGATCAATTGGTAGCTAGGCCACCTAAGTTACAAGTGATTAAAAGAAAAGTAAGGTTAAGGTCCTCCTCTAAGCCTACTACAACTGGATCTGTGGCTGTTTCTACTTAGACCATTAAAGGGACAAGTTCTGAAACTGCTAAGAGGCTGCCCAACTTCATGACTTTTGTGCCTACTCCAGGCTTCAAGACTCCAAGGAAGAATGATGAAAAAGTTTGATTTGTTAGAAATGTGTTGTGGTTGACTCTTTTTTTGTATGGGACAACATTCTGTTTCTTGTTTTTTTGTACGGTATTTAACTCTAAAGGCAATGTGTTATGGTGACATGAGAACCTTATAACTTTGTTGTGGTATTTCTCTGTTAATACAATGTGACAATTAGTCTTCAATGACAAGTTATTACTAAGATTACTTACTTTGTTGCTTATTTTGTTTATGGCTTAACATAATTCATATGAACTGCGACAGAGAATTACTTGCAAAATTTGATAAATTTATAACAATTGACAGGGAATTGTTTCCAACTTCAAATACTACTCCCATTCAAGCCATGCAATTCAATACACCATTACATGTTCACAGAGCATAGCTGGTTTATTTAGAAGTACATAACAAACAACAGAGTATCATAACTACTCCAAACATCAAAATCATTAGCAGTTTTAAAGCTCTAACTTTAACTTCTAAGCTGCCCAATTTCCATGCCACCTTCACCCTCTATTCATCATAGTCATTTTCAACCTCCATATCAGTTCCTGCATCTTTCTTTGTACCACATATATCCACTGCTTGATAGTCATCATCATCAACCCACTTAAAATAATTGCAGTGACTGTCCTTCTACAATTTCAGAAATGAGTAAACAAAAAAATCAAAGAACACCCAACAGCACAGAACAAGATGAAAAATATTTAAGTTCTTTCAACATCACTCACCCGGTACCTTGCATGGAACAATCTATTTGGATTCTCTACTGTCCCAGATTTTTTAATCACAGTCTTCATCCCACAGAAACATGATCTATCATGAGTATTCAACCTCCTCCTTCGCATCGAAGTGCTAGAACTATCACTGTCGTGTGATGCATGCAACAAACCACTACCACAATCCCCATTTTCTATCTCCATCCAGGCAGTAAACCAAGGATTACAGCTCCTACCGAGGTCTATCGCCACCGAAAGTGTTCACGACGTTGTATTTATCGTTGAATTTGGGATTAGGGTTTGTCCACTCAAGGACTAATTTGACTTTTGAAACAAGACTTATCTTATCAGCAACAACATGGCACAACTTGGCATTTGCCACCTTGGTAGTTAACGGCACACATCAGTGAACGTTTGTCAACTCAGCGACGAAAATGACGGAAGGACGAATGTGACCAGGTAGGGTATCTTTGGGGACGAATTTAATTAATTTTATCTTTCAGAGACGAAAATGAAAATCGAGGTAGGTATCTTTCAAAGACGATTTTGACTATTAACTCTTGTTTTGATTACCAAAATTTACATGGTGGTAAAAGCTTAATTTTCATGTATACCTTACAAGTACTTGTATCAGCGTTTGAGGGCAAGATAATAGTAAAACTTCACATAATATAACAATTATAATCAAATTCTTTATGTATTAATCATAGACATTATTTTTATTTGTTTTTATCCTATTTTCTCTCATTACCCTCTAGTTTAGCTTGGACTTATATAATATATAAGACTAGTATAAATTTTTTAAATCAGTCAATGAAAAATTTAATTTTGACAATATTATTTTTGTTTCAACATCATAATATTATTTTTTGGGGTTTATTTTATAAAAGTCAAAAATTTATGCAAGAAAAACTTATAAAACTTTATATGAAAATTTTTTTCCGTACTTTTTTATCAGAGCAACTCTAACGCTTGAGTGCCAATATCACTTTTTTTTGACAGAGAAAATTTTTAACTGTTAAAAGAAAAGTGAAAAAAAATTTACATATTTTTCACGAAAAATGAGTCATTCTGAATGAGAATTTAGGAATGACCAATAATAACTTGCCAATGACAAGTTGTTTATTAAATAAATAATTATATTTTTATTTAATTAATAATTTATATTAATTATTTATATCATAATTAATATTAAATATTATTTATATTTATATTATTATATTAAATTAGCCGTTGCAAAATTAGTCGTTGTAAAATTAGCCGTTAGAAATTAGTCGTTACTATGTTACTGTTATTATTAATAAATTAATATTTTGTTACTCTATATGTACCACTTAGATACACTTCTATTCTCACACTCTTTATTATATTAATTTTAAGTATTTTAATTAATTAATTAAGTGGGACCACAATAGGGACTAAAGTTAGTTCCTCCTAATGGAAAAGAGAGAGATGTTTTGAGTTCCTATTTACTATTTATGACGCAAAAACTGATGTGAAGTTACTTTTTATGACAAGTGGGATATAAACAAAAATTGGGATAAATTCCCTACTAGAGATGGTCCAAAAGCCTGGCACTGGATTCCGTAGTAGGGACGCCTTAAAAGTGCGGTAGTGACAGGTTGATGACAATTGCCAGACTTTAAAAGCATGGCAATAATAGGTCTGTATCAATAATACATTTTTTTTCCACAAAAAAGTATGGTAAAAAAGTTAGCACGGGCGGCGAAACATGCAACCCTTCCTATTGCACCAAAGACCAATATGTTAACCTCATAAAAGTCATATATGTCAGATTTTTTATTTTTATTTTTTTGTCAATGGATTAGTCAATTTCTAATCCTAAGTATTCTAATGTATTAAACAACTTTCAATTTTAAATACACAATACACTCACACACTCCTTACACATTTTATTACATTTTTTTTCCAATATACTCTCTAGAATTTAAACTCTAGACTTTTAAAATGGAGAGGAAAAAAAAATGCCATATTATATCTCAGGTTTTGAATCTCAACTATAGCTGA
>NC_029774.3:27387046-27391650 GCF_000817695.3 Arachis duranensis | reverse complement strand
ACATATGAACTCTAATCTTTTAAAAACTCTTTAAAATATTACATAAAATAATTGTTAAAATAATTTGAAATGTATAATTTTTAAAATATTTTAAACTTGGTTTAGAATATTTTTAATAACTTATAAGATATAATTAATTTTATTCATTCACAAAATTTTAATTTAAAGCCCGATGAAGTCTAATTTCTCGTACTTTATTGTACGTATTTGTAGGGGTTTCATATAAATTCTTTATGCTTTTTGTTTTTAATTGACTATATTTGTGATTCTTGATGCTAATTATAATTGATGACAAATTAGTATAATTTTTAGCTATAAATTAAATAATTTTGTTATGTTATCAACAGTATTTCTGCCAATATCTGCCAACTCTTATTTATAATTATGTTTAATGGAAGTGTCTTTGTAGATGTGTCTAATAAAAATATCTTTTTTATAAATGTATTTAATAGAAGTGTCTTTATAAATATATTTTTTGGATGTGTCTCTTTATATATGTGTTTAAAATATAATAACTAATTATTGTTGGTAATAAGTTGGCAGATAATATGTTGATATCCTATACTTTTCCTAAATTAAATATGTTTAAATCTTTAATCATCCACGTGGTACCTTATTATGTTTTTAGCGTTTCAGGTCAAATTAGGTTCAAGTAAAAATATGGAACATATGGTCAAAAATAAAAAATGTCACAAAACATAAAGTTCAGCATACTTGGCCTCGTTCAAATGAGGATCTGCAGCCCAAGTCAAGCTTCGCCCAAGAGAAGAAATGTGGCCCAAGTTAAGCCTCGCCCAAGCGAGATATTGATGCCCAAACGAAGTAGCGTTCAGGCGAGATTTTGTCACCTAGACAAAAGTATTGTTATATGCCTGTGTTAATTAGCACGTGGGCTTGCAATTTGGGTCCCAAAAAAGTCCCATACATTAGATTTTTAAAGTATTTTAAGAAAAATTCAAGAAAAAACACCAAATCGTTTTTTTAGTTTTACTTTAATTCTCTTTAGTTTTAGATTTAAATTTAGTTTAGGTGTAATTTTGCCCTTATTTTTCATGTGCTCATACACTATTTTACTTGAAGTATTTGTTAGTTTCTTCATCTTATTATTTTAGTAGTAATCTCACATTAAGGCAGAAATGAAAATCCACTACCCTATATTCATTTTCATCATTATTTTCAGATTTTGTATGATGATGGATCCCTCCCGCCACCAATCAAGTTCTTTGTGGTTAAAAACTAGGAGGAAGAAACATACATTTTTTGGAGTGAATTACAAACTCGATTTTTATTTATTTTTTAAAATAATAATGCGATTCTTTGTATATATAGAAACGATTTATATCGGTTTTTATTTTTTATTTTTGTGACACAACGTAGTCTTTATGGGTATTTTTTGTCAATTATTAATGAAAAATATTGACGTATCATATTTAAAAATGGGCAAATTGTCTTTAAATTCAAATTGATTAGGGATTTATTTGTCTCTATTCTTTAAACAATATCTTTTTTTAATTTATTTATTTATTATATTAATATTCTTTTTTCAATAAATTATTGAATATATAGTATAATAAGTACAAATTAATTAATAAATTATTCAAATTTAAAATATCATTTATTATGAATTATTTTTAAATATAATTTTTAAATATATAAATAATAAATATTAAAATTCGATAAATACATTAATAATAATAATCCTATAATATACTATTAGTATTATGATTTAGATAATTTTCACAATAAAATAAAAACTAATGAACACATTATTTGATATACAGTAAAAATTTTTTGAGTAATAACAAATTTAATTTTTTTATCTCTTTAAACAAATTAATAATTATATTTGATATCTTTGCACTAAAATACACTATAAATAAGCTACTAATACTAAATGAACTAAAATCATCAATAATATTATTAATCTATTTATAAATTTTCATCGATTTATAATCTTATGACAATATGTACTATTAATAGATTAATAATATTATTGATACTTTGAGTTTGTTAAATTTATAAGGATTAATCTATACATACAAGTGTTTTGCATTTACAAGCTTTACAAGTTTGAACGAAACCCACCTATTAAACGCACTGCTTGTTACGTGCCTTTTTAATAGAATTATAGTGGTGAGCCAATAACCACCGTTGGTGTAGTGCCGTATCTTTAGGGTGGTAACCGTCCCTATTATCTTGGGGAGGTTGAGATACGGCTTTATGAGGCGGTTAGAGAGATTTTAGGGGCGGTTACTCATTTGAATGAGTGTTTATCTGCCAGCTAATCTCACATCCGACTTCTTCAGACCAAGTCGTGGTTAATACCGACTTCTTATGTGAAGGTCGGTACTTAGCTAGGCTTAATCCTTTAGATTAGGCCTTTTATTTGGACCTGGGCCTTTATCGTTGGGCCAGGGTATGAACAGTGCCCCTACTTGAGCCCAAATTTTCTTCAAAGTTTGGGTTCAAGTATTCAACTCGGGTACGTAGTCGACTTGTTTGAAGGAAATACGGGTCTTGGAAACCGACGTGATTTTCGCGACCTTTTGTTTCTGACAGTTACGTCAATTCAAGCGTCGTGTCCGTTGGGGAAGCATTGAGGGCTTTGGTAACGGTGCAATCTCATTAATGACTGCTCCGTTTTTACCATTATGCCCCTTGGCGTGTTTATAAATACTTTCCCTCTCTTTCATTTTTCCGTTTCTGCAATCTTTCAAACTTCTTCTTTCCTTGCTCGTGCTGTATTCTTGTGCTCGAAGATTTCTGCTCTTTCCAACCTTCACCTTTCGGATAAAGGTTAGTTTTATTTCTTTCACGTCATGCCTTATGTTTGCATGTGTTTGTTTTGTGGGTGAAGAGGTTGGTCTGTAGATTCTGGCTTCGTATCTTTCCTCTTTAGGGACCGTATTTTTTGATTTTCCTTTTCTTTTTTCCTTTTGTAGGTTTCTGCCACCTTTCTTTATATAAAAAATGGCTTCCGTAGATGTTCTTTCTTAGTGGGTTGATGTTACAGTCCTTGGGGAGGAACCCCTGGTCGATGCTGAGTTTATCACTCATCTTCGTACTCATCACCGGCTTTGTACTTCGGAGGAGGACGAGCCAAAATATGAGTTGATAACCCCGGGTCCGGAAGACCGGGTTTGTTTTGGGAGAGTTAATGAGGCGGCCCCTCATTTTTTCTTTATGTATGAGTGTATGATCACCCGTTTGGGTGTTTTTCTTCCCTTCTCCGATTTCGAGATATCTGTTTTGCATCACTGTAGAGTTGCCCCTACTCAACTTCACCCCAATTCTTGGGGTTTTTTGAAGATTTATCAGTTTATCAGCCATGCTCTGGACTTTCCGACCTCTTTGAGAATTTTCTTCTTTCTTTTTCATATGACTAAGCCCTTTAGTGGGCTAAACAACAAACAGCAATGGGTATCCTTCCGAGCCATACAAGGTCGGAGGATTTTCACCCTTTTTGACGAATCCTTCCATGACTTCAAAAACTATTTTTTCAAAGTGCAAGCTGTGGAGGGTCACCACCCCTTCTTCCTTGATGAGCACTCTTCCCCTCGCTTCCCCCTTTATTGGCTGGCGGCCTCCTCTCCCGAAAAGTATGGTCTAGATGACCTAGACGAGGTGGAGGCGGCCATTGTGGGGTTTTTCCGAGAAGCGTGGGGGAGGGCCCCATATTTGGATACTAGGAAAATCCTCCAAGGGACGCCGACTTTTGTTCGGTCTCAACTAGGTAGTGCATGCATCCCTTATTTCCGACTTGTTTCTGCCGACTTGATTTTTACCGACTTGTAACTTTTGGTAGTTGTTTCTCTTGTAGATATGGCGAAGAAAAATGCTCAGGAGTCTTACCAAAGAGTTCAGTAGGCTAAGGCGAAGTCCCGGGCTAGGTCCGGTGGGGCCAGAGCAATCACCTCTCCTCCTCCTCCTCCTCCTCCTCCTAAAAATGTAGGCACTCCCTCTCAACCCATTATAATTTCCTCTTCAACCTTGTCTCGACCACTCCCTTCTGCCCAACTTCTTCCCGAGCCAGAGAAGAAGAAGCGCAAGACTTCAGAGTCTGGCTCTTCTTTGGATGGTGGGGTTAAGGCGGATGCTCTTGCATTCGTCCGAAAGAACATCTATCCTTTTATAAATATGGATGATGTTTCTGTTCGGAACCACCTCACCATTCTGGCCGAGGAGAGTTTTAGGGCGGCGGGTGTTTGTGGTAAACTTTTGGACATTTTTGAAAAGATTCCCCTTAGCTCTTTGGGGGCAACCTCGAAGGTTGCAGAGTTAGAGGGGAGGCTCCTTGCTTACCAGGATCATGAGAGGGAGTTGAGGGAGGAGGTAGCTAAATTGAGGGAGGAGAGAGATAGCCTCCGGAAGAAGGAGAGCAAGCTGCAGGCCCAATGTACCATGGAGGCGAATTTGAGGAAGGCAGCACAGGACAGCTACCAAAGCTTATTTCAAGATATTGTGGCTGTGAGGAAGGATTTGCTGAATTCTCGGAACGCTTATGCCGAGTTGGAGGACTCTATCGCTGATGGTGCCGAGGAGTCTTGGAGAATTTTCCTGGAGCAAGTCAGAGTTATCGCTCCCGACTTGGATCTTTCTCCTTT
>NC_029774.3:27384062-27386949 GCF_000817695.3 Arachis duranensis | reverse complement strand
GACTCGGGGGCAGAGGATTATTGAGTCTCCTCCTCGTTCCAAAGATGCTCCGAGTTCTTCAGTCATTCTTCCGACTTCCTCTTCAGCTTCTCTTTCTGGTCCTGGTGGCGCTCCTCCTGACTCTGGTGGTGGTGATCCGTCTACTCCTCTGAAAAAATGACTTTTATTTTTTATGGCTATATGGGGGCTCGGCCTGTGGGTCCCCCCTTTTTTAAACTTATTTATATGTTTGTGTTGGTGACCTGTGAACAATTCCTTTCTGGCCCTTTGAGGCCGTTAACAAAATATTTCTGGCGAGTGCCCTTTTGAATAAGGGTGTAGAAAAATAAATGCCCTTTTTTGGATAAGGGTTCTAAGTTACCTTGTGCGTGTATGCTTTTCTAATTTCGATATTTCAAATCCTCTTGATCTTTTTCCGAAAACCTTTTTGTGGGCTTGTATCGTTTCTTCGAGCCTTTTCGTTTAAGGGCTTTTATGCAGCCTTTAAACTTTTCTCAGGTTTTCCAATCTCTTTTTCGTTATCCTTTATACTCAACTTTGCTTTAGTGAGTTTTTATGACTTAGGTTATTTTTGCGATGCGTTTTTCTTCTGCTCGGGGGACTTCCGAGTTTGTTTTACTCGGATTCTCATTTCGACTTGAGAGTCAGATTGTTCCCGAGCTTTTACGATCAACTCATATAACCTCTTTACGCCGACTTGTACCTCGTCGTTTTATCCTGACGACCATCTAGGTCGGTTCATGGGATTTTCACGTTTTGTCGAGCTTAAGTCGGCGCGTTTCGTATAAAGACTTAGAAAAATAAAGAAGGATATTATAAGAGATATTGTAAAATAAAAAGATCTTTATTAATTGCGGAGGTACCTTCTTGCTACTAAGGGTCTTGATAACTTATTTCCCTTAGCCTCTACTATGATGCCTCGTTAAAAACCCTTCTCCAGAAAAAACCCTTTTGGGAAAAAATCATGAAGTTGGGAAAAGAGTACATCAGGGAGTAGAGTTCGCTTTTAACTGTAGTACCTTTTCATATTACAAGCATGTCACGACCTTGATAGCTCAGTGCCGTTCAGGTCGGTTACTTTATAATAACCCTTCCCTAGCACTTCCTTGACTTTGTATAGTCCCTTCCAATTTGCGGCGAGCTTTCCTTCTCCTGATTTGTTGACTCCTATGTCGTTTCTGATTAGGACCAAGTCATCCGAGGCAAATGTTCTTCGAATGACTTTCTTGTTGTACCTGGTAGTCATCCTTTGTTTCAATGCCGCTTCTTTTATTTGGGCACCTTCTCGGACTTCGGGGAGCAGGTCGAGCTCCTCTTTGTGTCCCTGTATATTTCTGACCTCGTCATGGAGAATTACCCTTGGGCTTTGCTCATTGATTTCTATAGGAATCATGGCTTCTACGCCGTATACTAGTCCTGCCAGTATGACTTTGTTGGCTGCCTCGGCTTGCCCATTGGCTTGTGGGTGTTCTACCGAGGTGAACTGATGTTTTATTTTCATACTGGCTACTAAGCTTCGGAAAGTGGCGTCGGTGAATTGGGTTCCGTTATCCGTAGTAATGGAATAAGGTATCCCATACCTTGTAATGATATTTTTGTAAAGGAACCTGCGACTTCTTTGAGCGGTGATGGTGGCTAATGGCTCTGCTTCTATCCACTTTGTGAAGTAATCTATTCCCACGATCAAGTATTTGACTTGTCCTGGTGCTTGGGGAAAAGGACCTAACAAGTCCATTCCCCATTTTGCAAAAGGCCATGGAGAAGTGATACTGATGAGCTCTTCTGAGGGAGCTACGTGGAAATTTGCATGCATCTGACATGGTTGGCATTTTTTCACAAATTCTGTGGCATCTCTCTGCAAGGTCGGCCAATAGAATCCTGCTCGGATTACCTTCCTGGCGAGCGACCTTGCTCTGAGATGGTTTCCGCAGATCCCACTATGCACTTCCTCCAACACCTCGGCGGTTCTTGAGGTCGGTACACACTTTAACAATGGTGTTGATATCCCTCTTTTGTAGAGGACATTTCTCACCATAGTGTAATGTTGTGCTTCCCTTCGGATCTTTTTAGCTTCTTTCTCCTCCTTAGGGAGGATGTCGAATTTCAGGTATTCGACTAAGGGATTCATCCATCCGAGGTTTAAACCGACTACCTCAAGTACCTCTTGTTTATTTTCTGTTTTTGCTATCGAGGGCTCTTGGAGGGTTTCTTGAATCAGGCTTCTGTTGTTTCCTCCTGGCTTGGTACTTGCTAACTTGGATAGGGCATCCGCTCTGCTGTTTAGATCCCGAGTTATGTGTTTGACCTCGGTTTCTGCAAAGCGCCCAAGGTGCTCCAAGGTTTTTTCCAAGTACCTCTTCGTATTAGGGTCCTTTGCCTGATATTCTCCGCTTATTTGGGAGGTCACCACTTGTGAGTCGCTATATATCATCACTTTTGTAGCACCGACTTCTTCTGCCAATTTTAGTCCGGCTATCAAGGCTTCATATTCTGCCTGATTATTTGAAGCCGGAAATTGAAATCTCAAGGAAACCTCTATCTGGGTTCCTCTTTCATCAACTAGTATTATGCCTGCACCGCTTCCTGTTTTGTTGGAGGATCCGTCTACATAGAGTTCCCATGTAGTCGACTTGTCCTCTTGATCCCCTGCATATTCTGCAACGAAGTCGGCGAGACATTGGGCTTTAATTGCTGTCCGAGTTTCATATCTCAAATCGAACTCGGAGAGCTCTATCGCCCATTGAACCATTCTCCCTGCAACATCCGTCTTTTGGAGGATTTGCTTCATGGGTTGGTTTGTACGGACTCTTATCGTATGAGCTTGAAAGTAAGGTCGTAGCCTTCGTGAGGCTATTACTAGGGAGTAGGCAAACTTTTCTAGTTTGTG
>NC_029774.3:27363969-27381239 GCF_000817695.3 Arachis duranensis | reverse complement strand
TTTCGCCGCTCCATCTCCTCTTTGAGGTACTTTTCAGTTTCCTTTTGCTTCTCCCGCTCTTGCTCCAATTGTTCCAGGCGGCTGTGGACTAATCCCATTAGTTCAGCTACGTGGGATGGTCCGCCTTTTTCTGATTCGCGTTCGTCTGAGGAGTTTGCCTTCGGGTTTTTTACCCCGGAGGTGCCCTCTCTCTGCTGATGGTTAACCTCCTGATGGAGGGTTAAGTCCACATTGTTATTACCTGTGTCCAGATTCTCTTGTTCGGAATCTGTTTCCGCATGGCCTTCTTCGTGGGATCTGTCCGCCATCAATGGATGATCTCTCGGGTCCCCGGCAACGGCGCCAATGTTACGGTGGGTAACCGGAGATTAATAGAATAGATGACGTGGATTGGCCCAATGTCCGAAAGATGGTGAGCTCCGAGTTGGTTTGTACGCTGGAGCCTCCTTCCGACTTACACACGTGAGTGAATGGGGGGTGGTACCTGCAAAGACACTCCGATGCCAAAGTTAGCAAGAGTGTAAGCAGGTCTAGAGAGTATTGGGCTTAGATATACCTGAGAGGTGTCAGTGTATTTATAGTGGTGAGCCAATAACCACCGTTGGAGTAGTGCCGTATCTTTAGGGTGTTAACCGCCCCCATTATCTTGGGGAGGTTAAGATATGGCTTTATGAAGTGGTTAGAGAGATTTCAGGGGCGGTTACTCATTCGAATGAGTGTTTATCTGCCAGCTAATCTCACATCCGACTTCTTCAGACCAAGTCGTGGTTAATACCGACTTCTTATGTGAAGGTCGGTACTTAGCTAGGCTTAATCCTTCAGATTAGGCCTTTTATTTGGACCTGGGCCTTTATCGTTGGGCCAGGGTATGAACAATATATATATATATAGGCCACATCTCTGGTGGCCTTATTGTTGGTGGTTACAAATGGCTATGAGCTGACCCTACAATGACATTATGACACGTGGATTGTGCATTCATATCATTAAAGTGTGACTAACACATTAAGCCAGTAAATTATTTTTTGGTTATTGCAGGAGTTGTGTTGGATATACATGATATGCTAGGGATATGAATGTCAATTGGTGCAATCATTTTGGGAGGAAATTGGGTGGGTTTTGTGCCGGTCGGCGATACGTCGGAATTTAACCTCCATCGATGCAGTAGGTTCAAAGTGGAGAAAGCATAACATTGGTTATGTTTTGGAACGGTGTGGATGTCTTCGTTGTAGGCTGTGGTTATTGTGGAACCTGATGTGATGTTCATCCTTTGGGTATGGAGGAAGAAACTGATCAAAAAGGTCAGATTAAATCCGTGTACAACAGGCATTAGTTCTTGGTCTGCGTCCATAGAGTTTATGTTGTGTCAGTAGGAAATCGTAGTTGCAGATGGCGTTGGTACGAGGTTTCAGGTTGTGGCAATGGCACGAATAGGTTGAAGATGAATATGTGTTAGTGTCACTTTATTTTTTTGGGTTTTTTTTTTGTTTCAAAATGCCTTTGGGCTAGTTTTTTATGTTGTTTGTTAAATTTTTGTGGTTTCTATGTTTGGGCTAAGATTCATTTATTTTTGCACAAGTTTAATTGAATGTTTATATTAAGTGAAGACGGTTAAACAGGGATGAAGAAGGTTAAAGGTAGCTAAAAAATCATTACTTTATTCTTTATTATTTTTGTTAGTAGTAAACTTGGTTTTTGAAAATAAGAATTATATATTTAGATCCACGTCTTCTTGTTTGAATTCATTAGTCAAATTCTGGACCAAAAGAAACTTAGAAATACACCACAAGAGAAAGTGAAAGGCGTGGTACGGCAGGCAAATACACCACAAGAGAAAGAGAAAAGCGTGGTACGGCAGGCGGCGGAAGAGAATTTGACGGAAGAATCCGATTGAAATCCTTGTGACTTGACCCATCCTCGAGCATATTCATTAGAGCAGAAGTGGTCTCATTGTTCTGATTAGCGCCATTGGGGGGGGGAATATCACTAGCAATTCTCATAAGGTGTGACAGCCATGGAGTTTGTTAGCAGTTCTTCATTGGTCAGGGGGACCTAGCAGCAATGTAGGATCTGGTAGGAATGGGTTCGGGGCGGGCGGGTCTTAGTGGGTTTTTGGTAGGGTTTAAATGCATAGTTCAAAACAAAAATAAAAAATAAAAAATAACAAAAAAACTAAATGCACACACTCATAATTACCATCTTGATTAGAAGAGTTACCGTTAGTTTACCAATAAAAAAAAGTTATTGTCCTTCAAATTCGGAGTCATGTGATTGAATTTGATAGTCAACTGCTACGTGTTACATTATTACAGGATCATAGGGTTATTATTATTAACGTATTAACTGAATTTTAATGTTTATTATTTATGTATTTAAAAATTATATTTGAGAATTATTTACTTAGTTTCATAATAAATGATTTTTAAATTTGAATAATTTATTAATTAGTTTGTATCTATTATACTATATATTTAATAAAATATTGAAAAATATTAATATAATATTAAAAAATAATTTAAAAAAATATTATTTAAAGAATAAAGATAAATAAATTCTTAACTAATTTGAATATAGAAACAATTAAGTTTTTGTCTACTTCTGAATCTGACACGTCAATATTTTTTATTTAAAGTTAACAAAAAAATACCTATAAAAATTATATTAGGTTACAAAAATAAAGAATAAAAACTAAATAAATCGTTTTTATTGTAAAAAATTATGTTATCATTCTAAAAAATGACAAAGATCGATAGTTCACTCTACTTTTCGGCCGCCGGGGGCTATTCAAAAGAATTTCTAAATTATTGCCTCTTTCCTTTGGGTGTTAGTTAACTAATATCTTATGTTCACTGGTTTATTGGTTAGGAGGCAAACCAAAAATCTAGGCAGCCCCTCGCTCCCTTTGGGCATGTTGGGCTTTTCCCACGTGCAGCCGTCTTGATCCCAGTATTATATTCTATAGAGTACAAATTCAAAAGTCAGACACGATAAACGGCCATTATGTTGGTGCTAATTGCTGAATGGATCCGAATAATAATAATTGAAAGTAAAAGTATAAGGTACCAATATATTATTTGTCAATTTATTACTAATAATGATTAATTATTATATTTTAAAAATATATATAAAGAGACATATCTAAAAAATATATTTATAAAGATATTTCTATTAAACACAGTTATAAAAAAAATATTTTTATTAGACACATCTATAAAGACACTTCCATTAAACACACTTTTAAATAAGAGTTGGTAGATATTGACAGAAATATTATTAGTAACGTAGTAAAATTGTAATTGAAAATAGTAATCATAATATGGACGAGATTATTGGTTGTATCAAATGCATCTTAATCTATAACTATTATTACATATGAAAACAAAAAACAATAAAAAAAAAACTAGTATACATCATGCATGAGATATGATAATATTAGATGTAAATAAAAGTTATAAAATATAAAATATAAACTAAAAATAAATTAAATAATATATATATATATAATTGATTTTTATTATGTACATAGTATTTTTGCATAAAATATTTGAGTAGTATACTTACCTTCTTAAATGGAAATTTTATTATCGTCACTTTAAAAAAAATAAATATAAAATATTGAGTGATTTAGTAGTAATCATTTTCTTTGTCAAAAAATGATTATGCATAGTATTTAAAAGGAATTTGAATTTTCTAAAGTTTTGAATTTCATTTTAGAGAATAAAGTGTGATCTTTCACCATTAATTTCATAGGTGGGATCAAGAATAAATATAAAAAAGAAATTATTTAAAGATAAAAAGATCATACTTTATTCTCTAAAGTAAAATTCAAACTTTAGAGGATCCAAATTTTCTAAAAGAAGTTAAAATTGCTAACGTAAAGATAGAAAGAAATATTGTCGAAATATGAAAAGTTAACATAGCGATATAAATAAATATGCATATTCTGATTTTTTGTTTTGATACCTAAAATATAAATTTTTTAACAATACTGGTTTAGATAATTCTCAGGGATTAAACCAAAATTTCACAATATATTGCACACACTAAGTTTTGATGAAGATTAATTTTCAATTTTTTTTATTTATGAAGCTTGAGGTCAATTTTTAGACACATTTTACATTCGATATTTATTAATATTAGTCTAATACATTTATTTTTTATATTTAATTGTATTTTAATAAAAAAATTATTTTTTAAATATGCTTGGATATACTTAAATACTATCTCAATATATTCAATTTTATTTTTAACATATATTTTTAAAATAATTTTAAAAATAGTATATATTATTATTTATTAAAACAAAAAATACTTTAAATATTTTATATAATTAAAAAAATATTAATAAAATTTAAAAAATCAATTTATATTTTAATATTAATAAAATATTAAAATATTTATAATTTATTTAAAAATATTTTATATTATATATATAATATGTCTACTGCTTATAAAAATTTAAAATTCATATATCTTCATATTCCGTGTCTAAAATAACAACACATCAAAAAGACATAATTTTACTTGATAATTTTCTAGTTTACAAATAACAACACATCAAAAAAACCTACGAACCAAAAAAAATTTATACATCTCTAAAATACGTTTAATGCATTGTCTAATAGTAACTAAAATCATTCTACTTGATTTATAACAAAAATAATAAAAGATCAAAGTGAATGATTATAATTAGTTTTAATAATTTAATTTTTATATACCGGTAATATTAGAAGAGTTTTACCTAAACTCATTATCAACAAATATAATTGATTTTTAAATTCATTATCTAAAAATCATTTAAAACCCAAATATGATTAAATGATCTGTAAACAGAATATTAAAATTAAATTCTATTTTTAAACACACATAATAACTAAATAAATATATTTAAAACATTCAATTTTTAAATAAAATGTCCATAGAACTTCTCACATTTTTTGTTTTATATTTTGTGTTCTCTTAAAACATTGATTTTTGAGTCTCCAAAATTAGAGTACAAATCAACTTTTAAATTAGTAGTATTAGAATCAAACCACATCATTGCTTTAAAAACATATGAGAAAAGAGATATTTAAAAACGACGCTGTCCAACTGGAGATGTGGCAACAACAGTAATGTCGATGCACGTGACAGAACACCTAAACAACTTTGTTCCGTTTCATTATATAAGCCGACGAAAAGATATAAAAAGTTTAATAATATCTATTATTCTGGAGAATGTAATTAGTATTTTAAAAAAAATTAATTAATTCAAAGACAAAATTTTCAAAAGACCTAATTATTATTTTATTTATTGTCTAAAAAATTGTTTAATACATAAATATAATTGAATAACGGCTAAATGATAGTGCATCAAAATTACACATTATTTTTAAACTCACATAATAAATAAATAGATTTAAAAACATTCAATTTTTTCTCTAATAAAATTGTCAACTTCTGCATTTTGATGAAATAGTTCAAGGCTAGTGCGATGTCGTGACACCATGTTATCACTGATCATCATCAATTTTATTTTGCAGCAGTGGTTTTTGGGAGTCATGAAATATAAAATAAAGGAAGGAAACAAAAAGGGTCGTCAATCAGGAAGTTAGAGCAATTTAAAATTGGTGAATTCTTCCAAACCCATGGCAATTTTGTGGGTAAGTTACCCTTGCACATGTGTCTTTATCTCAGCCATTGATCAAAAAAATTTTCAACCTTGCATTAATACATTCATTGATAATAGCAAAAGCCTTTAATGAACATATACTATAACAAATACTACATTAATTATTGTATACATATACTATATAGTGTATTGGGGAACATTTATAATTATAATTTATAATCTCTAACTTGTTTTTCATTTTATAAAATACCATCCATCACTTTCTGAAATTCAACATGCATATCTCAAAAGCCTTTAATTCATGTTTCACTTCCTGGAAAACGCATAGAACCCACTGCCTGGTGGTTTTTCCGCCTTCGTTCTATACCCAGTACCGAACCCTGAAATTTGTTATCCTAGAACCCACTACCGAACCCTGTTTGATTTTTTCACCTTCGTTCTATACCCAGCGTCCATTTAGCAAGAATGATATCCTTCGAGTAACAGGTTCCGGAACTGGTACTCTGCTTTCGTCGGATTAGCGTCGACGTCAACTGAGGAGAGGGCGAACGCTAAACTGATGTGGCTCTGATAGAGAAATTTGTAGCAGAACTTCTGCTAGATCCGAAGCTGTGGCTGCTGGAAGCTAGTTTACTAACAATCAATTTTCGGCTGCCTTTGAATTAGGTGCGTCGGATTAGGTAAAGGTCACCTCCCTCCGACTCCGACAGTGCATTTTTTATCCGCCGAAGCTCAACCTCTGCTTGTCATCAAGGTATGTCCAGATTAGTTCAATTTGGATGATAGTCTATGCCTTTTTAATGGTTCTCTGTTTAGGGTGTTGGGTTGCTATCCTTGAATTTGGAAATTAAGCTACATTATCTAGTTCTATGCTGTGGCTAGGTTTGGGGAATTGAAATTAAATTGGGTTAGTTTAATTGGATTTGGTTCATTTAATTTTACATGCAGCTTATTTTAGCTTCCCTTCGTTGTTGCCATTGGCTCCGTTTATTGACATTTTTGGGTAAAATTATGGCAGGGGTTAAATTATGTCCATAAACGAGGATGATGTGAAGAATGATTCTGATAATGATTTGGGTGATGATTTCGATTATCAACCGAATGCAGAAGACAATGCTGAAGACGACGATGTGGATTCACTGGATTCTACTAGCAAGAGTGAAGAAGTTTGTGGTGTAAAAAGAATAGCAGATCTAATGGTGGAGGATATTTGGAACCTGGAGTTTAGGACAGAGGATGAGGCCTGCCAGTTTTATAACGCTTATTCTTGTTGGCATAGATTTGTAATGAGGAAGGACGACGTGGTTAGGGATAATCAAGGTAGAATTATTAGCAGGCAACTTGTTTGCAACAAAGAGAGCTGGAGAAATATGAGGTATCTTGATATGGATGATAGATCAAGGGAGGCAAGGTCGCTAACGCGAACCAAGTGTCCAGCTCGGCTTAGGGTAAAGCTTGACTACGGCTGCGGTAGATGGAAGGTATCATGTTTTGTGGAATCTCACAACCACGATCTGACGCCACCCCAATTTGCGCATATGGTATCGGCCAATCGTCGTCTCACTGTGACTGATAGAGTCCAAGTGGAAAATCTTCATAATTTTGGTGTCAAGAGTTGCCATATTATGGGGTATATTGCATTCCAGAAGGGTGGATATCGTCATGCTGGCTTCACACGGAAAGATTTGTACAACCACATCGATCGCTATCGTCGGGCAAAAGTTAAAAACGGGGATGCCAATGCGGCAATAAACTATTTGATTGGCAAGTCAAACAACGATCCGCTGTTCTTTGGAAAGTATACGTTCACTAGTGACAAAAGGCTGGAGCATATTTTTTGGGCAGATGGGCAGTCAATTATCGACTATCACTGCTTTGGAGATATTGTTGCCTTTGATTCAACCTACAAGAAGAATAAATACAACAAGCCTTTGGTCATTTTCTCTGGATGCAATCATCACGGGCAGACTGTTATCTTCGGCTCCGGCCTACTATCCGACGAAACCACAGAGACGTATAAGTGGTTGTTCAGCCATTTTGGATAAGCACAACCTTGTTGGTAGTACCTGGATGGAGAAGACGTACGAAACTCGTGAGATGTGGTCCCATTGTTTCCTCCGGGATAAGTTTTTCGGTTACATAAGGACGACATCACAGTGTGAAGGTATAAATTCTCTCATCAGATTTTATGTTAATCGCAAGAACACCCTCATTGACTTCATGCATAACCTGGATAGGGCCTTAAAGGAGTATAGAAACAACGACTTAATAGCTGACTATAAGTCTCAATGCTCAGAGCCATTGATGATTACCTCGTTGGAGGTATATGAAAGATCTGCATCATGTTATTTCACGCGAAACATTTTCAAGGAAATTCGTAATGAGATTCAGAGGGCAGGGGCTTTGAATATAATGGTACTAAGCACAACCTTGGACAAGGTAGAGTTCAGTGTGACTGCTCTGGGAGACCCGGCCAAAGATCGCCGGGTGGAAGTCGATAGAGGTAAGAATCTGTTCTCGTGCTCGTGCAAGCTGTTTGAATCACGTGGTATTCCCTGTAGTCATATCTTCTGTGCCATGAAGTTCGAAAACATACTTGAGTTTCCAGATTCGTTGATATACAAAAGGTGGACAAAGAATGCAAAGAACGAATTTATTAGCACAGAAATGCATGTGAATGATGACATCGAAAGCGTCTTAAAGTTTTGAGTTGGAGCATTGGCATCGAATTGCAACAAGCTGTGTGATATTGCTTGCAAGGATCTTGCAGACTTTGATGAAGTCCAGTCTGAACTTGTCAATTTAGTTATCCGCCTGCAATCACGCAAACAAAGCAAGTCAACTCCTAATGTTAACGTGGAAGGCATCAACGATCCATTCGTTGTCAAAAGCAAAGGAGCCCCTTCCAAGAGGTCTGCTTGGAGGAAGAAGAGAGCATGCTCTAATTGCCACAAGTACGGTCATTACTACAAGCGCTGTCCAGATCTGATGCAGCATAGTGTGGAAGGTAACCATCGCGATCGATCATACGGCAATGCATCAGCCAAGGACTCAAGTTTTAGTCCAGAGAGGGTTGCTAATTCTTCGAGGTCGTTCTCAATTAAGTCCGAACACTACTCAGGACCTAATACCAAGGTACGATCTGTTTATTCGAAATAGGCTCCTGCTGTGAAAATCTTGTTCGGTGTGTGTCCCTTTAAAGACCATTAAACTATGTGAATGCTCCTCTGTTTGGGCAGCGTTTTAAAAAGGGTGGAACAAGGAAGTTTACGGCGACGGGTATGAGGAACCGGAAGGGTAAAGACAACACTTTTGTTGAGGTAATTTTTTTGAATATAAACATCTAATTTCCGTGTCATGAACTGGGTAAATTAATGATGATCTCGGACTTCTTGTCTAAAAAAAAAAATTTATAAAACAGCGGAGCCTCCATGAAAGCAGCGAATCCATTGACATCGCGTCCACGAATGGTGTTTTCAATAAAAATCTCTACTCGTTAACACAGGTGTGATGCGTAAAACTCCTCTTAACCACTTTGCGATTAATGACCATTATGGTTTTATGCATGATTATAGTTTCTGATTGGGGATTATGATGTTATCAGCAGGTGAAGGAGTCACAGCAGGACAAGAGACATTCATTCAAGAACGATGAATGCGTTAATGATGTCGTTGATGATAAATGTGACACAGGACATGTGCAGATCGATGTCCGAGATCCGTTAACATTGTCACTGCCTTGTGGCAACAAACAAGGATCGTACATGGCATTGTTCGCGTCGATGCACAGGACACTTTGACCATTTCAAGGAATTAGTCTTCTGAATTTAGTGCAATGCAAGTATAATTGGTTCTAAAAGCATGATCTATCCTGATTTACTGACCGCAATGTATTACTCACTGCTTGGGATTGAGGAGTTTTATAGTTGTAGTTATTTACGTTAAGTATGAACAGTGCTGTGTTCTTGTTGCAATAAATTGCGGTAGACTTTTGGGTAACGATTTGCAACCATTGTGATTATGCAATTCAGTTGATCAATTAGAGTTGTGTAAATTGATTTTTTTCCCTACTTAGTCCATTATGATGACAATAATGAATATGCATGTGTTTTGCTTACATTGCTGTATTTTAGTTGAAGTTTATTGTGGTTGCATTTGGAGTAAGGATTTCCTACCATTGTGGTTATGCAATACAGTTGAAAAAACAGAGCTGTGTTAATTGAATTTTTTTCCTTTCTTATTGCATTTGATTTACCAACCAAATTATTTGATTGAATGGGTTGTAGTCTCCAAGGTTGAATTGTTCTTAGATGGTTACGAATCTCTTTTGTAACGTTGAGTTTGTGAATCTACTTTGTTATTATGGATTTCCTGTATTCATTGGAAATTTTATTTAAGGGAAAATGGCACACTGCGTATGAAAGCAGTTTGAAATATATATATAGATATACGAAGCAGATAATTCGTAAACAGAAACACATTTTTATTCGCTCATATAATAGTTTCGATTGTTAGGTTCAATAACATTTTGAGGTTGTTAGAGTCTAACATACTGACTGAATTTAACACTAGAAACAATAAATGTTTGAAACACTGCGGACATGTCCTTTAAGTTGTACAATAACGACTCTTTCTATGTTCTCAACTACTTGACTACGGCATTATTTTACTTTGACAGGCAGGGTTTTCCTTCCTGGCATTGAGAGCTTGAATATTTCTAGAATGTAGTCATCCAGCATCCGTAACATTGTTTACTATTATGACCTGATATTAAGAAAACTCATCACGACAACTATACACATTAGATGAATCAAAAAAATCAATTAATTCAGTAAACATAAAAAAAAGGATCCACGAAACTGCTAGTTACCCTTTAGCCTTTGGGTTCTAGGTTCTTCATCAATTTCCTTTCCCAGTGTTCGACCTACATACACAACAACAGCATATGTTAAATATAAGTATATAAATCCAAAGAAATACATCACATGGACCAACCATACATTAATCAGATTATTTTAATAGCTCTACTGCATGCGCCCAAACACCATCCGAGACACTTGTACTCTAAATTACAACAAGAAGCATCTTTTTTTTTTACCTCTAGACGGATTTCTTCCGTGGGAAAATGAATCGGTGCCGCAGCACAAGTGCCTAAGTTGGTTTGGGAATGGTACTTCTCATTTTCACCATCTTCCTGATCTCTTGGGGGAGAAGCAACGTCATCTGTTCCCTTCGCGCATCCTCGTCGTGCATTGAGATGAGATATGGTTAGTTAATATTTTGCTTTTTTCTTCCGTGCATAATTATGTGGAAAAGGTACCGCGGTCGTAAGTACAACTGTTCGTGAAACATATATGGAGTTCCGCTACGTATGAAAATTATGAATTACTCAAGACAAAAGCCAAGGCAGTATTATCGAGGTCTGTAGCCGATGACATGTTGTCGAACTTTAATTTAGTGTGTCAAGCCGACTACAGAAGACGTTCCTTGTTCGGCTAAGTGGGAATGAGTATCAACTCCAATTTTGTCGAAGCTACCAACGGGTGATGGAATGAAAGTCAGACGGAGGAATGTAGATGATAGTGTTTGGTTAAATGAAGGTTGGTATGCACTTCCTGAGTTCTTAGCACTAAAACATGGATATTTTGTGGTTTTCAAGTACATGCTAAATCCTTATACGAATTAATTGTGATCCACTTTGAGTGATGCAAAGTTTGACTAGTCAAGTTTGAAATGTTTTCATAACGACCAGCAGGAAGTGATACGGAAAATCATTTCCCACATCCGGTGCTCGTGATGGAAACCGATCAACCTCGAAAATTCAATCATCTATTCACTCAGTAGTGTCATAAGGAATTCATCATGGATTAACCAGTGTACAAAAAAACAACAAAATACCCATGCCTCAGCGCTAAGAAACCAACAACTCCATACCAACTTTCATTCAAACAAACACGAGCATCTATATTTTTTCTCAGTCAAAACTTTTTCCCGTCACCCGCTGATATCTCCGACAATATTGTCTCCGACAACATTGTCTTAAAAGAGCCTAACCAAGTAACCCTTAAAATTTTATTCACATTACAACCATCACGGCATTGTCTTACCTTCATAGTCAGATTTGTTGGCTACTTTGGGTTCGGTTATTGAGTGGCTTCACATGTGACTGCAGTTTCCAGCATCCGAACGGCGACGGCAACCCCATGGCTGTCAATTTCATCGACCAACGTGCATCTTGGATCACAAAAGTCCACCCAGCAACACTTGGAAAGAACACTGCTTCCCGAACACAATCTGAAATCCCAAAGAGACACATCAGGTATAAAACACTCAATAAGTCATTCATCAAATCAATTATATACATTAACAACCATGTTCCAACAAAATCATCTCCAACTACACAACCTAATATAATGAATTCACAAATTATTCCATAAATCGAGAAGAACTTACCATCGTATCGACGAAAGAGCCACTTTGATTTAGCGAGAAACAACCCATCCTGTGAGTCGATACAGGGCATCCATGATACTACCGCTAATTGTGACGATTTGTGAAATTAGGGAAAACCTCAGCCGAACGAGCGTTGATGGGGTTGAAGACAATCTGCCCATTTGTAGAACCCTCGCTTGGTGTTGGATAGAGTGATATTGGATGTGGATAAAGTCTTATCTCATTAGGATCGGCAATTTGTGGTTCTCGTTCTTCTCTTCCAGATCCACCTCTTCTTATCTATGCGCTGGACCTGCAAAATAATTAAAAAAAAGGCAGACACTCCACGTAGACCAGTGACCCAACTGAGATCCAAGCCCAACAACAATAAATTACCCACCCTTGAGAGATTAAAATAAACTACGGTTGGGCTATTTTACTCATTGATTGGGCCGAATTAAGTTTTTACTATTCTGTTCATGTGTCAAAAAGAAAAACATTTTTCGTTAAACCAAGTTAAAAAAAAAATAACTGTTGACATACGGCTTCATTCAAACATTACCGGTGTTTTCATGTTTCTCGATGAACTTTTTTTTCTTTAACATTTTGAGGTGAAACTAAACCAATTTTTTAAAAAAAAAACCCTTTACATTGTAAATTTAAAACCCAACATATAAAGAGAGTTTCACATACAAAAATACGAGGTTTTGTTTTCTTCCTTGCCAATTGGGCCAGATTTTTTTTATACTTTTTTGTAAAGGCCATCAAACATTTATTCTGGCTATGCTTCAAAATAAAAAAAAAATTAAGGCAACTCTGCCATTTGTACTTGAAAAACTAATTTCTGTCCAAGACAGTTAAAATAGAAAAGTCAATTAAAAAACAAGCAGAAAAATATAACATTTGCGAATGCGATTCTGTTTTAGGGTTACTACCAAAAGTTGTTTTCAATTTCATAACACCAAAAAAAAAGTCATTATAACTGTTCAACAAACAAGACACATATAATACTTTCTAAACCTAATGGAAAAGTCGTTACATGATATATTTTGAAACTGAGGTCAAACACAGGGGCTAAGCGCCTTCAGTCACTCATCCTTCTGCATCCTATCTGCATCGGACCTGGATGATCGTCACTGGCTCCGTTGATATCACCTCGAAGACACCCACGCCACCTGGCTTGAAGTTGCACAATGAAGCAAAGTTCTCCCATCCTCCAGAAATAACGCCGAAGCTACCATCCTTTTTTCCACTATACCTTGTATATGTAGCTTCGACCTGTATGTGGCCATGTGTGAGGATGACAGGGTGTCTCTGACCAGTGAAGTGACTGAGATGAGGGACGTTCGGCTGATTATAACACAAGAAATTTCAGTTAGTATTATCTACTTTAACGCCTACTTCAGTAAAACAACATTCCAACCAAAATGTCTTAACAACTTAACGCTTACCAATAATCGCGACGACATCATTCGAGCAGTTAGGTCCATCACAAAGAAAGGCCACTTGCTTTTGACCTTTGCGGCAACCGCTCTAGCACTGGCTGATGGAGGGATGTTGATGCACTTTGCAATTTCATAATTACCAGTCCTTATATATGGTGGCTCTTCAGGATCACGGAGTTGGTACGAGTTCTCAATGCCACCAAAATCAAAAATCCTGACTTGGAAATTGGAGTTTCCTTTGTGTGTGAAATATAGCATGGAGTCCAGATTGATTTTGTACATCTGATAGAACTCCTCCCAGCCTCGAGTCAATGCAATTTTGCCACTTTGGAGCTGCGTCCAGAAGCACCGACATGGGTTATTCCTTTCGTCAGGCACAACGAGGTCCATGTAGGGGGTACGGTTTGGTAGCTCATCGGGAGTTATAGGTAATGACTGTTACAAAATGGTGAAGTTCTGTCAAAACATCGATAGCATTGCAAAAACTCTAAAATTAAGAGGTGTTAAGGAAACGGATGTTAGTTACCAGTTTGAACATTGAAGGCCTTATTATTGGCTTCAGAAACCTCATCTTGTAGCTTTGTGTCGTACCGTTATCAATCTCTTGGACTCTCTTACCCTTGTCCTTCGAAGTCGTCGTCTATGGCAAGTGTCACACAGATGCCAAGTTCAGAAAGGAACAAGGTCAGAGTTCATTTAAAAAAACCCATACAGTAGAAGCTTCTGATTTAGAATCAACACACATGCATGTATTTGAAATTGGAAACTAAGTGGTTCAATTTTTCCACACACAGTGCAACTATATTTTGTTGTAATCGTTTACTGTCGTGATCTATTAAATCTTTAGCAGAACAATCTTAATCAAACCTAAATGCATAAAATCCTTTTCAGACGATCAAATCAGAAACCCAAATCATTCCCCCAATCATTTAAAAAATGCTCTAACCATCTTAATTTGATTTTACTACGATTGCATTTTTAGTACATTGACACTAAATGCAGATGATGATAAACTAAAGACCACTATCAGGATAAGAGTTAGGATAGAGTTTCACCTTGATTGACATATTCTCCGAGACGAAGCTGTTGGAGTCGATGCCTTCAGCAGTGTATTCTGTGTTATGTTGGGGTTGCTTTAAGGGTTTTTCTTTTAAAAGAAGATGGAAGGTGAATAGTGATTACAGAAGGATACTTATGTTACACGCTTGTGAATCAAAAGAATATATAAAGTAAAAAAATGAGGGGTTAAAAACGCGGCGTTTTTACCAAAAAAATTTAGTGAGTAATTTATTCAGCTACTTAAACGTTGTGGTTTTCGATAATCTCCAACAAATATTCTGTTCTGTCCCAATAACTCCCCGTAAATCCCTCTCCTTCGAAGTTCGTTTTCAACGAAATACTAAATAACGTATAATTTAACTCGAAAAAAAAAACCTAGGAAAAAATCAATTATTAATTGATTGCTATTAACCGCATTAATTTAATAAGTCGGTTTATACGTAACTACTACTATTTCCTTTGAAAATTAAATTCTTCAACAATTGATACTACCGAAATTAATGCTAGATTAAATCAAAACCGCTAGAAACTCGAAACTAACGTTTTAAAATTTTTAAAATTAAATTTAGTTTTTTACATAACCTGATTATTGGGTATCTTTTTTTCTTTTTTAACATGCCTGTGACTAACTATCTCGTAACTATTATCGTTTATATTTAGATTCTTCAACGAAAATTATTAAACTACATAAAATTAAAAAAAAAATCTGTGCACATTTATAAACGACACATTTCCAAAACATTTTGATAATTAATTATATATTTGATAATCAATTATACGTAACGTTTTCCAAAATTCCGGATAACACAGAGTTGGCTAATAATAAGTACCCTCTACCACTGATTCGACGTTTGGATTAATTTTACATTAAAAGGATTAATAAATTCTCAACTAACATAGTCACATAGCAAAGTAACTGAAGAAGAAAAAAAGCTACGTTCATTAACCAACTATTGTTCGTCTGAAAACATCGTTGGCATCTCCCTCCCTTCAACCACAGCAATCGTTGAAGTCATTAATCTAGAATGGAGTCTGGATTCCGGTAAGCATCTTCTTTAAATTTTGCCACCTCGTCTGATAGCAGCCGATTCTGTAAAGAATTAAATGGAGCATATTGAAATAACTGAATGCATTGATTAATTAAATAAAGAGTGACAAAATGTTTGGCTGCTCCCTTCTTTTATGGTTTCGGGCCACTCTGTTTTATTCGTTGTTGTTTCTACATGTTGGTTTAGGTATGTTAATGCATTAAGGAACATTCAACAATTGTACAACCAGTTCTATGTGTTTGGGCTCTTTGCAACAGATGTACGTATATCCACAATTTTGCCTTCTTTTGTTGTTATGATTCTGTTAAAAAACGTTTGGAAAACTAAGTTACCATGGTTTTGTCTTGTTCCGCCACAGGATGATGTTGAATTCCCATCTAATATTGTGCATCTCTTCAAGTGGTACAGTACCACTGATCTTTATTTGGTTGACACTCAAGACAATTGCCTCCACATCACACCCAAGCAAGAAGGTAATAGGTTCTGGATAAAGGGAGCTGATTTAGGTAGGATACGACGCATGTACAGAAGAAGTTCTTTGCTGAGTGTGGAGCTTAGGTACGTCGGCTGGGGAGTATTCTACATGCTCGTCCGGGACATTAACCGGAAAGATGAACCTCCGTGTGTTGTTGATGAACTGTATGCACCGAAGGTTTTGCCTGACTATATCATTCAACGCTTAGCTTCGGTGTGCGGGGCTTACTTCAACAAAGAAGCCCAACTTAGAGTCTACCAGACCGAGATGTTCCTGAGGAATAACCGCCGGATCCAACAACAGCAATATTACGATACTCAGCAGTCAGGGTGAGTAACAATGTACCATTATTTTCTGGTATAATTTCTCATGTTTTCATGTTTTCTACCTAAGTTTTTTTCAACTCAACTACAGTGTAAACAAGAGGCAACATGGTGGGGGGGCTGAGGCAGGTCCTAGTAAGCGACACCGACCCCAGACCTCTCCTGAATCGTCTGTCAACCAGGGGTCAAATTAACAGATTTATGGAGACCTATAAACTTTCCTGTGTAGTGTAATTAATCAAAATGTTATCCTTAATGTGTTATTTTTAGGTGATGTAATGTGTTTGACATTTGGTGATCAGCTTTGATATACTATGGTTTGTATTTATGGTGTGTATGTTGGTTTCTATTTTATTGCATCTATGTTTGGTTATCAGCAGTGTATCGACCAGATATTGACTGCTACAGCATGCGAATACAATGCTACTGAATGCAAATGATCCTATACGCACGTATCATATATGACAACATTAGTATGTGGGAAAACAATGGATTATGTTAAGCATTAAACATGAAAAAAATTTCCGGTTAACTGTTAGAGTTTTAACTATTCTTCTTGTTTAACATTTGTTTGTGGCCATAACAAAATAATTGTAACAATATTGTATTCCCTCAAGAATGCTGGGTTTATTTGATTCTTTAACTTTGTTATTTTTAAGTTGTAGCACTCTCCCGGTTTTGGGTTTTCAAAAAAGTCAAGAAAAACAAAGAAACGTACTATATTTCCAAAACACGTACATTCTCACGGGCCCACTTAAATGTCATTTATAATTTTTGGTCATTTTTGGTCATAGTGTAATAATTATTGACGTTTTAAAAAAGATTTTTTTCCTAACAACACCTTTAGGGCCCACGAATAAAATTAAAACTTAAACAC
>NC_029774.3:27344103-27363748 GCF_000817695.3 Arachis duranensis | reverse complement strand
AATGGTCGTATGGTTTGTTATTTCCAATTTAAACTTCATGACCACAGCCGAATAAGGAACCGAATTGATCAAGATTCTATCAACACAATCAAGTAACATGGAAAGATAATCTAACTTGGATATTAAAAATGAGCCTACAACGTATATTTCATCTCCCTTAACAAGTAAAGATTCTGTTTGAACTAGATTATTTTGAAAAAAAAAAGAAACTAACCTTTATCGTAAATTGTATGACGATAATGTGTTCCTGTCCACCATCTGATCCAACATTTCATGCCTTGTATCGTATGATGAACGACATTTTTGTCCCCCATGATAATGCGCGGTATTGATGCGTCGTTGAAAAGAACGAAAGCAAAATCACCCGATTCTTTATCCCTCCGAGGCATGACTGTCACCCTTTGAACCACATGACCAAACATGTTGCAGAAAAACTCAGCAATGCCCTCTGCAGTGGGCATGGACTCTCGACCGAAGCATACGGTCAGTGTCTTTGGACGTTCCGCGTCATCCAGCTCCTTGCTGACGTACTTCTGCTTTCCCTTATCTTGCTCAGTTTGCCTTCCTCCTTGTTGCATATGCATTCCTCGGCCATTGTTATGTCTACTCAATGCCTCTGGTGCAACCGATATGCACTGGTCCTGTGTGTTGAAACCCAGTAGTTCTTTAGGAGTCCTGTGGTACTCCAACCACACCGCATCCATCGTTATGTCGCCTAGAATTCTAGCGCAAATGGTTGATAGGGTATCGGGAATCAGAGTTAGGAGGGCGGATCTCATCCTATGAACCTGGTATAACGTGAGCTCAGTTTTCAGCACGTGTCCGAGGGTTTCGAGTTTTCTGGACTTGTCCACAACCCCAGAAAACTCCTGAGATAGTAGGCATTGCAAACAGATGACACATTCATCGGCAAGACTGTTCATAAACCAGCCTTCCTTTTTTACGGCTGTCTGCACAATACCATTCAGTCCCATTGTCTCCAGTGACAATAGAAATGCCATGACCATCAGGGACTGTTTAACTTCACGGTGAAGGACTTGCGTCAGCATCCTGAATGCAGTTCGATCGATTCCATGGAACATTTCCAAACATTCGATTGCCATGGTTGAGGGCTTCCTTCTAGTATCCATGTTGTATGGGTTAGAATTTGTAAGTATATAGTTTGTAGTTGTAGTTTTTTATGCTTAGACCACCAACTCATTTCCTCCTTCTTGTAGTCATGCAGCATGGTCTCCACTTTATTGCACCATCTTCTTGCTCGTAGTCCTAGACTAACCATCACCTACCTAATTGGAATATTATTTATTGGCCTTAATTACATTCTATACATGTATGTGATTTTATGGATACCACTAGGTGGCGGTTTATAGTTTCTTCTTGAAAAAAAACATGTGATAACTTTATCTACTAAGTCGAAATTGAAATTTAATTGCGTAAACCTCGCCATATTATGTGAATCATAACAGCTTATTTACCATATGCAGTAATAATTTTTGTATACTACATTATCATTTTAATTTACATAACTGAATATATGTTACTAATTAATTCTGTAATAAATTTAATATTTATAGACCAAAATAAAAATAGTATATTAAAAGTGGGATACTATAGTGAATGGTTCTGTGCCCCTGGTTTTCCGTTTGGCGGTTTCCGGTTCAATGTTAACGGCTTAGGGTTTGCGGTTTGATCGATAGGTCTTTTAGTGAACGGCTTCGTGTATCTTGTTTATGGTTTGCCGGTTTCCGGTTCAATTCGCACGGTCCAGTGTGTACGGTTATAGTGAGTAGGCCTTACAGTGATCGGTTCCGTGCTAATGGTTTATTGTATGGCGGTTTCTCCTTCAACGTGTACGGTTTAGGGTTCTCGATTTCCTCGATTGGTCTTTTAGTGAACGGCTTCGTGTATACTGTTTATTGTTTGCCTGATTCCAGTACAATGCGCACGGTTCAATGTGTCCGGTCTAGTTACTAGATCTCAGACTGAATGGTCTTCGTGCTAATGGTTTATTGTTTGGTGGTTTCCCGGTCGATGTGTACGGTTTAGGGTTCGCGGTTTCGTCGGTAGGTCTTATCATGAAAGGTTCTGTGCCCCTGGTTTTTCGTTTGGCGGTTTCCGGTTAAATGTTAACCGTGTTAGGGTTTGCGGTTTGATCGCTAGGTCTTTTAGTGAATGGCTTCGTGTATCTTGTTTATGGTTTGCCGGTTTCCGGTTCAATTCGCACGGTCCAGTGTGTACGGTTATAGTGAGTAGGCCTTACAGTGAACGGTTCCGTGCTACTGGTTTATTGTATGGCGGTTTCTCCTTCAACGTGTACGGTTTAGGGTTCGCGGTTTCCTCGATTGGTCTTTTAGTGAACGGCTTCGTGTATACTGTTTATTGTTTGCCTGTTTCTAGTACAATGCGCACGGTTCAATGTGTCCGGTCTAGTTACTAGATCTCAGACTGAATGGTCTTCGTGCTAATGGTTTATTGTTTGGTGGTTTCCCGGTCGATGTGTACGGTTTAGGGTTCGCGGTTTCGTCGGTAGGTCTTATCATGAAAGGTTCTGTGCCCCTGGTTTTTCGTTTGGCGGTTTCCGGTTAAATGTTAACCGTGTTAGGGTTTGCGGTTTGATTGCTAGGTCTTTTAGTGAACGGCTTCGTGTATCTTGTTTATGGTTTGCCGGTTTCCGGTTCAATTCGCACCGTCCAGTGTGTACGGTTATAGTGAGTAGGCCTTACAGTGAACGGTTCCGTGCTACTGGTTTATTGTATGGCGGTTTCTCCTTCAACGTGTACGGTTTAGGGTTCGCGGTTTCCTCGATTGGTCTTTTAGTGAACGGCTTCGTGTATACTGTTTATTGTTTGCCTGTTTCCAGTACAATGCGCACGGTTCAATATGTCCGGTCTAGTTACTAGATCTCAGACTGAATGGTCTTCGTGCTAATGGTTTATTGTTTGGTGGTTTCCCGGTCGATGTGTACGGTTTAGGGTTCGCGGTTTCGTCGGTAGGTCTTATCATGAAAGGTTCTGTGCCCCTGGTTTTTCGTTTGGCGGTTTCCGGTTAAATGTCGTTCAATGTTAACCGTGTTAGGGTTTGCGGTTTGATCGCTAGGTCTTTTAGTGAACGGCTTCGTGTATCTTGTTTATGGTTTTCCGGTTTCCGGTTCAATTCGCACGGTCCAGTGTGTACGGTTATAGTGAGTAGGCCTTACAGTGAACGGTTCCGTGCTAATGGTTTATTGTATGGCGGTTTCTCCTTCAACGTGTACGGTTTAGGGTTCGCGGTTTCCTCGATTGGTCTTTTAGTGAACGGCTTCGTGTATACTGTTTATTGTTTGCCTGTTTCCAGTACAATGCGCACGATTCAATGTGTCCGGTCTAGTTACTAGATCTCAGACTGAATGGTCTTCGTGCTAATGGTTTATTGTTTGGTGGTTTCCCGGTCGATGTGTACGGTTTAGGGTTCGCGGTTTCGTCGGTAGGTCTTATCATGAAAGGTTCTGTGCCCCTGGTTTTTCGTTTGGCGGTTTCCGGTTCAATGTTAACCGTGTTAGGGTTTGCGGTTTGATCGCTAGGTCTTTTAGTGAACGGCTTCGTGTATCTTGTTTATGGTTTGCCGGCTTCGTGTTAGGGTTCGCGGTTTCTTCGATTGGTCTTTTAGTGAATGGTTCTGCTTCTCTGGTTTTTCATTTCGCGGTTTCCCGTTCAATGTGTTCGGTTTAGGATTCGCGGTTTGATCGATAGATCTTTTAGTGAACGTATTGGTGTATACTATTTATTGTTTGTCGGTTTCCGGTTCAATTCGCACGGTCTAGTGTCTACAGTTTAGGGTCCAAACACACACTTAATGGTTCCAGTATTTAGGGGTGGCAAAAGGTGGGGTGGGCTGGAAAATTGGGACCGCCAAATAGCAAAAGCCCGCTTAACCCGCACCGCTTAAACCGCGAGCTTTGGCGGGCTTTGGCGGGGCGGGGCGGGCTTCCCCGCCGGGCTTAGTATTTTTTAGCGAGGGGGTATTTTTACAATTTTTTTAGCAAAACCCAACTTCTCCCAACCCAACTTACAAGAGAATGAAGATGAAAATTGAGTGTTTTGAATTATGTTTATTTTGTTTTAGAGACAATATTTATAATTATGTTTTAGATTATGTTTATTTTGCTTTGGGAACAATATTTATAATTATGTTTTTGATGAAAAGTTAAAACTTACTTTTCATCAAAATCAATTTTGTAAAATCAATTTTAAGCAAACGCACCTTTGCAAACTGAAATCCAAACACACACTTAATGGTTCCAGTCTTAGAGTGAATAAATCCAATGTTATGATACTAATAAAAAAGTTCCAAACACATTACTAATAGTTACTTTTTAAGTTTCGTTATTATCTTTCGGGGAAGGAAGTGCTTTGCGATGAGGGATGGGAAGTTCAGTCTCCTATAAGTGATAGGCAACGGGCCTAAAGGTGGAAAGCAAAAAAGTCATTAGGCAATAAATTAGGGTGCACCATAAGTTAGATGATGAGTGACCATGACAAAGGAAAAATCAAAGATCTGTGTTGGAGACAGTTTATGGTATACACATAGTTAATGAAAAGGAATATAACTCATAGGAAATGGAATAAAAAGTCCCCTTTTCTCGAGCTAGCAGCAAATACGTGTATTATTTTCATGCTAACCTTTTCGAGTGTTTAGCCGTCGCATTAAACTATGTTGCAGACTAGATCTTTGACCGAGTGTGTGAAACAACAAGAGATAACAACAAACAAAATTCTGTTATATGAGCTAATTACTTTATGAGCAACTTAATGGAGACAAGCATTCATTACGAAAATTAAAACAAATCTTCCAGTCACCGATTCGTAAAAGAAAAAAAATAGACGGTTACCAGAAAATGTTTAATAGCTTTGACTACATAAAAGAAAATTAAACAAATGTATTGAGCTGAAAAAACTTCAAATATATTTAAAGGATCGATACCTCGACCAAACGAAAATAATTTAAAAAAAAATTGGTTGTAGCCTTATCTTTTACCAATCAGAAAAAAGATGTTTTTGTAAATTTTTTTATTTAAAAATTTAGGAATATAAAATGGAAACGTAAACTGCCTGATATATTATATTAAAAGGCCAATATCCAAATATCACTCAATTGTCAAAACTCCTTTGAATAGAAGGGACAACCTACCATGTTTGTTATTCTTTTAAGAAATTGTGCTTGCTAGTGGAGTGCAATTCATTAACTGAACATGTTGCAGTACTTTTCATTTTTTTTAAAATAAAAAAATTAAACAGCTAAAACACCCAATGGTTGCCAGAGGAAAGCGACGCTCAACACAAAAAATAGAAAAGGGAGACGACGAAGCCAAAAAGGAACAAAGTAGAAAAATCTCGAGAAAAGTTGTCGACAAGGAAGTGATAGAACTGTCATCAAGGTTAGAATTAAATTACATTTCCAGAAACTAGTCAAGTCCTTTTATAACGATTCCGAATATAAAGTATTCATATTTTTAAGTTTTGTTTCTCATAGTCTCCGAGGAAGCACCATGCATGACCAGCGACTACATGTAAATTTTAACGGTGGAGCCAGCAAAGAGATAGGCGACGACTTCGGTAAAACTACAGTCGTAGAACCTTCCCTAAAAGAAGTGGTAACGCAAATGTCGACGATGATGAATACACTTACAAACCTGATTGCTTCCCAGACCAAGACGTGTTATCCTGTGTTTGGAACAATGCCACAAACAATCAATCTTCGGAATGGGCCGGCCGATAACTTCAACCCCACATTAATGCCTGTGATCATGAGCGGATTTAGCATGCCGTCCGGTAGTCTTGAGAGAAATCTGGATTCCTCCAAGAAGATTAGATCCAACATGTCAAGCATTCATCAAGCTGCGGATTCAAAATCGCATATGGCTACAAAGTGTTGTTCAATGTCTCCGAAGTGTGAACAGACACCGCCAGATGATTATGTTATTCGCCGAAGTTTGTTCAGCGATGATGGTACTGGAAAGAAGACAGCTACAGAACCAGTTATAACGAGTAGCTTAGACAAGGCTGTATATGTTAGCTACTTCAACCCGGCTGACAGAAAATTGCCACTAGCGAATGAAACCGCAAAGATACCTGCGGTGGGTTATATCATGTTAAGTAAGTTTTACAGATTTGTTGTGCTGGTTTACTATTAATATATAACAGCTTATTTTTTATTGTATCAGTGGAAGCCTGTTCTGTTCCGTCCCCCAGCTGATATGGCACTGTGCAAGGACGAAGTTTCAGTCGTAACCTACGTCTTTGGTTCAGATATGGAGGATGAAGAACTGAATTCGGAGATAATTTCACAGACAAACTTGTGGCACGCTAACAGGAGAGTCATGTATACTCTACTGCCGAACAAACCATTGGTGGACGAGGTATGGATTTTTCACTCTTTAGCCTTCGTTAACTTCATAAATGAAACTCCTTACATATAAAATAATTTTAACAAGGGAATATATGTTTATATTTTTTCTTATTGGCCGTCAATCAACGAACGCTGAAGCAGATCATAAACCTGACATCAAGCATGCTCATGTGTGATGCACGCAAGGACACCGGTTTTCCCTGCTTGTGGTTTTTACCGACTACATTTTCGGTGAGTGAAAACCATTAAGAGGATCTCCATCTCCTGGTTTCCATTGATCTTATACATGTTTATGAAAAATCAAATTTCAGCAATTTGCCCTTAATTGGACTCACTCGCCAAAGACTTTGAAACGCTATTACGTTGAGGAATACATGGGAGAGTTTGAGTCGTTATGCAAGGTAACTCTATAATTTAATTGTCGTAATATATGATAATGTAAATAAAAGACGCTTATTCCAATATAACTTATTTGTGTATATTTTTGATAGATTTTTGTTCCAATGAATGAGGATAACATGCACTGGTACCTGGTTGTAATTGATATAGAAAAAAGACACCTAATATTACTGGATTCTAAACCATGCGTCTCAAGCAGAACCAGACGCCGTCGTTGTGCGAAGCTAATGGTAGTTTTGCAAAATTTCTAATATGTGGAAAATAGATTCTAAATTGCTTAAACAGACACCAGAGTTGACACCTGAATTAAATTTTACTTTGATTACAGGCACTGTTTATTGAGGAGATGCTTGATGACTCCACCTTCTATGCTAACCAAACAACACACAGACCAGTAATTTCAGAGTATCCTATAATACACCCTGCAGAAATTGGCGAGCAGAACGATGACTCGTAAGAAACCTTACAAGTTATTATTGATTGTTGAGTTTTCAATTACTGAGATGCATCAATGAATTTGCTAACGTGTGATGAATACATTTTCCTTATGCACAAGTAAAAGACACCGCTAACATATTTATTGATGTTGTAATAGTGCTATACATTGCTTTTCCGGCCAGCCTTGGTTACAGAAGATAATATTTTTTTACAGTACTATTTTGTCTGCTATGATTTTTTTCCCTATGGAATTAAGTTGGTTATATACTTCAATAAACTTTTTTTACTTATACAAGGAATGATTGTGGAGTTTGGGTGACAACCTGGATGAGGGAGTGCCAATGGAGGAGTAACTACAATATTAAGGTAGTTATAAAATAAAATTCGTTTCATGGTTTCATATATTATCTCAAAATTTTAATCTAACCTATGCGTCTGAATTCTTTTGTTTTTTCTCCTAGGTAAATGATAGCACTAGATTATGGCTGGCTATTGATCTGGTGATGAATCCGTTCAATTTGAAATCCCAAGAAGTTCTTGAAGCAGCAAAGAAATACTACAACGAAATATCTAAAAAGGAAGAGCGATTGGTTAAGGGGTTAGGCAGTATGCTCTGAGTTATTTATACCTAAGGCATTAAAATAATTGTGTCTATTGCATAGACTTTTAATACTATAATGCGTGCAATAAGTTATTCTGGTTATGTTATTTTAAGTACGTTCGGTTAATTTTTGATTGACGTTTTGTGTTGGGCTTACTGAAATTGAAAAAGCTACTGGGTCTTAAAAAATATGATTATGTTATTTGAAGTTCTTTATGTTAATTTATGAATGGAACAGCATATTCTGATATGTTAATACATGATTTCGTATATTTTGTAAAACAATTTAGTAAACATGATTTCAATAATTTACGTAAATATGAACACAATACTAAACGTTATATTTTTTAACTTTACCATTGTAACCTTCGTTATGTTTATTCATCTGGTGATACGTATACCAATGAATGGTTATTAAACTACATTTACCTTTACCAAAACATGAGTAATACAATTCAAATAGAGTTTATTATGTGTATTTATTATTTAGTTTAGATTTACGAAAATGTATGATTAGTGATGAGGTTCGAATCCTAATTGGTGGCTTCAATATATCCCTTCAACTTCATTACCAACCGGTGTGACCTCTGGTTTTACCCTCTTTAAAAGTAAAACTTGACTTCCTATAGAAAATCATTTGGCAACACCATTGTAATTTGTAAACCCTCTCCTAATTCACTAACGGCGGCAATCAACTTCAGAGACTAGTCACTAATATTAGCAAACAAAGATGGAGCCAGAATTCCGGTAAGCAGATAACTATTTTTTCCATACGCATGACCATCTCTCCTTGCATGGTTTGTTCTTTTTTAACATTGATTACTTCTCAAGTTTCGGTTCTGTCCTTCCATGGTTTCTTATTCTTAACAATACTGACTTTTAACATTTGGTTCGTGGTGGCTACCGGCTAGTTACGTCAGTGCCTTAAGGAACGTGAGAAGATGCCCTGAACAGACTTTTGTCCTAAACCTATTCCCAACAGATGTAAGCTTACTTCCGGCGCTGCAGACACCACTTTTTCTTTACGGTTTTCTATCTAATTTTTTTCAAAATCTGTTTAACATCTAATTTTGTTTCTCTGACTATAGGAAGATGTAAGGATTCCACAGCACATTGTATGGCACTTTTCGTTCTTCACAACCACTGATCTGTACTTAATTGACAGACAAGACAACTGTCTCCATATCCACCCAACTAGAGACGGTCATAACTACTGAATCAACGCAGCCGACATGGGAAGGATAAGATCTCTCTTTCGACCAACTCCACGGCTTATGCTGGAACTCAGTTACGTAGGTTGGGGTATCTTCCACATGCTTGCATGGGACCATACTCGTTCGGTTGAAATGCCCAGAGCCGTTGATGAGATATATGCCTCCAACGTATTGCCGGACCAAATCAAACACTGGCTAGCGGACAGATGCAACGTACACTTCAACAAGGATGAACAGGTGGCTGCGTTTGAGACTGAAAGGTTATTACGCCGGCAGCATCGGAGGCAAGAAGGTTCACCACCGCGTCCTCACGAGTCAAGGTAATAATAACTTGTTTACTTAGGAAAGTAAGTCTACATACTTTATTATATTCATTGTTGTATAATAAATTTTCCAAAATTACTGCAGGTCCAACCGCCGTCAACAGGGGGGAGGTGCAGTGGGAGGACCTATCAGGAGGGCAATCGCAGGACCTAGTAGGAGGTATGGAAGAAATTCGCCATCTGACTCTTTCGACTCGTCTGTGAACCAGATAACACCATCATCGTAGGACAAAAGACGACAGATTAATTTGTTTACGGTTTATTGGTGAAATAATGTTTTGTAGTAGTGTTTCGGTAGCCATGTCTATATGTACATGTTTACTTTTGTGGAAATCTTCAATTAGTATTCTGTGTAATAGCTTTGATTTTGTGAATGTAAATTATGGTGTTGGACTTCGTTATTTTGTTTATGTATATACATCTATGGGTTTATTTTTGATCAAGTCTCACACAAGTCTACCATCAGAAGTATTTTTTTATTCCGGTCATTATTTGTAAGAAAATTTGGTAACAACGACTTTTTTATCATGGGGAAAACTTGAATGTTGTTTACCTGTGGCTGCATGGATGAGGGTGTGCCAGTGGTAGCTGGTAACATCCTGATTAGGTATTGGAAATACTTTATGCTGAATCTGCGGAAATGATTAATTTGGGAGTAACATGGTTTTTTTTAGGATGAGGGGTTGTAATGTTGTGATAAGGCAAAAAAAAATTGGAAATCAAGTAAACAGATTAGTGAGTATATCAGCAAATTAAAACTTAATAGGGAAAAATTTGCGGCTACATCTAATTTCAAGCTAGAAAAACAAAAAATCAAAGATAAGCTTATTGGAGTATGTTGGAATTCCAACTGAATTTATTTACTAGGGTAGGCAAAAACTTGGGTAGACGAGTCAAATTTAATGGTACTAAACACCTAGTTCAAAGAGGTTACGATAACACCGATAAATACAATATTCTGCCTCATCAATTCTCGTTGGATGCTGCATCTCACACAATTAATAAGTTAGACTAATTTAGTTCATTACTTAAAAGAGAGCAACAGACTTCAACAATTCAAAAACTACAAAGTAAACACAACCAAAAAACAAGACTACGAAGATCGCGTATAGTAAAATGGCTAAATTCCAACTTCCCTTGCCGATTATTCCGGATGAACTGCTACAAGAAATCTTCCTGCGTAGTAGTGCCAAAGCTGTAGGGAGATGTATGTGCTTGAATAAATTCAGGTACCGACGGCTACGCCAACAAGAGACATGCATACACCACATGCGAAGGCAGAAAGTGTTAGATCAACATGTTTTGTTTCATGTTGGATACTCACTACTGTTAATGGGTTCAGATTCACTATATATAGTGAATGCTGCTTCTGGAGAAGAAGTGAATGTTCAGCATCCTTTCGGAGTTGGCATCCATGGGTGGTTTTGTATTGTGGGAGTGTCAAACGGGAACATATGTTTCAAGTTCTCTCGTGAACGAGACGACACAAGACTTTTGGTATGGAATCCGACAACACAATGCTCTAGAGAAATTTCCGACCCCCACAGGGACCACGGTTTTTATGTTACAGTGTTGAAGATGAATCATTTAGCGAGGTGTCTATCCCTGTAGGTGCAATATATACCATTCACAATTTACTAACCCACAAGGAAAAAGTTGCACTCCTCGCTCATACACACAACGAATTTGGTTATGTCGCAGCAATTTGGCACTTGAATGAAGACGCGAATGGAAACAGAATACTAGAGCAATACTGCAGGTTTGCGAGTCGAAGCATCAGAGAAAATCCAATACTATTCGTGGATGATAACCTACTTTTGTTGGTGAACAATTCAAAGGAAAGAGAGTTACTCGTCAATTACAGGTACAGAGAGCTTGTGTTGACAGAATATGACATCGAACATGGCACTAGAAATCTATTGGTGAGGAGAGCATGGCGATACCCAGAAACGCCACACCCGATCACAGTAAGGTCTACACTCAAGTATTTTGCAGGGATGTTTCCTGTCTAGAAATAATTGACATTTAGATATACTTCGACTACATGTATTGTGGAACTTGGTTGAAACTCTTTGTTTACTATTCCAGTTGATGTTAATTATGTTTTTTTTTTGTTAATGGAATCCCTAGAACTGTTATGACATTGGTTAATTCCGTACTGTTTTTTCTTTCAGCCTGTCTTTACAATTGTATGTTTTACATTGGTTTGAAAGAGCCAAAATTAAGAGAAATGGTTGCATAACAACCTCAATCTATCTAATTCGATGTGTCGTGTAGTCTTCCTCATGTACAGGAGATTTATAATGGTGTTATTCTGTTTCTAACCATCCTAGTATAGGGATTATGTGAGAAATAACAGTTAACCTACTAACATTTTACGCGAATATTCAATCAAGAAATGCTATTCCAAAAAAAACATTAATCAAATTAACGGTAAACACAAACATAAATGGAATAAATAGTTACCTGAAAAAACTTGGTTTTCTTTTAAAATTCCGGAGAGAGTTGGGCTTAACAGGTTTCAAGCCAGTTGCTGCATTAATCCTGACTTGAATTATCCACTAATTGTTTTTGTAGCTGGCCCAAGTTGATAGATAGCCCACTTTACTTTTAGATAGACTTGAACTACCAAAAAATAAACGTCTTTCCAGGTTAGTTGACCGAGCCCAATCCCAAGTATGACAGAAAGACTAAATATTCAGTTAATTAAAGTAACAAACGCTGGGGAAAAAAAATTCAATGACCTTTGATCATATACTATGTTACACATTAATACCTAACCAGAACTGATCCGGGATAATCGTGAATCGAGACAATTCGACCTATAATTCGACCAAAGTTTTTCTATGTAACACGATTCGACCAAAAAAGACGACATATAAACGGACATATAAACGGGCAATGTTACAAGAGAAACTTACATGATGGCCCTCGGTTTTAAGAGAACATTTGTATACACCACTGCTTTGTTCGACGATGACAGAACCTACCCCAATGGACGGTAAAACCTGCAATAAGCCATATACTCGTTGAATATTATTTTATAATAAGAAAAAAAGAGCAACCCAGTACATGGTAACCTGGTAAGACCTGCATTAAGCCATTAGCACTCCATGAACAAACTCCAGCTTGCACTCTACCTCCACGGCCACGTCGCTGAAATGATCAACCCATTAACACTCGTTCATTTACTTTGGATTATAGACTAATAGGAATTCAATCAAGTTCATGAAGGGGTGAATAAAGTCAAACAAATTGAGCAAACAAAGGATTCAGCAATAATGGGAAGTTATGGTATTTTAAAAAGTCAGATCTTTCAATTGGAGTATTATACATCATGTGCAATGGTATAAAGATGATGATCTACAACTTCAATACATAATGAGATGAAGCCTTTAAAACCCATTATGTTAACAGACAAGCTAGCTTATTTCAAGCATCATAGCTTGCTGAACAATTTATGTGTATTAGAACAAAGCAGTGGCCATTCATCATGATCAAATAAACTACAAGTGTTAAGATTTATTTAGGTTCAAGGGATTAGGAATTTCAAAACCTATGCAGGAAATTTTCTGAAAGGAAAGCAATTAAACTTGACCAACAAGTTGCAATTCAACAAATTTCCAAAGCCTAACATAACATTCTAGTTTACTTTCAGCTTCTTCATTCTATCACAACTTAAAATTTATGCTGCACACTAGTATATAAGAAGAAAAACAGATCTTGTCAATTATCTATTGTGGTGGCTGCATGATTTGTCATGGAAGTCACCAAATCATCGGTGTATATTGTCATGCCCTTCTCCTTCCTACTCTTACAGAATTGCCGAAGATTGAGTTATAACATGACTGCAATCTTAAGCATTCGTTTCACTAATAAAAAGGTTGCTATTTTCTGGTATTCAGGCTGACTTACTACAACATATTAGCCTTCATACGATATTGAAATTAGTAGGGAATTTTGGTAACTAAGTCACAAAAATAAATACCATAAAACATATACGTATCTATAGGTAAAACATAATCAAATTCCAACCATGTTGCCCATATCAAATAAACAACATCGACAATTTTTGCTTTAAAAGCTTCAAGCAATTGTGTGTCTACATTCTAGCAGAAAAATTCTGAAAAAAGGAAATTATTCTTAAGTTTCTGAACATAATAGAGGTGCTTCAGGTTCCGGTTTTGATCTAATCGTTAGACTTTGTTGATGAAGCCTCCTTCTCTCTTGCAGCTGCTTCTCTAGTCTTCTTCCTCAACTCTGCTTGTATACTTTTCTTGTTCAGTAGCTTCTCTAGGTTTATATTATTTTCTTCTCTACTTTTCTTGTTCAGCAGCTTCTCTAGTTTTGCTATTCTTTCCTCTACATGGTCTATCAAGTTATCCATTCCCAAATGTTTTCCAACATCACTCTGCTTCCCGTCACCCGATCCCCTTGTAGCCTCCCCCGCTCTGACCCTAACAATGTGGTCATCAACCCAGAGAAAGAACTTGCAATGTGCTTCTGTCACCTACAACGAATAGAACACAATTAATGTAAGGGGTTACAAAATACTCCAATTCAATCTAATCCATGTACGTCACTGTAATTAATCCCTAAATTCTACATCTATAAAATCCTTTCAAATTTTTAGCATCCATTTTTAATATCAGAACAGGTACCATGTCAATTCTTGTCACAATCATGATTTTTAATCCAGGTAGATCTATTTTGAATAAATCAACTTTTTCCCAATTCTCAGTCATTCATCAAAATTAACCAGCACGAATATCAAATCATATACAAAATCAACCCAATTTAACATCAAATCAATAACAAAGTCAAATCATTTTCATAACCAATAGGCATGCAATTCCCAACAATTCAAAATCACATCCACAACAACTTGAGCAAGGTGGATAATAACCAAAATATAGAGTCTAAAGCTCCATTCCAGAAAATTCAAATTTTAATCAAATTTTAGCATAATCTTAGTTCTCAAACATAAAGAATTGCGTGCTTACCTTTAATAATGGGCATCCAAAAAATAACCTATTTGGGTTGGTGTCTGTCTTCGACATGTAACTGATGGCATATTTTTCACAGAAGCATTTTGGGGCCACACCATCTATTACATCCTGAGGTTGCAGCGAACTTGAGGTTGCATTTCCAGATCTCAGTTCCCGTTGTCCGCCGGCTCCCCCTATGCCTCGTCTCGTGTTTGAGGAGCATGCATCACTGGCCATCGATCTGATTAACATTTAACACCACCATGGACAACTAACATCATCTATTGCATTCCAAATTGAATCAATCTTCTTCGATGAACGGTGATTACAGAAAGTGATTAACAGAACAAATCACGCAAATTAGCTAAAAAAACACAAAAACGAACGAATGACCTAGCTGAAGAAGCAGTGGGGCTTACAAGGGTTTTCCGAGAGCGTTCTGCACGTGGGTCACCGGAACCTTGCTAGCAAGGGGATGACTTACGTTCTTTGACGGTAAATCACAGAAAATGACACCCGCGTAACCCCCTGGACAAAGACGCAGAAGGCAGGGTCTTCCACGGGGTTCAGAAAAATCTGTCCCTGACGATGACTGACCTTGAAATCAGAGGAACGAGGTAGAAAAAGAGGCTGTAGACATTACGGCGGTATTTGGGGAAGGTTTTGCGAGTGGGTCGTCGGAAAAATCAAACGCTTAAGTTAAGGGGAGGGTAGAAGAAGCACTGAGGTAGATGAAGGAGCTGTAGATACTACAGGAGTATCTGGGAAAGATTTTAGGAGTGGGTCGCCGGAAAAATCAAACCCATCACCTACAGGAAGGGTAGAGAAGAAGAAGAAGTGAGATCATAGAAGGGTAAAAGAAGCAGTGAGGTTGAAGAATGAAGCAGTTCTTTTGAAGTGTCTTTTGAGAGGTAGAAGAAGAAGCTGTACACATTGAAATGGTATTTGGGGAAGGTTTTGATTTGTATGGTATTTGGGGAGAGATTTGTAAAATCAACTATTTGCGTATTGCATCAAGTATAAATAAGTTATGTGGTATAATGTAAATAATATAAAATACAATGTAGTGTGAAAACATTTAATGCATCAATTAATGCAAGGTTGAAAATTTTTTTGATCAATGGCTGAGATAAAGACACATGTGCAAGGGTAACTTACCCACAAAATTGCCATGGGTTTGGAAGAATTCACCTTTAAAATTATATACATTAGTCAACTACCATATCAATATCAAATAATCCTCTCCCATACGCAACTATATATATGGCTTTCGCTTCCCCATCTTTCATTCATTCATCAACAACTCATTCTTCTATAACATAAATAGAAAAACAGAGAGAGACAGAGAGACACATAAATATAAATACTTCCTTTGAAGATCAACGACCTGATGGCTGTAAAAGTTTATATTGTGTAAACACTCTTCAATACATATAATGTCATTGCCAAAGTTTATCTACCATATGTTATAATAATTCACTTGCTTTGTAGAATTCTAATCATGTTTGGGCTATGTCCCTCTTTCTAGATTAGCTTCTGTGCTGGATCAGTTTTGTATTATTGTTATTATTATCTTCTTTGATGAAATACAATATTCATTTTGTTATGTTATAAATTAAATAATTTTTTGTATGATTTTATTGGCAGGTATTATTCGTTATACGGACATGTAGAGAACTAGCAAAAGAAATAAAGAAAGGTGCTGATTCTATAGATGATGTTGAGGCCACTCTATGGCAGGAATATTCTTAATTAAGTATTCTATATTATATATTCAAGTTAATTCATTCTCAGTAGTATTATCTCATTACTAGTAATAGAAGAGTGTTTGACATTCATTTGTTTTAATGATAAGGTACCAGAGACTTTGTCGGAAGAGGTGCTTGACAAAATGGGAGTACCATCGAAAAATGATGTACCACTCATTAACCCAAAAGAGCTGTTGGAGGGTGACGGTTTCGTCTTTGGTTTTCCAACAAGATTCGGAATGATGGCTGCTCAGTTTAAATTTTTTTTAGATGCAACTGGAAGTCTATGGCAAACACAACAGCTCGCTGGCAGGCTAGCTTCTATAGTACCGGTTCTCAAGGTGGTGGACAGGAGACTACAGCGTAAGTATTTCACTTTCAACTATTACAATCATGTTACTTGTGTATCAAAAATCAGCTATTAAATCTACTATATATATAAAAATATTTGTCTAAATATAAAATATATATTGAAAATAAATTAAATATATGTATTATATATAAATACATAATGAATAATTTGATAAATAATTTTGATGTACACATAGTATTTTTGAAATTATTATCAATTAATTCGTAATTAATAGGACTCATGAATGAAGTACCAATAATGATAATTGTGGAATTAATGGCAGGCTCACTGCTATCACTCAGTTGGTTCACCATGGAATGCTATTTGTCCCGATCGGATATACATTTGGCGGTGGCATGTTTGAGATGAATGAAGTGAAGGGTGGCAGTACGTACGGTGCCGGAACTTATGCAGGTGGTGATGGATCAAGACAACCGACTAAACTTGAATTGGAGCAAGCATTTCACCAAGGCAAGTATATTGCCACCATCACTAAGAAGCTCAAGAAAGAATGAAACTATCTATAAATTAGGATGTTGAATCCTGATGAGTCTACTAATAATTACTTGTCATATAATGTATTGAGTTTGTTTTATTGCATGGAAATAATTGCTTTTTATTATCAAGAAAGCGCTTTGTATTCACCGTTGTATTTTTCTATTTGTACAATCAATATTTTATTTATTGATTTGATTAGCTGATGAATAAGTAAATGGAACAATACTAAATGAATAACAAATATTATTATTTTTGGTTTGCACTTGGTTAATAATAATTTACACTTATATTTATAAAAATTTTGTATACAAAAAATATATAATTTATATAGATATTTATTAAAATTGATACACATGAATTAATATAATTTGTACTTATATTTTTTAAAATTTATATACATAAATTAATAAAATTTATTTATTAAATATAATTTAATATTTGTGTTAATTAAATAATAACAAAATAATTTTGTTCAGACGTTAATCAAATCTAGTATTTATACGTGTATTCTAAAATAAAATAAGAAAATCTCAGATTGAATGAACAATAAATTTTTCCAGTTTCATGTACTGAATTGAACAGTTTCAGTCCTATATATTAACCCTCTGCCTTTTTTTGGGTATTAACCCTCTGCCTTTGTATATCGAAACAAGATGTGATAGATAATGTGAAATATTAAATGGGTACATAATTTTTCAAGAACCCATGAAGATAAAAAACATAAGCATTGAAATTGGGCTAAGAAACTGGTTTTATTTTAAGAAGTTGGGTTAACCACAAAAACGAGCGGTTGGATATATAAAATTGGGTTAGTGTGATTGGTGATGAGCAACATCGATGATAGTAACATAGCACTCTTTTCTGTCTCAAAAATACAAGGCAATATCCTTATTTTGTTGAACATCTTCCGTAGCTCTTGCCCGTAATTTCCAGCGGTAAGAATAATATCGTGCTGCTGCAAAATATCGAGAATATCAATGTAAATTTCATTTATGATGATCTATGTCAAATTTTGAAGAATTTTCGTTTAGGCTATCATAGGTAGAGTAGTAATACATTTTAAACAACAGTACTTTATATGATTTGTGGTTAACTCGTTTTAATACTAGTCCTTTTTATTTTAATGAGTTAAGTATGTTTTTTCGTTTTTGATATTTTTAAAATTTTTAAAAATTATTTTTAATATTTATTTTAATTTAAATTTACACTTAATATTTGAAATAAGATTCAATTCTATTTTTGTTCTTAATTTTTTTACAATTAATAATTAGTCAAAACTTATTTTTTTATAAATAATTTCGCTAGATGGGCAACTAGAATACTAGCTAATTTATTTGAAAAACTTTTCAAAATCATTAAAAATAAAATTTTGAATTTTTAAAAACAGAAGTTTTAATTTTTAACCACTTCATTAACGTGAAACCCCATTTTATCCTCTCTCATTATATCGTCGGTACTTCATCATCAATCGTTTATCACGCTGCCGCTATACCCTTCTGTGGTACCTCGACGACCCACAATGGTTACTGGAACTTCAGGAAACGGTGACGCGAGGAGATAGCATTCACATTAGGGAAGCGACTACATAAGAATAGTACGTGGAGAGTATTTCGTTAGGCTTATATGACGCAATATTCTAATCCTATTTTTTTAAAATCTTAATTTTTAAAAAATTGTTCAAATTGACTTGCAACAGAGTTGATTCTTATACTTTCTCTTTTACAATTAACAACAAGACTTGAGCCATCAGATCTGGTGAAAGAATCCAACCATAAAAATTATGGGCGCACATGTATTTTAGAGCTTCAACAGTACAAGTAGAGAGTTCAACATTACTTGGGTTTATTATTTAATTATAGTAAAACCCAAAAGGCTTCAAGAAAGGCATAGTTAATTAACTTGCCATATTGGCATTATTGTAGACACTATTGACAGCCATGTTGGGAACCCACATAACTGCCTTGTTTCCAAGGAAGTGGCAAGCAGTCTCTGTTCCAGGCTTGATTTTCAGCATTTCATAAAGAACCTCCGCATTCATGCCGGAAGTGTCGTGGTGGCAAACCGCTAACGCCTGAGTTCTCCTGCCGTCGGCTGCCACCATTGGAACCATGTATGCGGTGGTTCCATGGATTTCGTGACAATAAAAGACGGTGCTTTGAAAATTGAGCCTGTGACACATAACAGCCTTGTCTCCAAGATTGTGCACTCCCTCTATGGTGTAGTCAGTCTGCTTGTCCAAGAAAGAACTTGAAAACGGTTGAATGTTCTTTCCCAACTTGGAAACGGCGAAACCGATCAAAGTTGATAAGGATTTTGCGCAGTACTTGTCCTCGCCCTTGCCGGCTTCTCTTACGCAAGCATCCTCAAAGGTGAAGGACTCTTTTTCGAGGTCTTTAATTACTTTGCCCCATGTATATACTCCGTATGGTTGAGCAAACGGGATTTTGCTGAACTTCATGTTCATCTTTTTCCCAGGAAATAGCTCATGTTCGAAGAAGAACGTTTTTGGGTACTGTGTGTCGTCCACTTTCATCGGAACATCATTTATTTCAGAATCTGCACGCATTATCATACAAAAAACTCTTATTTTAGGATAATTCTACCCTATTAATCATTCATAAAAGAATTGCAGTTATTGCTCTGCAGATGTGTATAGTGTATTGACAGGGGTGTGCATGTGGAGCAGATTAGGTGGAAATT
>NC_029774.3:27304101-27338203 GCF_000817695.3 Arachis duranensis | reverse complement strand
ATATATACAATTGATGATTGTCTTGATTGATATCTTCGAAGCAAACTTCTTCTTTAAAGATATTGTATTTGGGGGAAAGTTCTTCAGGATGAGCAACTTTCTCAGTAAGGGGATTGGAAGAAGAATGGATAGGAGAGGAGGAGGAGGAAGACAGTGAGAAAAAGGAAAGGCGTCTAGAGAGAGAGCGAAAGAATTTAGACATGATTTCATAAAATCTGATATCATAGTCCTCCTTTGGTTCAGAGAGAATATATATATTATCACTAAACTATCACTTAAATTTTTGAATCTGGATTTTTAACTCTTTTTTTATCCTTTAAATTCATAGCCACCAGGAGTTCTTACGTTTGGATCTTATCACTTTCAAGGACATCGTCAAATTAACCTTACTGTCTAAACTCTAGGGTCTTACTGCTACAGCGAAGGATGGATTTACATTTAACTGTGTGGGGACAAGTGTCCCCATTGAATTTCACAAAATTTCACGTAGAACACAAAAAAAATATATTTACCCCTATTCAACAAATAAATTTGATCCCACTAAATTTTTTTCTTTGGTTCACACTCTCCCGTATATAAAAAAGAAATAAAAGGACCCAAAACATAAACATTAATCAATAATAATGAATATATAAAAGCACGAATATAAAGCACATCAATTAAATTTTAGTAGATGTATCCATTATCATTAGAAGTGGATATACTATAGATAATGTTAAAATAAAATTATTTTTTATTTGCTAACTCAATGCTTAATAAATTAAAAAATTAAATAAATATAATGAAGAACTAAAATTTGACTCCATTAAATATCTTTTTATTATAAAAAATTAAAAGTTTATCCATAAAAAATATATTTAGCTTAATATTAATAAAAAATAAATATTTAAATTATTTGAATATTTATAAATAATTTTAGACTTTTGGTATGTTTATGTAATTAAATATTATGAAAGAACTTTTTTTTATAAATTGTCTATATCAAAATTTGTAGCAAAATTTTAAAATCTAATCAATTGTTGAAGAAAGACCAAAAAAAGAATAGATTAAAAATAAAACAAAAGAAAATGTTGTCTGAAATCAAATGATTTAGTTTTTAAAATAAAAAAATATTTTTATAGAAATGAATTGAGACTCAAAAAAATATTATTTTTTATTAGTTTTTTTTAAATTAGCTTTAGGTTTGCCAATAACAACAACATTAGTTAAAAAATATTTTTCGCTATAAATATTATAAAGAGTCGATTTTATAATCATATAAGAGATGAATTTTTAAATGATTGTTTAATAACATATATAAAAAGAAAAACATTTAATTATATTGACAATGGAAAGAAAATATAAAACCTATTTAAATTCCTATTTTAGTGTTTAAATTTATTTGTTAGATAATTTGAAAACAAATTATATTTTATAATAATAAAGTATAATTATAAAAATTATTGTCATATATATATATGTATTGCCCCCACTAATAAAATTTTCTGGATCTGTCACTGGCTACAGCCCCATTGAGTGATAGAATTAAACAGCCTGTACTTCCAGATTTAAAGCGTTTATGTATAAAAATTAAGAACATGATCAGTAAATAAGAATATGAACAGAAAGTTCCCAGATCTATGAACCTCGGAGATATTTTAATGATAATATTTATATTCCTACTTTTCCATCAGGCTCTGATACCAGTTGGCCCCTAGTAAGGATATAAAAGGGAAAAGGGAAAGAAGGAGGAAGAAGGAGGCAAAAGCAAATGTCAGAAAAATGAATGCAGATGCAAGAACAAGGAAATAAATATGAAGTTAGATGCGGCGGTAGTCCGCACGCATATGCAGGTTAGGTATGAGGTTAGATGTGGCGGTAGTCCGCACACATATGCAGATGCAGAAAAGTAAATATGAAAATACGAAAATGAAGAACTGAAGTTTTATTGAATGATTGAAAAAGAAAGAAGAGGGAAGGAGAAGAGCTGGAGAGCTTACAAGGAAACTCTCAGAGCTTCTCTCACTAACTTCTCTCTATGTGTTTGTAAACTAAAAGGGTGCCTTACAATGAGAACAAGGTCTCGTTTTATAATTGAAGATACTACTGTTTCTACAGTACAGGTGAAAATAACCGGTACTATTTCTACAGTATAGGTTGATATGATTTTGAATTAAGTAATTACATAAATTTTGAGATTAAAGGCTAATCCTCTCCGAGGTCAATTCCAAAGCAGTCATCTTCGTTTTGATTATAACCGCTTGAGGATTCTGCTGACGAAGTAGGATTTTCTTTGTGCTTTTTATCTTTTTCGATCATCTGCATGATTTGCTGAGGTATTTTGCCAATGATTCTTTTGATTGAGCTCTTGCAAGGGCTGCAGTTATTTGAGCTTTCTGATTGAGAAACGAAGCCGTTTTCGGATCTGAAATCTTCTGACTGTGTGGATTGTTTTTGAACCATTCTCTGCCCTTATCTGGATAGGCCATTGGTGAATCAAATTGAGACCACCATTTTACGTAACCATGCCTTTGTAGGGTTGGAAGTGATTTGCAGTGGTCTGATTTTGCATATTTGTATTGCCAGAAAAATACCCATGCTAGTGAAAAATTTGAGAAAAATTTTAACATTACAGGAATACATGATTTCTGACTGTTAAATTTTGATTGAAAAAGTTTATACCCTTCATCTGTTGGTGAGGGTAGAATTTCTGGGATTGGTCCAAAGAAGTCCCACCATTGGTAGAACCAATTTGAAAAAACATAATTGGTTTTTCTTTTAAAATAGATTAACCATAAATGTCTGTATTGAGTATTTTGAAAGGTGTCCCCAAAACTACATTATTTTTTATATTTTTTGCTATAATAAAATCGGTGAAAATTCTGATATTTCCCTTTTCAATAAAGACATTGGTTATTTTAAAATTGATACTTAGCCTTTCGCCCGTTATTGAGCTAAGACGTTCAGTAGTTTTTTCGAAATATTTTGTGGGGATCAGACCTTCCTTAATACAATTTGAATCTGCACCTGAGTCAAAGAGTACTATGGTGTCGAAAACAAAATCTTTAATGACAATTCGGACATTTACGCGATTCTTCATGAAAGAGAACACATTTATTATTCTCAAAATTTCTTTTCCCTCATTGTCGTTAGAGATCTTATTTTCTTGTTCCTTAGAGCACTTAGTTTGGTTTAAAAGAGAACCAAGTTCTTCATCACCAGATTCTTCCTCTTGTATTAATTGCGAGAGAATGAGATAATGATTGTCTTGATTTCTTTTGATTTCCTGGATTTCTCTCTTAAGATTGTTAACCTCAGTTTGGAGGTCCTGAATGGTTATGGGACGAATAACTTATTTTTCTAATTTTTTGAAAATAGGTTTGACATCATATTTATTGTTAAGGACCAAATTTTTGGGTTTTTTCTCCTTTTGTAAAGATCTTTTTAGTTTCAAAAGGAAGTCTTTCTTTTGTTCTGGATTTTCAATAGCCTCTATAGCATCAAATAAGAGATCTTGATCTTTGGATAAAATATTAATTTGCTTGATATCTGAATCTGAGGATGACTCAACATCATCAACTTGGATGTTGTTGATATTATCATCCGAAGATTCTGGCCCAGAGTTATCATCTGAATTATTGATCATAAGATTATTAATTTGTTCCTCAATCTGAGGATCAAGGTTCAGATTATTAATCTTCCCTTTTAACCAACAATATTTGCTAACATGTCCAGGTTTTTTACATGCATAACAAATAATGGGGTTTTTTTGGGGATACTTTTGGAAATTCTTTTGAAAACCTGTTTCATTTTTAGGTTTTTGAAAACCTTTTTTGGATCTTCTGAAATTCTTTTCAGGATTATGTTTAAAATGTTTTGATTGGATGGTCTTTTAGATTTCCTTGGATGACAAGCAGGAAGACCAAATTGTTCACAGAAAGTTCCCAGATCGATACGATTTTGGATTTTCTCACGAGCAAGTTGCCTTTGGATTTTATCATCTTGACAAATCTTTAGGGCAACCTTTTGGATGAAAGAAATGAGTTGGCCATAACTTAACTCATCATAGGGTATTATCCCGTCTGGGGTTAAGCTCCGAATTTTGTCCCTTACTTTATCTCCCAGGGATTTGGGGAGTCCAGCAAGAAACTTTTCTTTCCAGAAAGGTTGTTGACTGTCTTCTTTGGTATAGACCCTAGTAAGAAAGGTGTCCTTATACCATCGAAATTCAAACAAAGTTTTGCATATGAGATTGGAAAGTAGCTCAGAAGATCGGTCTTTCCAAAGAGATAGATCAACTATGAAGTGGCTTGCTATGGTAAAGATTAAGGTATTGACAGCATCGGGGATAGTTTCCCGTCATCTCCAATGATGGGTTCGTTCTGATCATTGACTTTTATGGCGGAAAAGATTAAGTATTTTTGGTTATCAGAGAGGTAGTTATCCCACCATCCCTTTAGTTGGCCACTGAACCCGGAAACAATAACATTGGCTATAGCTTCTTCAGAGGTTTCATGGGCTGCTTGATAGGCTGTGCCTACCATTGTCATATGCTGAAGCAAAATCATGATATTATATTCCATTTTGCCGTCTATGTTCCATTCATACACATTATTGGCATTGAAGTTGACAAAACCTAGTTCTCTTTCTTCGAGAGCTAGATCTGGAGCGGAAACTCGATTATAACCATATGCAGAGGGTTTGGTTAAATCCTTCCACTTTGTTGGAGAGTTGGTTATAATAGGGCTGACCTTGAGGGATGACTTGCCAGAATCATCATTTTTCTCGAAGCAAGATTCATTAGAGTCATGGCAGAGGGCATTAATGGCTTTAGATGAGCGTGTTTAAATACGAGAAGTAGACTCACCAGAGTTTGTAGGAGTTTCAGGGATAGTGGTAAAACGATTTAAAAGTTGATCAATTTTTTGAATAACTTCTGAATCACCAGATTGTTGTTTTAAAATAGAGGTTTTAAGACTTTGTTTTGCCTTGATACTCATTTTGAAAGGTTTAAAAAGGGGTTTCTCAATACTTTTAGAAGTAGAGGCTTCAGAAATATTTTTCAAAGAGAAAGTAGATCCTGAAGAGGAAAGGTTGTCACCCAAGCATTGTAAAAATCTATTGGTATAATTTGATTGCTCAATGAGATTTTTAATATCTTTAGAAGCGACAGCTTCATCCACATTCTTTGATTTAAAGGGAAAGGCCATAACAGGGTTATGTCCTTCCGTATTTGAAATAATAAAAGCTTCTTTTGGAGAAAACTCAGATCTGACTAAGTTCCCATCTTTGACTTTCCAAGTTGAAATAACATTTGCTGAAAGCGAAGTTTGTTTGGTTTTGAAAGGATAATCAATGTTATTTTTGATGGAATAAGCATGAAACCATTCAAAAAAAGTAATATGCATTCTAACTTCATTTAAAAAGTTATAGTACTTTTCTTTGAATGATGAGATTTGAGCAGCTGTGTAAGTATGTAAATACCATTCTCTTTGGAGGTCATACTCTTCAGAGTAAAGGTTTTTACGTAAGGCTTCTCTATTTATAACAAATTCTATATTACTCATTGGGCATCATTCATAGAAGAGTATTGGGAATCAGCCATAGATGAGTATGTTGGAGATTGAATAGAAGATTCTATTTCAACATCATCATCTGAATGCTTTCCATCGGTTTGATAAACTGCTTGAGAAATGTTTGAATTATTTTGTAAACCAGAAATATGCATTTCAGAATTTACTGGTCTCAAAATTTTTGAAAACTAAGATTGAGAAGTCACTGAAAAAGATATTCTTGCTGAAACAAAATCATTAGATATTTGTGCTTCAGATCTAGAGGAAAAAGAGTTCCGTCTGTCGAAGAAAATCTCTATTTTCCCTGATTCATCCTGTTTTATTTCTCGCAAGAGAGGTGCTTGCCTAGGTTGCATTGGGATGGCTCGGTCAATTGACCATGACTAGGGGAGGTAAATTTCATCCCATCTTATGAGCCTTGGGATCATGACGTTGGCCTTTGTCATGTCTGTGACAAACAAAGTAGTTTCACGATCTTGGGACTTAAGAAGGACTCTTGAATTACAAGTGTTCATGACCTTGTATTAAATCCTATAGTTTAGAGCGGCTGGAATGGTCCCTTCTTTCATGTTGAGACCATGAATTCGAATGTTTAGGAAAAGAGAGTCAAGAATGTTAAGGTCTAATAGGTTGACCGTTTTGTTTGGAAAACAGTTGAAGTAAACCGGACCGTGCCCTAGACTTGTTTCAACTGTTCTGATTAAGGAGTCTTGGAAGTCATTCTGTCTAATATCTCTCAGACACATGAGGATAGAGGCATTCAAACCTTCTCGTATGAGTGGTTTGACTACAACTTGGACACACCCTATATGAAGATATCTGTAGTGACGAGCATGTTCTCTAACAGATTTTTTTGTCAGAAGATGGAATTCTTCACCATAATCTGGTCCTAGAGGAATGTTGTTCTCAGTAGTTTTAATGATATAGTCTGATTTTCTTTTGTTGTCATTAGGGACATATAACTCTTCTTGAGGGATCTTGGGTATTTCCCAATTGTCAATTACTTCATTGATATCTTCGAAGCAGACTTCTTCTTCAAAGATATTGTGTTTGGGGGAAAGTTCCTCAGGACGAGCAACTTTCTCAGTAAGGGGATTGGAAGAAGAATGGATAGGAGAGGATGAGGAGGAAGACAGTGAGGAAAAGGAAATGCGTCTAGAGAGAGAGCGGAAAAGTTTAGACATGATTTCATAAAATCTGATATCATAGCCCTCCTTTGGTTCAGAGAGAACATATATATTATCACTAAACTATCACTCAAATTTTTGAATCTGGATTTTTAACTCTTTTTTTATCCTTTAAATCCATAGCCACTAGGAGTTCTTACGTTTGGATCTTATCACTTTCAAGGACATCGTCTAATTAGCCTTACTGCCCAAACTCCATGGTCTTACTGCTACAGCCCCATTGAGTGATAGGATTAAACAGCCTGTACTTCTAGATTTAAAGCATTTATGTATAAAAATTAAGAACATGAACAGTAAATAAGAATATGAACAGAAAGTTCCCAGATCTATGAACCTCAGAGATAGTTTAATGATGGTATTTATATTCCTACTTTCCCATCAGGCTCTGATACCAGTTGGCCCCTAGTGAGGATATAAAAGGGAAAAGGGGAACAAGGAGGAAGATGAAGGCAAAAGCAAATGTCAGAAAAATGAATGCAGATGCAAGAACAAGGAAATAAATATGAAGTTAGATGCGGCGGTAGTCCGCACGCATATGCAGGTTAGGTATGAGGTTAGATGTGGCGGTAGTCCGCACACATATGCAGATGCAGAAAAATAAACATGAAAACACTAAAATGAAGAACTGAAGTTTTATTGAATGATTGGAAAAAAAAGAAGAGGGAAGAAGAAGAGCTGGAGAGCTTACAAGGGAACTCTCAGAGCTTCTCTCACTAACTTCTCTCTATGTGTTTGTAAACTTAATTTTTATACATAAACACTTTAAATCTAGAAGTACAGGCTGTTTAATCCTATCACTCAATGGGGCTATAGCAGTAAGACCCTGGAGTTTGGGCAGTAAGGCTAATTTGACGATGTCCTTGAAAGAGATAAGATCCAAACGTAAGAAATCCTGGTGGCTATGGATTTAAAGGATAAAAAAAGAGTTAAAACCCAGATTCAAAAATTTGAGTGATAGTTTAGTGATAATATATATGTTCTCTCTGAACCAAAGGAGGGCTATGATATCAGATTTTATGAAATCATGTCTAAACTTTTCCGCTCTCTCTAGACGCCTTTCCTTTTTCTCACCGTCTTCCTCCTCCTCCTCTCCTATCCATTCTTCTTCCAATTCCCTTACTGAGAAAGTTGCTCGTCCTGAGAAACTTTCCCCCAAACACGATATCTTTGAAGAAGAAGTCTGCTTCGAAGATATCAATCAAGCAATTGACAATTGGGAAATACCCAAGATTCCTCAAGATGAGTTATATGTCCCTGATGACAACAAAAGAAAATCAGACTATATCATTAAAACCGCTGAGAACAACATTCTTCTAAGACCAGATTCTGGTGAAGAATTCCATCTTCTGACCAAACAATCTGGTAGAGAACATGTTCGTCACTACAGATATCTTCATATAGGGTGTGTCCAAGTTGCAGTTAAACCACTCATACGAGAAGGTTTGAATGCCTCTATCCTCATGTGTCTGAGAGATATTAGACACAATGACTTCCAAGACTCCTTAATCGGAACAGTTGAAACAAGTCTAGGACACGGTCCGGTTTACTTCAACTATTTTCCAAACAAAACGGTCAGCCTGTTAGACCTTAACATTCTTGACTCTCTTTTCCTAAACATCTGAATTCATGGTCTCAACATGAATGAAGGTCCATTCCAGCCACTCTAATCTATATGATTCAATACAAGGTCATGCACACTTGTAATTCAAGAGTCCTTCTTAAGTCCCAAGATCTTGAAACTACTTTGTTTGTCACAGACATGACAAAGGCCAATGTCATGATCCCAAGGCTCATAAGATGGGATGAAATTGACCTCCCCCAGTCATGGTCAATTGACTGAGCCATCCCAACGCAACCTAGGCAAGCACCTCTCTTGCGAGAAATAAAACAGGATGAATCAGGGAAAGTAGAGATTTTCTTCGACATACGGAACTCTTTTTCCTCTAGATCTGAAGCAGGAACATCTAATGATTTTGCTTCAGCAAGAAGATCTTTTTCAGTGACTTCTCAATCTCAATTTTCAAAAATTTCGAGACCAGTAAATTCTGAAATGCATATTTCTTGTTTACAAAATAATTCAAACATTTCTCAAGCAGTTTATCAAACCGATGGAAAGCATTCAGATGATGATGTTGAAATAGAATCTTCTATTCAATCTCCAACATACTCATCTATGGCTGATGCCCAATACTCTTCTAGGAATGATGCCCAATGAGTAATACAGAATTTGTTATAAACAGAAAAGCCTTACATAAAAACCTTTACTCTGAAGAGTATGACCTCTAAAGAGAATGGTATTTATGTACTTACACAGCTGCTCAAATCTCATCATTCAAAGAAAAGTACTATAATTTTTTAAATGAAGTTAGAATGCATATTCCTTATTTTGAATGGTTTCATGCTTATTCCATCAAAAATAACATTGATTATCCTTTCAAAACCAAAAAAACTTCACTTTCAGCAAATGTTATTTAAACTTGGAAAGTCAAATATGGGAACTTAGTCAGATCTGAGTTTCCTCCAAAAGGAGCTTTTATTATTTCAAATACGGAAGAACATAACCCTGTTATGGCCTCTCCCTTTAAATCAAAGAATGTGGATGAAGCTGTCGCCCCTAAAGATATTAAAAATCTCATTGAGCAATCAAATTATACCAATAGATTTTTACAATGCTTGGGTGACAACCTTTCCTCTTCAGGATCTACTTTCTCTTTGAAAAACGTCTCTAGCCTCTACTTCTAAAAGTATTGAGAAACCCCTTTTTAAACCTTTCAAAATGAGTAGCAAGGCAAAAAAAGTCTTAAAACTTCCATTTTAAAACAAGAATCTGGCGATTCAGAAGTTATTCAAAAAATTGATCAACTTTTAAATCGTTTTACCACTGTCCCTGAAACCCCTACAAACTCTGGTGAGTCTACTTCTTGTATTCAAACACGCTCATCTAAAGCCATTAATGCCCTCTACCATGAGTCCAATGAATCTTGCTCCGAGCAAAGTGATGATTCTGGCAAGTCATCCCTCAAAGTCAGCCCTATTATGACCAACTCTCTAACCAAGTGGAAGGGTTTAACCAAACCCTCTGCGTATGGTTATAATCGAGTTTTCGCTCCAGATATAGCTCTCGAAGAAAGAGAACTAGGTTTTGTTAGCTTCAATGCCAATAATGTCTATGAATGGAACATAGACGGCAAAACGGAATATAATATCATGAGTATGCTTCAGCATATGACAATGGTAGGCACAGCCTATCAAGCAGCCCATGAAACCTCTGAAGAAGTTATAGCCAATGTTATTGTTTCCGGGTTCAGTGGCCAACTAAAGGGATGGTGGGATAACTACCTCTCTGATAACTAAAAGCACTCAATCTTTTTCGCCATAAAAGTTAATGATCAGAACGAACCCATCATTGGAGACGACGGGGAACCTATCTCTGATGCTGTCAATACCTTAATCTTTACCATAGCAAGCCACTTCATAGGTGATCCATCTCTTTGGAAAGACCGATCTGCTGAGCTACTTTCCAATCTCAGATGCAAAACTTTATCTGATTTTCGATGGTATAAGGACACCTTTTTTACTAGGGTCTATACCAGAAAAGACAGTCAACAACCTTTCTGGAAAGAAAAGTTCCTTGATGGACTTTCCAAATCCTTGGGAGATAAAGTAAGGGACAAAATTCGGAGCTTAACCCCAGATGGGATAATACCCTATGATGAGTTAAGCTATGGCCAATTCATTTCTTTCATCCAAAAGGTTGCCCTAAAGATATGTCAAGATGATAAAATCCAAAGGCAACTTGCTCGTGAGAAAATCCAAAATTGTATCGATTTGGAAACTTTCTGTGAACAATTTGGTCTTCCTGCTTGTCATCCAAGGAAATCTAAAAGACCATCCAATCAAAAAATTTTTAAACCTAATCCTGAAAAGAATTTCAGAAGATCCAAAAAAGGTTTTCAAAAACCTAAAAATGAAACAGGTTTCCAAAAGAATTTCCAAAAGTATCCCCAAAAAACCCCATTATTTGTTATACATGTAAAAAACCTGGACATGTTAGCAAATATTGTCAGTTAAAAGGGAAGATTAATAATCTGAACCTTGATCCGCAGATTGAGGAACAGATTAATAATCTTATGATCGATAGTTCAGATGATAACTCTGGGCCAGAATCTTCGGATGATAATATCAACAACATCCAAGTTGATGATGTTGAGTCATCCTCAGATTCAGATATCAAGCAAATTAATGTTTTATCCAAAGATCAAGATCTCTTATTTGATGCTATAGAGGCTATTGACAATCTAGAACAAAAGAAAGACTTCCTTTTGAAACTAAAAAAATCTTTACAAAAGGAGAAAAAAACCCCAAAATTTTGGTCCTTAGTAATAAATATGATGTCAATCCTATTTTCAAAAAATTAGAAAAATAAGTTATTCGTCCCATAACCATTCAGGACCTCCAAACTGAGGTTAACAATCTTAAGAGAGAAATCCAGAAAATCAAAAGAAATCAAGACAATCATCATCTCATTCTCTCACAATTAATACAAGAGGAAGAATCTAGTGATGAAGAACTTGGTTCTCTTTTAAACCAAACTGAGTGCTCTAACAAACAAGAAAATAAGATCTCTAACGACAATGAGGGAAAAGAAATTTTGAGAATAATAAATGTGTTCTCTTTCATGAAGTATCGCGTAAATGTCCGAATTGTCGTTAAAGATTTTGTTTTCGACACCATAGCACTCTTTGACTCAGGTGCAGATTCAAACTGTATTAAGGAAGGTCTGATCCCCACAAAATATTTCGAAAAAACTACTGAACGTCTTAGCTCAATAACGGGCGAAAGGCTAAGTATCAATTTTAAAATAACCAATGTCTTTATTGAAAAGGGAAATATCAGAATTCCCACCGATTTCATTATAGCAAAAAATATAAAAAATAATGTAGTTTTGGGGATACCTTTCATAAATCTTTTGTTTCCATATCTGGCAGATTTTCCTGGACTTACCTCTTTTGTGGGAGGATAGGTAACTTTCTTTGAGTTCTTAGACTCGCCAAAACAAAGATCTCTAAACCTAATTGAATCCAAAACCAAACAGATTTGTTTTTTAAAAGAAGAAATCTCTTTCAAAACCCTTGAATCACAACTTACTCAACCAAAGATTCAAGAAAAAATAAAAAATCTTTCAAATCACATTGAAAAGTCTATTTGTTCTGATTTGCCTCATGCCTTCTGGAATAGGAAAGAACACATTGTTGATCTTCCCTATAAAAAGGATTTCAAAGAATCAAAAATCCCTACAAAAGCTCACCCCATTCAAATGAATGAGCAGCTTTTACAGCATTGTCAAAAAGAAATTAAAGATCTTTTGGATAAAAGGTTAATTCGTCCTAGCAAGAGTCCTTGGTCTTGCTCTGCTTTTTATGTTAATAAACAAGCTGAGATAGAACGAGGAACTCCCAGGCTTGTCATCAATTACAAACCTTTGAATCAAGCTTTACAATGGATTCGTTACCCCATCCCAAACAAAAAGGATTTGCTTAATAGGTTAAACTTAGCAAACATTTTTGGCAAATCCAAATCACTGAATCAGACCGATATAAAACGGCATTTACAGTTCCATTTGGGCAATATGAATGGAATGTAATGCCTTTTGGTCTGAAAAATGCCCCTTCCGAATTTCAGAAAATCATGAACGATATTTTCAACCCATACTCAAACTTTGCAATTATTTATATTAATGATGTCTTAATCTTCTCCCAAAATCTGGATGATCATTTCAAACATGTTAAAACTTTTATGTACATCATCCAAAAAAATGGACTCGCTATTTCTAAATAAAAAATTATTCTTTTTCAGACAAAAATCTGCTTTTTTGATCATATGATTTTCCAGGGAACAATAACTCCTAATGAAAGGTCAATTTTGTTTGCAAAAAAGTTTTCAGATTATATCCTTGATAAACATCAGCTCCAGAGGTTCCTAGGATGTCTCAATTATGTTTCACATTTCATCCCGAATCTTAACAATCTCATTAAGCCCCTCCATGATAGGCTTAAGAAGAATCCTCCACCTTGGACGGACAAACATTCCGATATTATTAGATTTCTTAAAACCAAAGTCCAGAATCTCCCTTGTCTATACCTACTTGTTCCTCAGGCATTCAAAATAGTGGAAACTGATGCATCAGATTTAGGATATGGTGGTATCTTAAAACAAAAATTGCATGATAAAGAATGTATCATTGCATTTACATCAAAACATTGGAATACTACTCAACAAAAATATTCCACTATCAAAAAAGAAATTTTAGCCATTGTCTTATGCATCACAAAATTTCAATCTGACTTACTCAATCAAAAATTTTTAGTCCGAGTTGACTGTAAATCGGCTAAAGATGTTTTACAAAATGATGTTAAAAATCTTACATCGAAACAAGTTTTTGCCAGATGGCAAGCTATATTAAGCGTTTTTTATTTTGATATTGAGCACATCAACGGCAACTCAAACTCTCTCCCTGACTTTCTCACACGTGAATATTTGCAGGGGGACAAGCAAAAAAATGATGCCTAAAAAGGCAACTTTAGCCTCAGCAAGAGGCAGAGGCGTTCGTCTAGCCCTACCCGGGCCAATCAGAAGATCTGGGTCTAGCACCCCAACAGGGTCATCTACCTAATAGCCTACTCAACAATCTGGGTCATCTACCCAACAACCCACTCAATAATCCGTTGAACCCACAAACAACCAAGCCAAACAAACTAAGGCAGACTATGCCTTCCCAATTGAAACCTTCTCGGTCTTACAAGACCAAGGTCTCACTAAACTCAACAAAAAGTCTTGGGCTGACATTTCCAACGAGTCAGATGAAGAAATTGACTTGGCTCAATTGATATCCCAAATGGCCAATCATAAAATAGTCATACAAATACCAAAAGAAAAGGCTATTGTCCAGACACCCCAAACATCCTCAACCTCTACCAAAACACAAAAAGCCCAAACCAATTACATGTCTACAAACAAAACCTCAAACATTATCCATATGGAGCCTGAATTCTGGGATAGCTCACCAAACAAAGTCATCCCAAAGATTTTTCCTACTGGGTTCCACTTCAGGCCTTTAGCACCCAACAAAACCTGCCAATTTTACGAATTCATCTTAATAGATAATGACTCAGTATCTATTAAACATTACAAGGATAAAACCAATCCTTAATTTATAACCCATTCAACTATCCAAATCCTCAGAATTTTGTCCCCAAAATAATTTGGGAACAACCTAAACAAAATTCAAAAATTTTCTCAAAATTATGACCCAATAGGTTTTAATTATTAGGACAACATGGAAGCCTGGACTAAAGTATTTTGGTTTCAAAATACTCAGTATAGACATTCATGGTTAATCTATTTTAAAAGAAAAACCAATTATGTTTTTACAAATTGGTTCTACCAATGGTGGGACTTCTTTGGGCCAATCCCAGAAATTCTACCCTCACCAACAGATGAAGGGTATAAACTTTTTCAATCAAAATTTACAGTCAGGAATCATGTATTCCTGTAATGTTAAAATTTTTCTCAAAATTTTCACTAGCATGGGTATTTTCCTGGCAATACAAATATGCAAAATCAGACCACTGCAAATCACTTCCAATCCTACAAAGGCATGGTTACGTAAAATGGTGGTCTCAATTTGATTCATCAATGGCCTATCCAGATAAGATCAGAGAATGGTTCAAAAACAATCCACACAGTCAGAAGGTTTCAGATCTGGAAACGGCTTCGTTTCTCAATCAGAAAGCTCAAATAGCTGCAGCCCTTACAGGAGCTCAATCAAAAGAATCATTGGCAAAACACCTTCAGCAAATCATGCAGATGATCGAAGAAGATGAAAAACACAAAGAAAATCCTACTTCATCAGCAGAATCCTCAAGCAGTTATAATCAAAATGAAGATGACTGCTTTGGAATTGACCTCGGAGAGGATTAGCCTTTAATCTCAAAATTTATGTAATCACTTAATTTAAAATCATATCAACATGTACTGTAGAAATAGTACCGGTCATCTTCACCTGTACTGTAGAAACAGTAGTATCTTCAATTATAAAAGGAGACCTTGTTCTCATTGTAAGGCACCCTTTTAGTTTACTTATACATAGAGAGAAGTTAGTGAGAGAAGCTCTGAGAGTTCCCTTGTAAGCTCTCCAGCTCTTCTTCTTCCCTCTTCTTTCTTTTCCAATCATTCAATAAAATTTCAGTTCTTCATTTTCGTATTTTCATATTTACTTTTCTGATCTGCATATGTGTGCGGACTACCGCCACATCTAACCTCATACCTAACTTGCATATGCGTGCGGACTACCGCCGCATCTAACTTCATATTTATTTCCTTGTTCTTGCATCTGCATTCATTTTTCTGACATTTGCTTTTGCCTCCTTCTTCCTCCTTCTTCCCCTTTTCCCTTTTCTATCATCACCAGGGCCAACTGGTATATATATATATATTAGGGGTAGTAAAATGGGTCGAATTCGTCGGACCGACCCACCAAACCCGCTAAAAAAGGTGGGTCACGCTAGAACTTTAGACTTGTCCAATTAAAAAAATTTGCCAAATTATGTATATATGTTTCAATTATGTGACTTTATTTATTTTATTTTATAATTTCGTATATATGTTCAAATGATGTGATTTATTTTTTAAAATAAAGATGGTTCTATTGACAAATATTATTTTGAACAATTTTATTGAAATTAAAAATTTTAAAAAGATAGTAAAAAAATTATATTATAATTTGACTATTTTTTACTTGTATTTAATTGTTTAATTGTTATTTTTTGTTAATTTTAATTTATTTTATTTTTCAAAAAACAAAACAAAGTCAAACGGCTAGCATTTTGTACCCACTTTAGTTGGTAGGGCAGGCCGGCCCGCATTGCCACTCCTAATATATACTATATAGTAATTTTTTATATATTGAATAATTATAATCATATAATAACATTGAAATCAGAAAACATATTAACTCCATTATAGTTTAACTATTTAAAATATCATTTTAATATAATTTTTAATATTATAAAAAAAATTTGCATAAAAATTTTGCGGGTTTGGCGAATTTTTTTAATTTGACAGATTTCAAATCCTAGTATGATCCGTCTTTTTCAGCGGATTTAGCGGATCGGCCCGACGAGTTCAACCCATTTTGCCTCCCCTACTGATCATGCTGATGCAGCAATATTGCCAATTTCATGGACACCCACAGGAAGACCCCAATAAATTCATCTCTGACCTTCTGTAGTTCTGTGACACAGTAGAGACCAATGGAATAGAGCTTGAAATCTCCAAGCGAATACTCTTTCCATTTGCTTTGAATGATCAAGCAAAGCTATGGTGGATTTATGAACCCCAGAGGAAGTGTGAACACTTGGGATAAGGCTGTTAACAAATTTCTGAACAGGTTCTCCTCCTCGCAGAGATGGACTAAGCTAATGACAGATGTTCAGACCTTCAAGCAGAAAGAGGTAGAATCCCTCTATGATGCTTGGAAGAGGTAATGCCATTGTTGTTTATGAGGAAGATGCTACCCCTGTCACCACTATGATTCATCAACCTGATCCTTCTGTTGCTATTTGCATAATAATTAATTTTAATAAATAAAAAATACTCATATATTATATATTTAATTATTTAAGAATAAATGATTTTTGTTGCCGTTTAAAATATTGTGTATTGAAATATTGCTATTTAAAGCATTTAGGGTTAAGTTTCTTTATAAATAAGTTTTTTTTTATAAATTATTGTTAAAACTTTAAAGACTCGGTTTTCACCCGGGTTAGACCTGGTATAGTTGTGGCCCAAAAATATTTAGATTTCATCGGGTCTAAAACCGAGTTAGGGTCTAAAAAATAAATCCAGTGTATATTTAGAACCGAATTTAGGTAAAAACAAACTCGATTTCATCCAATCCATAAACACCTCTAATAATATTATGTCATTTTGACATAAATTCTGTTCGGTTTGTCGGGTGAACGGAGCGGTAAGAGAGACGAGGGAAATCTGGACCTTGGCTGCTGACGAATGGATGGACCTCCCGAATTCGTGTGGAAGAATAGATGGTTGAAGCCTCGCGATCTCACGAGTTGTGGAGTTGGAGAGGGGGGAGCTATATGCAAAAAGGAATCCGATGCTCAAGTCAGGATCCGTACATATGGCAGTAAGAGTGAGGGTATGGTGACGTACCTCAGGGAGGGGTAGGGCCATCCCCCTATATACTCTGCACCTAGCGCGGGTCCCACAGGAGCAGACCCGCCTTCCAGAAAGTTTCCTTTCCCCCAGCTATCAGGTGCTTTGCTGGAGGGGTGGAAGCGTCGGGTCGGCCTCTTGGTTTGGGTTCGAGGTGCCTGTCGGGACGTATTTCTGGGCTGGGGTATTATGCCAGCTGAGCCGGGTCGGAACAGTACCCCCAACGCCCCAGCTACGGCCGTGAGCGCCGTTGTTGGCGCATTCTGATCTCCTTCTGTCGTATCGTCGCTGCGTCGGCCGCTCGTGATTGGGGCGTGCCTTCTACGCGCAAGTGGGTTTCATCGCCTCGAGGGAATGTCATTTGTTGCCTCGTTCTCCACGCCAGGCATTTAATGTTCTTAATTGCTGATTTGAACCCTGCGCAGAATGACCATTTTTCCCCTGTCTTTTGCGCTCCCAGGCTTCCGTTATTATTTAGTTCTCCCTGCTTTTGTGTTTCAGTTTCCTACTTCCAGATTACCACCAAAAACTCCTCATTTCCCTTCCACACTCTCTAAAGTCACTTTATTCTAAATTGTTCCTGTTTCACCAAAACTTTCTCAAGATTACGCCGCTCCTTTCGATCATCATCACTATTCTGGTAAGTTTCTTCTTTCTTTCCTGCTTCTCAATCTTGCCTCATGCTTATGCTGCTTGTATGCTCTTCCCTGTTTGTGCTTGTTTGGATTAAGTGTTAGATTTGCATTTTTGAGTTTTGACAATGTTAGGTAAATGATAGGGGGTTCCATTTAGGTTCCTAATTTTTTGTCTTTATTTAGCTATAGATTTAGCCTTGGTTTAACTGTAGATAGACTCATCGTAGCATTTAGCGTTAGTTCTTGTTTTTCTCACCTACCGACCTTGTAGTCTGATCTTGAGTGGTGCCTCCATTGTAAGTTTGGCACAACTTCCTCTTCCGAGGCCCCATGATGACAGATACGCCTGGATCACCTCAGATGTGAAGGATACACCTTCACAAATAACCTTAGAGGATCTCATGGAGTTTCGTCTTCGCGACCAAGATGAGGAGGGACACTATGAGGTGTTTGTTCCTGCCGCCCACTAGCGCATATGCCAGCTTAATCTTAACATCCCCCGAATTGCTGATTGGATCTGGATGTGTAAAGTGATGTTCACCGTTCTGGGGGTTCGCATCCCCTTTTCCCCTTTCCAAATGGTGCTTCTTAACTGGTGCGATGTGGCCCTGTCGCAGTTGCATCCGAACAGTTGGGCGGCCATCCGGTGTTTTGAGATGGTCTACGAGTACCTAAACCTGCCGGCCTCTGTGGAGGTGTTCTTATGGTTGTTTGTCTTGACTAACCCTTCCAAAGAGGGAAGACACAAGAAGGGGTTTATGTCCTTCTGGTCTACTCGGGGCAGATGAATATTTGGGGTGTTTAAAGATTCATTTCGTGGTTTTAAAGATAAGTATTTTAAGGTCCGACCCGTCGAGGGTCATCATCCTTTCTAGTTGACCCTGGAAGGGGAGCGGCGAATTCTGACCTACTGGAGTTTCGGGTCCGGGTCCAACGCTTTTACGAAGGTTACATACAAAGACCTTACTCAGCGGGATAAGAACATTGCTGACGTGTTGGTGGCCTTTTTTTAACAAGAACAACATCAACCCTCATCTTTTAATGGGTGACCGGGAGATGGGTAGAGGTTATATAGGTAAGTGGTCAGTTGGTTGTGTTGCCCTTCTCCTCTTTTTCTTTTTTTTTTCCAAGCTGACGGGTTGTTGTGTCTACTGCAGTGGACATGGCCGCCGAACACACTGGACTTGAGGATTTGATGGCCCAATTCCTTTCTGAGTATAGTGAGGATAGCTCTGTGACACAGCTGCCAAGCATCCGTCCTCCCCAAATGCCAAAGCACAATCAGCTCTTCCTCCTCTCCCCCTATGGGGCCTAGCCGTCCCATCGTAATGACTGGTCCGAGCAGTAGCGGAGTGGTGCCTCTTGAGGTAGACCCGGCTGGAGAAGGTCCCGATGTCACTATAGACGACAATCCTCGCAAGCGGAAGCCGGCCTCTAGTCCTGAGGGGTCACTCACTGTTATGGAGAAGAATTTTGACGATGGGGGTTTCATTGACTTGCAGCTCATGCCCGACACTGATGAATTCTTTCATGATGGGGACCTGGGCGCTCAGGCTAGGTGGATCTACCGATGTATGTTGCGGGCCACGACCATTTCGAGGAAAGCCGAGCCGATCTGACGCAGGTTGGGTCCTTAGACAAGAAGTATCACCAAACCCTTCGGGAGGTTGAGAGGCTGAAGGCTGAGGTTGGGGTCTTAAAGGAGAAGCTAGCCGACTCAGAGGGGAAACTGGAGACCTCTGACGAAGCAGTCGCTCGTCTTACAGAGCGGGAGATGACCCTAGAGTCTCAGCTTAACTCTGCTCGCACCGAAACTTCTGCAGCTCAGGCTAAGGTTACTGCTTTGGAGGCCAAGCTTGAAAAGGTCGAGAAATCGGCCAATAGTGCTAAAGATGAGGTTGTTGGGCTAAAGCAGGAGGTTGCCGTTGCTGGGCTAAAGTAGGAGGCTGCCGACCTGAGGAAGAAAAATAAGGATACGGTGAAGAAGGTGATGTAGGTGATTAATGGGACCGAGGAGGCGATTAAGGCCCAGGTCAAGCTGCTTTCTCCCGACTTCGACACTTCTGCGATTGGAGCGTTCAAGACTATCCGAGATGGTCAAATTGTTGACATTTCGAAGAAGTGATGTATTTTTACTGGTATGTTATTTTGAACTTGTGTAATAGTTTTGTGTAGATCTTTGAACCCTTTTGTAATTTCTATAACTCGTTTACCGTTTTGTTATTGGTGATTGAAAATTTGTTTACCATTTTTGTAATTGTCGGTCTATTTACCGTTTTTGGTCAAATTTGTTTGGTAATCTTCTAGTTATGTACTGTTCCATTGTCATTGGTAATTGGGGAAGCCAGTCGGTGGCTTTCATATTTTACAAAATTTCAAACTGTGGCTTATTTTTGTAGCCGTGTATTGTAGTGTTGACGGTGTCGTTGGCTTCCGGGGTGATCAGTCCCGAGAGGCCGTAATCTCAGTAGACCGGTTAGTTGGCAAGTCAGATAAAGATACGAATAGAAATAAAGTGAAAAAGGAATATATTAAATGATTGACAAAAATAAAAAATTGACAATAATCCAACATAAAGTAAAACAGATGTTACTGAATCAGGGGTACGGGTGGCCGTTTTGGATGCTAGGAGTAGAACCTTGTCAAGTTTGCCACGTTCCATGTTCAGGGTACCTCCTTCTCGTCTAGACGCTTCAATTTGTAAGCCCCGTTACCGACCACTTCCCTCACTCTGTATGGACCTTCCCAATTGGCAGCCAGCTTGCCTTCCCCGGGGGTGTGGAGGCCTACGTCGTTGCGTCGTAGGACCAGGTCATTTGGCTCAAAGGTCTTCCTTAATACCCTGGTGTTGTAACGGAGCGCTATTCTCTGCTTTAACGCCACTTCCGACAAGTGCGTCATTTTCCTGGTTTCGTCGATCAAGTCCTTCTCTACAGCTTTCTCAACTCCACCCAGGAGATGTCGTGGACTAGGCTCCCCGACTTCCACAGGGATAACTCCGTCAACCCCATAGGTAAGTCGTAAAGGGATTTTCCTGGTGGAGGATTGAGGTGTTGTTCTATATTACCATAGGACTGACGCTAGTTCGTCTGCCCACGAACCCTTCTTCTGGTCAAGTCGCCTTTTGATGCCATGGAAGATGACTTTGTTTGCTGCTTCCACTTGGCCATTATTTTGTGGGTGCTCCACTGATGAGAACCTCTGTTTTACACCCAGACCTGTGAGGAACTCCCTGAAATTCTTGTCCACAAATTGCGTTCCATTGTCTGATATTACGGTCTCTGGGATTCCAAATCTGGAGATTACCTGTCTCCACATGAACTTACGGCAGTTTGCTGATGAAATGCTGGCTAGTGGCTCCGCTTTGACCCACTTTAGATAGTAATCAATAGCCACGATCAGGTACTTAACCTGCCCGGGCCCTACCGGGAATGGTCCCAAAAGGTCAATGCCTCACTAGCTAAAAGGCCAGGAGGCCATAAGAAAACTTAGCTCAGATGCCGGGGTCTTACGAAAATTTGCATTTTCTTGGAACTTCTTGCATCTCTTGAAGAATTCTTGGGAATCCATCATCATCGAGGGCCAAAAGTAGCCGGCCCTCACGAGCTTCCGGGCCAAAGCCTTTCTCCGATGTGGTGGCCGCAACATCCCTCATGGACTTCTCTTAGTATGTAGTCCATCTGGTCGGGTCGCAAGCACTTCAACAAGGGTTGGTTCAACCCTCTCTTGTATAGCTGGCCTTGTATTATTATGTACTTGGCTGCCTCCCTTCTCAATGCCTTTACTGCCTTGTCATTGTCGGGGAGCTTCCTGCTTTCCAAAAAATCAGCAATTGGGTCCACCCATGAGGGTATGACATCTTCTCGGGTCACGCACAGGGCGACTGTCAGTTCCTTCACTAACCCCTGGATCAAAGAGCAGTTTCCCATTCTAGGCTTTGTACTAGCCAATTTGGATAGGAGGTCGGCTCGTGTGTTCCTCACTCTTGGAATGTGCTGCACCAGGACCTGCTCAAAGTTCTTTCTTAGGTCCCAAAATTTTTCCAGGTATTTTTGCAGTAGAGGGTCTTTGGCTGGGTAAGTTCCATTGATTTGGGAGGTGACGACTTGAGAGTCGCTGTTCACCTCTACTCTTATTACCCCGACTTCTTTTGACAACAGCAGGCCACCAATTAGGGTCTCGTATTCCACCTGGTTGTTAGAGACCGGAAAATCGAACTTGACGGATTGCTCGTACACTATCCCTGTTGGGCTCTCAAGGATTATTCCTGCCCTCCCAGAGGTCTGGTTGGAAGCTCCGTCAACATGGAGTTTCCACCGCGTGCCCGGGGTTTCGTGGGGATTTCCAGTGACTTCAACCAGAAAGTCTGCCATGGCCTGGGCCTTGATTGAATGTCTAGGCTCATATTGTAGGTCATATTGAGATAGCTCGATTGCCTAGGTCATCATCCTTCCGGTTAGGTCGGATTTTTGCAAGACCTGGCATGTCGCTTGGTCCGTTCTAACGATCACTTGATGACCCTGGAAGTACTGTCGCAACCTTCGAGATGAAGTCAATAGTGCATATGCTAACTTTTCCAGCTTGCTATACCTTAGCTCTGTCCCTTGCAGCGCTTTACTGACAAAGTAAAACGGCTGTTGGGTTTTTCCTTCCACTCGTACCAAGACAGCCGCCAAGGCTTCATCTGTTACCGCCAAGTACAAGAACAGTGTCTCACCATCCCTGGGTTTGCCGAGGACTGGGGGTGGCGAGAGTATGCTCTTGAAGAGGTTGAAAGCCTCCTCGCATGATGGGGTCTATTCAAAAACTATTCCTTTTTTCATCAAGTTGAAGAATGGCAGGGCTTTGGCTGCCGATGCTCCGAGAAAGCGGGAATAGGGCCGTGAGTCTTCCGACCAGCCTTTGTGTGTCCTTAACGCACCTCGGGCTCGTCATTTGCAGGATCGCCTCGCACTTCTCAGGGTTGGCATCCACTCCCCTCTGAGTTATCATGAAACCCAAGAACTTTCTGGCCTCCATGGCAAAGGCGCACTTGAGAGGGTTAAGTCTCATATTATGTTGTCGGAAGGACGTGAACACGGTCTTTAGGTCCCCAATTAGGTTTTTCGACCGGCCGGTCTTTACCAAGATGCCGTCCACATACACCTCCACTGACTTCCCGATAAGTTCGCTGAAGACTTTACTCATTAACCTTTAATAGGTTGCTCCTGCATTCTTTAATCCAAATGGCATTACCCTGTAGCAGTAGGTGCCACTTGGCATTATGAATGCCGTTTTTTCTTCATCTGGTCGGTGCATCAGGATCTGGTTGTAACCAGAATATGCGTCCATGAAACTCAGGAAGCGATATCCCGCGGCCCCGTCCACTAGAGCGTCAATGTTGGGGAAGGGGAAGGAGTCCTTGGGCCATGCCTTGTTGAGGTCGGAGTAGTCTACACACATCCTCCACTTTCTGTTGGCATTCTTAACCAGGACTACATTCGATAGCCAGGTTGAGTAGTCTAGCTCTCGGATGAACCCTGCTTCTAGCAAGCTGGCCATTTGCTTGGCAACCTTGTTGGCTCTCTTCTGTGTCATCTTCCTTCGTCTTTGGGCTACGGGCTTGGCCTCTGCCTTCACGGCCAGGTGGTGTGACATGAACCGGGGGTCGATCCTTGGCATGTCGGCTGGCATCCAAGCAAACAGATCGCCATTTGCTCGGATCATTTCCATCAAATGCTCTTTCAAGTTGTGGGGAAGGTTTCTATTCACAAAGGTGAACTTATCTTCCGAGTCACTGACCCTGAACTTTTCCAGGTCTGCTTCAGGCTCTGGCCTTGGTTTGTTGTCAACCCTGGCATCCAGGTAGGCTAGGAAGACCCCGGATGCCTCCTTTGACTTCTTCCTTAGGGAAAGGTTGGCGTCGTCGCACGCAACCGCCGTCTCTAGATCTTCCCTGATGGATCTAACTGATCCATCATCTGCCACAAACTTCATCATCAGTAGCTTGGTACATATTATCGCTCTAAACTCATTGATGGTTTTCCTTCCAAAGATGAGGTTCTTCATTGTCAGTAGCTTGGTACATATTATCGCCCCAAACTCGTTGTTCATATTCCTCCCCAAGATAAGGTTGTAAGCCGTGGAGTCCCTCAGGATGACAAATTCTGCCATTAGTGACCTCTTTCCTTGACTTGCCCCTATGGACACCAGGAGGGAGATTATTCCATCAGTTTTCATAAAATTATCCTCTAAGCCGACCACACCGTGCTGGTGAGTTCTTAAGTCGGTTTCTCGGAGACCAAGGGCGTCAAACACGTTTTGGAACAGGATGTTTGAGTCGGCTCCAGTGTCAACGAGAATTCGCCTGACCAAACCGGTTCCCACTCTTGCTGTGTTTACCATGGGGGGTTTTTCGGCAGGTCGTGGAAGCATTGGTCCTCCGGTCTGAACGATATCGTTGGGATTTTCCTGGGGAACGGCCTTTGGCTAGCTGATGACATGGCCAGGACCTTAACATTTTTCTTCGTTGCCGACTTAGACCTTGGTGCCACATCCCTCCCGACTACGAGATTCACGATGGTGAGACCACGGTTGTTGTCCTCTTCGGGTTCTTGCCTTGGTTTCATGACACGGCTCCTGTCGTTGCTAGATCGGTATTGCTCTAGCCTCCTGGGTTCTCTTATGAGGTGCGAGAACTCCGCTAGCTTGCCTTCCTGGATCGCCTACTCCAGAACGTCCTTCAAGTAAAAACAATCTTGGGTTTTATGGCCGAAGCCCTTGTGGTAGTCACAGTAGAGGTTCTTGTTCCCTTCGGTTCTGTCCTTGAGTTGGCGAGGCTTCGACAAGATGCCTTTGTCGGCTATATGCTGGTACACCTTAACGATCGGGGCCGTTAGGGTGGTGTAGTTAGTGAACTTTCCTGCTCGGGGGAACGTCTTAATGGTTTTAGCTGGCGTTCCGTCCTTGGAGTGCTCCTTAGGCCATTCCCCGTTACCGGGCTGACGAGCAGGGTGATAGGTGGGTTGCCGCTTGTTGGCTGCCATGACCTGGCTGACCTCCTCGTCGTTGATGTACTCTCTAGCCACATTTTGGATTTCTTGCATTGTCCACACAGGCTTGGTGGTGAGGTGTTTCCTATAGTCTTTGTTCAACAACCTGTTTGTCAGACACAAGCTGGCCACTGAGTCGGTCAGGCCTTCGATCTCCAGGCATTCATCGTTGAACCTGTCCAGGTACTTCCTAGTCGGTTCTCCGCTTCTTTGTGTCACCCACAGCAAGTTGATCAGGTGCTTTGCTTTGGCAATGCGCGTGGTGAACTGAGCCAGAAAAGCGCGGGTTATGTCCGTAAAAGTCGTTACAGAGCCTTGAGGGAGGGCGTTAAACCAACGGATTGCCGGTCCCGCCAAGGTCACGGGAAAGGCGCGACATCTCACCTCATCGCCCACACCCTCCAGGTTCATCCTTGCCTCAAAGGCCGTTAGGTGTTCCTAGTGGTCCTGGGTCTCGTCGTACCTCATATCCGTTGGCTTGTCGAAATGTTTCGATAGCCGGACCTCGAGCATGGATTGGTGAAAAGGGGTTGCCCCCATGATTACGGTTTGTCACCGCCTCCTTGGTCTCTCCCTACTATCTTCTCAGTTCTCTTCTGTATGTCTCACTCGGGGTCGAGTGTAGATTATGGGGTCTTGCCGTCTCCTTGGTACTTCCCTACTTTCCCCCTGGCCCTCTGACTGGGATCGGGGGGTGGTGTACATCTGGAGCGGTCTCTCCGGGAGCTTCTTTCCCTGGTTTCCCCCCTCCTTTGAGGAGATCGAAAACGAGGTTGGTTCGGGGCGGGTTAGTAGTGCTCTCTGTTTGCTAGCTCTTGCTCCAAGTTTTTCACCCTGTGGTATAGCTCCTGCATTATTCTCGTGTTGTCACTTCCCGTTCCTCCAAAGGGACACCTTTCCTGGGAATGGGAGGGAAGCTCATCTCGTCAGGGAGGGGATCTTGTGCGTTCACGGGAGGAAGCCAAGGAGGCTACTCTACTGGTTCGGTGAACCAAGTCCTCCACACATGGCTTACCTCCATCCTCTCCTTCCACTGGACCTAACAGAAAATCTATTCAGGCCAAGTCCCCACAGACGGTGCCAATGTTCGGTTTGTCGGGTGAACGGAGCGGGTAAGAGAGACGAGGGGAATCTAGACCTTGGCTGCTGACGAATGGACGGACCTCCCGAGTTCGTGAGGAAGAATGGATGGTTGAAGCCTCACGAAAAGGACTCCGACGCTCAAGTCAGGATCCGTACAGATGGCAGTAAGAGTGAGAGTATAGTGACGTACCTCGGAGAGGGGTAGAGTCCTCCTCCTATATACTCTGTAACTAAGGCGGGTTCCACAGGAGCAGACCAACCTTCCAAAAAAGTTTTCTCTCCCTAGCTGTCAGGCGCTTTGCTGGAGGGGTGGAGGTGTCGGATCGGCCTCCTAATTCGGGTTCGAGTTGCCCTCGAATCATATTTCCGGGCCGGGATATTATGCCAGCTGAGCCAGGCCAAAACAAATTCAACCAACAACGTCTTTTCTTTCAACTAAGTGGGATTAGTTAACTTGTATTTTATTCTTGAATTCTATTACAGGTCATGTTTATAGCAAAACTATTTATATATATGGATTTTTTTTAATCATCGTGTATATGATTTTTTTAATTTTCTTCTATTTTTTTTGTCAACAATTTATCGTTTATCTAAACTACTTTTTTAGTTAGATGCTCTGTCGATTTTTTTTATATATCCAAACAATTTGAAACGAGTTTCTGTTATATTTTAGTAAAAAAACGTTATTTCAGCTTTTTTTTTTTGTATTTTGGTTCAATATTTTATCCATACTTATTTATAGTGGTGGATTCAAAAATTTTATAAGAAGGAGGCTAAGTTAAATATAAAATAAATTAAAATATAATATAATAAAAAAATCAACAAAATATAATTTATAATATATAGATCAAAATTAATAATTATATTATATAAAAATTAACATTCAACTATATACTTTAAAATTTTAGTATTTTTGAATTTGGTCTGCAATATTTCATATAACTAAAAAAATTATTAATTTACTAGCTGAAATAAATTTTAAAGCATTCTCTTTTTTAACATATACAATCATATAATATGCTAAAAGTTTATCTTTCATCTTATTTTAAAGTATTATTTTAATAATTTTTGTTGTTTAAAAAATCTATTCAATTGTTACTATTGTTATAAAAAGAGTCAAAATAAGAATTTTTTTTATAATTATTACTTTTTACATTCATCCAAACCTATATTTTTCAATAACTTTTCAATTATTTATATATTTATACACTTTTATTATTTTTTAAATCTATTTGTTAATTGCTACTATATTATAATACACATTATAATTTACTTTTGTCATTTTATATTTTGTTCCATAAAATATAGTCAAACTAAAAATTTTTTTAGGTGTTATTAAGTTGTTAAAAGAATTTTTTTAATAATTTTTTTTATTTTTTAATATATTTGATAATTTTTTAATAATCAAAGTAAAAGGAGCAATAAAATAAAAAAATATTTTTTAAAAATTATTGATGAGTTTGAAAAACTCCAAAATAAAATTAATGATGATCAAACATTATTAATAAAATTTATTACAAAATTATTAATTTAAGCCTTAATTTCATACTTGCTAATTAATAATTTTAATTACCTGCAGATTTGGTGTTGGGCTAAAAAGAAATAAAAATTTGCAAGCCCAAATGTGAACCTTACATTCAGCATTGGTTCAAAAATGTTTAAAGTATTGTGGCTGAATTATTATTATTCTTGTTGGGCCAAAATTAACTATTATTAGCCCAAATCAGTTTGAAGAAGAGATCTACTAGCTTGATTCAAATTGAAAAATGAGAAAGAGGGAAACTCGCTACTTAGTTCGGTTACATTCTTTCTCTCATCATAAGATGGATTTCAAATTTAATTCAACTCACATTAATTGCATTGGAACCATGAGAGAGAAATAGCATTTGATTTGATTGCTATCATTAGTGCTCCACGCCACTCAAAGCAAGAGAGAAGTAAAGTTAATTCATTTATTCAAATCCATTGAATGCTTTTCTCTCTTCTCTCTCTTCTCTCCTCTAGCTTCGGTCACTTCACAGCAACTATGGAAGAAATTTTGAGCTATCAAAAGAAAGTGGAAGAAGCTAGTGTCAAAGCCATTGTGATGATGGCATCAAGAAAAAGAAAATCTGAAGTGTGGTGTGACTAAGATCTTTACCACAAAAGACAAGATGTGGTGAAGTAATCTTAAGCTCTTCATACCCTAAAAAAGGAAGAAGATCAACTCGGTCAGAGGAAGAAGATCCTTTGAGGCATGGCTTGTCTTTGCGTTTGATCAACCACCACAGGAGGTAGCTATAGTAGCTACGTGATGGAGGATGCAGAAGTTAGAGCAGATGAAGCTGTCATCATCAAGAACTCATCAAGGGCTAGGAATCCTTCTTGGAGTGTAAGTCAAGATGGATGGCTCGGATTGATGAAGCTTGGTGAAAAGGGAAGACACAGAGGTAATTGCATATTGGGTTTTACATTCGGTTATCTCTCCTCTCTCTCTAGCCGAACCGGTTTTAGCATGAAGAAGAAGAAGTTTAGCTTGGTTCAACAGTTTCAACCGTGGAGGCTTCCCCTTCTATAAATAAGGGAGAATAGCTAGGGCTTCAAACAAGAAAAAGAGTGAAAGCGCGGTGTTCTCATAGCTACCTAAGCTAACATAAGTTCTTCTCCTTCAATATTTTCTATTTTGTATTTTTCTATTAAGTTTTGTCTGTCTTTAGTCTCATGGAAAAAGACAAACAGTGAGGTTTATAAGAAAAAGTCATAGAGCGAAAAAAGACAGAGTACACAAAATTAAAAGAAAAAAAGCCATAGATGTCCTTAGAGGTCCTTTGTACATCTGTGTTGTGTATCAGGACTCTGCGGGAATCTCCTTGCAAGTTAGGTTAGTACTTAGCAGTTGAAAGTTTGGTGCGTTACCAAGTCATGTTCAGGGTTGGGGTTAGATTATGGAATTGTCCCAGATAGGAAGGGTTGTTCTTAGGGAGAATTGGTGTTTGTAATCAAAGATGATTATAGTAAAATTCCATCATTGTTGTGATGGAGATTGGATGTAGGCTGCATTGCACTTAGCAGCTGAATCAGGATATATCTTGGTGTAATTTTCCCTCTCTTCTACTCCATTTCTGATTCTGCTGCATATGAGACAAAACTGAAAAATATCTCCTGGATGGTCACGAGACAAAACAAAAAAGTCTCGTGACTTGGCACGAGACAAAAACAAAAAATATCTCCTCAAGTGTTTTAAAGGACAGCAAGAGTTACTAAGCAAAAAAGGGGCTAAGATTCAATACCCTCTTCTCTTAGCCACTGATAAACCATCAATTATAATTTATATCTTCTTTTCAAAAATTTTATTAATTTAAAAGATATTTTGATATAATAACACTACAAGAAAATATAATATTTGTGACAAAATTTTATGTTAAATTTAAAACTATTACAAAAAGATGATTTTTTGTTACAAAACATGTTAATATTTTGTAACAACTAATTTTTTTGTTACAAATTATATTAACTTTTGTAACGAATTGGTGTTTGTTACAAAATTTTATTATATGTTGTAATAAAGGATAAAGTAGTTGCAAAAATTCAATTTATTTTGTAACAAAATATCTTTTTATTTTAAAAACTCCAATTATTTTGTAATAAAAAATTAATTTGTCACAAAATTTAATATTGTTGTAACAAATTATTTGTTTGTCACAAAATTTAAGTAATTTTTGTAATTAAAAAAATTATTTTAAAATGTTAAAATCTTTAAGAATAAAAAAATTATTTATATAGTTTTTTTAAAATAATTTTATTTTGTTTCAAAAATTAAAATTTTATAAATATTGTTTGTATTTATTAATTTTAAAATGGTAGATATTATTTTATATTCTTTTAAAAATTAGTATATAATTTTATTAATAATAAAATTTTTAATGTTAACTACAAATAAATTTGTGAAACTTAAAAAAATTTAATTAAATTATAAACATAAACAACCATGGTAAAAATGTAAAAGGTAAAGTGAAGTAATAAAAATTCTAACTCCCTCACTTTGGAACCTCACTACTATCTCTGCGCCTCCACTCCCCTTAACAATAATGGAGCTCCTGTTGGAAGAAGAAGTACTGGCGTAGTCTCCTATGAACGCTCTGCCTCGCTTTCGTCTCCTCTGCCGTCATCTTCTGTGTCGTCATCGTGTCGTGTGTGTCAGCGTCTCCTGTGCAGGTCATCAGCTCCTGTGGTGGTGGTGGTCGTCGTCGTCGTTGTTGTTCATGGTTACCGTTCCTGCTCCTCTGCTCGTCCTATGTCGTCTTCTACCTCTACTGGTCTGGTTCGGTCGTTCTTCTTCTGCTGGTGGTTTGGTTCGTCTGTTTTTTTTCTGTTGCTGGTCTGATTTGTCCGTTCTTTTTCTGCTGTTGATCTGGTCTAATTTCTGTTCTGTTAAATGTAAATGTATGTTATTTGAATATTGTTGCCTATATTATTCTTTGATAATCTGATTTTTTATTTTGCTGATATTCTTATTGTCTATGAAAATATTGTTGTGTAATATATTTATTAATCTGATTTTTGGTTATTTGAAAAGTTGATTTGATTTGATTTTTTATTTGTTTGTTCTATTATTTTGATTTTACTTTTTTTTGTTCTAAGGTTATGTTTTTTGTTTTTTTTTTTATTTTAGAGATATGGGAGATGTTGGTATGCTACTTTGGAAGTTCTTTTTTTTTAGTTTGAATTTTCATTATGACAGATATTGAAGTGTTCTTATCTTGTTTTGTTACTTTAAATCATTGATATAATTATAACTTAATTCCTTTTGTCTTTGTGAATTTGGTATTATATAGGAAAAATATTTAAGAAAAAAAATAATAGAAAGCATCACGTTGTACCACATGTATGTTAGCCGAAAATCATTTCAAGTTGTTAGACGTGATCAGATAAATAGTCTTAAAGTCTTTAATTTAGTGTTATATTTTTTGCTATGTCAAGTTCACACTTAATTACATGTAATATTTTAAACTTTAAAATAATTATAGCACCATCCTAAAATTGGTGACGAGTCTAACATTCAAGAATTGTGCCAAATTACTTATCAAAAGAATAATAAAAAATGGGTCAATGAAAAAACTAAATAAATTGATGTAAAACTCAAGGCGGAGGCAGCAGAACTCAAGGCGGAGGCAGCAGAACTCAGGGCAGCAGCAGCAGCAGCAGAGGCAAAGAGACAGAGAATGGAGACAGAGGCAGCTGAAGGGAAGGCAAAAATACAGACAATGGGAGATTTGTTGACATACGTAATCCAGCAACAAGGAGGTAATTTGCCACCTGAAATAGCTGCGGGTTTGGATTATTTGAGAAGTGCACCAACCTCATCCCATGCAAGATGATGTGTGGACACTCTTGATTTGACTTATCAGTGTTGGAATCAGAAGACTCTTTTATTATTGGTCTTTCGTAATGACTTTTGAGATATTTATTTGTAGTTTTTTATTTTGTTGACTTTATTTGTAGTTTACAGTAATGGATGCACTGGATGCAAATTATCGTTATAATGATTCACCTTTGCATTTATTTAGTTATGTTTTGTTTTGTATGTTATTTTTGGATTGGCTGTTGGTTATTTTAATAAATTAATGCAGTTGGGTGGATGAACATATAAAAAATAAGAGAGTTGTAATATTCTATTATAAATTCTGGTTTTTTTTTAAAAAAAAAGTGTTATTCGACATTTGGCAGCGGTTTTAAATCCGCTGCTATATTGATAACAGGGTTAGTAAACGTATGGCATTTTGCAGCGGTTGAAACCGCTGCAATCTCCCTTAAATCATATTTAGTCGATTTAGTAGCGGATGAAACCGCTGCAAAATAATTCTGCTACAAAATACCATTTAACAGCGGTTGTTCCAGCGGTTACTAATAACCGCTGCTAAGGGTTTAGCCGCACACTATCTTTCAGCGGATTTATCAACCGCTGCTATCCGTTTGGCAGCAGTTAAAAACCGCTGCTAATCCTATCCATAACCGCTGCTATCTGCCGGATGTGGTGTAGTGATCGTGAGGAGTTAATAAAGAAAATAGAAGTGCTCAATTAGAAGCTCAACAAGTCATTGTAAACTTTTTCATAGCGTGATTTGACAATGAAAGAAATTAGACAACTAAAAATACATGTAAAATTGCTTATAATTTTAATACGTATTCATAGATGATTGATATATTATTAGTCTAGTTTAATTGTATATGAATCTATTTTTTATATTTTAGTTGTATTATGGTTAAAAAATGACAAATATCTTATTATTTAGTTTGATAAATTTAGTTGTATATTAGTTAAAAAATAAATTATAAATTGATTGTTTTTTTATATAAAACTATAGATAGTGAAAATATTCAAATTTTAGGAGAACCTCTACCAAAATTTTTTATTATCGAAAAAATTCCGTATGATAGATCAATTTTGTGGATAATTTTATTACTTTTGTTCCATGTAACATCTAGAAATGTTGCCTCGTGGAACTCGTGGAACATCAACAGGATACGAACCACTAGTGTTTTAACTTTTAGAAGATTATTATATAGTTATTCTCTGAAAATACAATTATTGTCAAAAGTGAATAATTGCTTTGTGTTCTTTAATTTTAAAAATTTTATTAATAAAATTTTTTAGAATATTATGCTAACTTACATTACAATATTAATAATATAAAAAAAATTTTAAAATTTCAAATATTAGGAGAGTATAGAATCCGTCCCGGTTAATCTTCACCTCCATCACGTGAAGGGAACAGTAACTTCCCCTACATTAATTGGCAAACACATGAAAAGAGACACTTGTTAAACAATTACAATGCACAGTACATATTTACACACGTAAAAAGCAAACCCTTCTACAAACCTGAATGTGCTACGTGCATGAAGTGACGGATCCAAAAAATTTTGATAGTGGGGGCGAAATATATATAACACTATAATAATTTTGTTAATAAAAATATTACGTCTACATAAAAAATTAGCTATCAAATTATCTATTATAAATTTGTGTATAAATACATATATTATTTAACTTATTTTTAATGTGTATTTTGTATTTTAAATTTATATTTTAATATTTATTATGTACAAGTGATTATTTTATGTATACGTAGCATAATTATTATTATAATTATATTTTGTTATTGTACAATATGATTAGGTTTTAAAATATATAATTACAAATTAAAATATTAAAATAGTAATTTAAGTAATAACATTTAAAATAATAATTTAACTAATAACATATAATTTAAAATTTAATTTTTTATATTTCATATTTTAAAACCTTGACAATATAATTAAAATGTCTTTTTTTTTGTATATATCGTTAAACAATAATTTAAAACTTAACTTTCATACAAATTAGCTCTTGATGATATTCATAGTTGAAAAAGTTCATTCAATTAGTGTAGTTATTATGAAAAAAACTAAAGCTAATTTTAAAAAAAGAAATACAAATGGATAGATAATATTCTTTCGAATCAATTTCTAAAAAAAAATACCAATCTTATTTAAAATTGAAAATTGATTATTATAATGGACATCTAATATGAGTTCTCAAATCAGCTATTAAATGTCAAAAGTTAAATAAAAAATTATTGTAGAGTCAAATTTAATAATTTAGTGGGGATAAATAAATATTATTGTTATATACTACTTAATAAAATTTCAAATTGTAGTGAGGGACCCACATAAGTGGATCCGTCCCTGCGTGCGTGGAATACCATGTGTCATTGAACATGTAGCTGTCGGTTTAAATTCGTGTTTGACGGCATGCATTAGAATAGGAATTTTTTGTTTTTAATTTTAGAGTGGTAAAGGTGTTTTTTTTTTAAATATGAATGGTTTGAATATTATTTTTAAATGTAAAACAATTTAATTAAAAAAAGTAGAAATTGAACCATTTAATTTAATATAGGTATAAAAATTAAATTGTTTAATTTGTGAGAGATATACAAATCGAATAATTCAATTTGTGTTAAAAAAAATAAAAAAATTAAAATATAAAAATAAACTATCTACCACAATTTTTTTTAATTTTTTTAATTTTATGTATTTTTTATAATTTTATAAAATACTAAAAATTATAATATTAAAATATATTACTCACTTATTTTCATATCTAATTTTTTTAACTTTAAAATAGTAACTTAAAAATAGAAATAAAATTAAAAGTACTAAAATCTTTCAAGAGATAAGCCGTAAACGTGTATACGAGTGAATATATATAGAAGGGGCATGCTTTTATGGCTATGATGAATATACAGTTTTAGTAGTATTTAAAAAATAAAGAATAATTAAAAGCTATAATTTGAAAATATTATAGATAGCCATAATTTATTTTTTTTAATTTACTTATATTTATTAATTGATACTGGAAT
>NC_029774.3:27300572-27303382 GCF_000817695.3 Arachis duranensis | reverse complement strand
TTTTTTTTAAATTTTTTAATTAAAAAAATATTCTTCACTCTTTACTAAAATTTTATTATTCACTCTCTACTAAAATTTTATTATTCACTATGGTATTATCCTTATAAATAAGTGAGCGATTTGTGATTGTATTGACCATCCTCACACATACATGTTGCTTTAAGTACCTGCTCTCTAGCTTAAGTACAAAATGGAGTTCCGATGTGCTGTTGTTACACTTTTTTGTGTAAGCTTTCTTCTTCTTTTGTGCTTTGGAAGAAATATATACAATAAGGTGTTTCAACTGATGGATTTCAGTATTAAATACTATATATAGTTAATATTAAAAAAAACCAATATAAAATGCAGTGATGAGTTAGTATAAGATCATTGTACCTAAATAAGAAATTTTTACATGTGCATATATAATTAATTTGTTATCATATATGTTTATGGTGCAGCTTGCTCTTGTAGGAGCGGATCATGCCCATGAATCGATAGCTGATGAAAGTTATTGGCAAGCAGTTTGGCCAAACACTCCCATTCCTCCTACTCTCATGGAGCTTTTGAAGCCTGGCACCGAAGGTGTATATAATAAGAAAAAAAAATATTTTCTTGTTTTCAGAAAGTATTTTTATAAAATTTTAGGGATATTTTAATAGATTTTTAATTTAAATTTTATTAAAAATTAAAACGGCTATAAGTATATCTAAAAAAGTATAATTATAAGATAATCTTAATAAATCATATTTGAAAATAAATACTTATTGTATTATACGTCCAGATGTAAAATAGTATTTTTTTAATAAAAAATTCTTATTAATTTTAAAAAGTTAAAGTAGACAGAGTCTTCTGTATATTTAATAATATGTGTCAATATATAAAAAACCTAGCGATAATTATTTGGTTCATCAAGTAATTTTAAGTAATTACGTATATATAAACTAATCATAATTATTTGGTTTGATTCAAATTATTTGAGTGCGGTACCGTTTTGGATTTTGCAATAACACAGCATGCCATATGTCAATCAGGTTGTCCGTTGCCTTTTATTATTATTATTATTATTATTATTATTATTATTATTATTATTATTATTATTATTATTATTACGGTTCCGCTACGTAGCATATCTGTCAACTTCTGCCAACTCTTATTTATAATTATGTTTCATGAAAGCGTGTTCATGGATGTGTCTAATAAAAATATTTTTTTATAACTGTATTTAATAAAAGTATCTTTATAGATATATTTTTTGGATATGTCTCTTTATATATGTATTTAAAATATATTAATTATTAGACACATTTACGAACACACTTCCATGAAACACAAATATAAATAAGAGTTAGCAGAAATTGGCGGATAATATGTTGGTTTTCCTAAAAGTTTTCCTAAATATATATAAGTGCAGTGCATTTAATAAGAGACCCATAGATTTTTTAATAATGGTTTGAATTCAATATAAAAAATTTATGTGTTGTTGATTACAAAAGTCAAAGACTTATTTATAATTAAACTTAATGAAAGATTTATTTATTTTTTAGATAAAAAAATTAAGAATTTATTTATTTATTTATTTACAAATAACAAAAGTAGAATGTCATTTACACATCTTGGAAAAAAGGCAAAATGTCTTTTCCTCAAAAAATTAAAACAATAAATCTATAAAAAGTTTAAAATGATAAATATATAAAAAGTTTGGCTAAGAACATAGACTTCTTTGTTTGTCTAACAAGTAATTTAAAACTCAATTTTAGTTGATCCATGTTAAATTTCTACTTTAAAAATCTTATTGACATTAGCGTAACCTTTTATATAGATCAGAAATAGGTACAAATATAGTGAATGATCTGCTATTTAGAGCTATATGTTAATTTATTTTCCTATCATGATGGCCCAGATGCCAACATCAACAACCTTCCGATGAAAATCGATGACACGCAATACCCAAAGAACTTTTTCTTCGAACATGAGCTTTATCCTGGGAAAACAATGAACTTGCAGTTCAGCAAGATTCCATATGCTCAACCTTATGGTGTATGGTTTTATCTAAGAATTCATAAAGACATTGAAAAAGAAGGGTACACGTATGAGGAGGTTTGCATATTGAGCCCTGCTGGTCATGGAGAAGAGAGATACTGTGCGAAATCCTTGGCAACACTGATCGGCTTCTCGGTTTCGAAATTGGGGAAGAACATTCAGCCGCTTTCGAGTTCCTTCTTGGACAAGCAAAACCAGTACACCATAGAAGGAGTGCAGAATCTTGGAGACAAAGCAGTGATGTGTCATAGGCTGAATTTCCAAAATGTCGTGTTTTATTGTCATGAAATCCATCAAACCACAGCGTACCAGGTTTCAATGGTGGCTGCGGATGGGACGAATACTCAGGCACTGGCAGTTTGTCACCATGATACTTCCGCCATGAATCCCGACATTCTTTATGAGCTCCTCAAAGTGAAGCCTGGAACCGCCACTGCTTGCCATTTCCTTGGGAACAAGGCAGTTATGTGGGTACCAAACTTGCCAACTCATAATGCCTACACTTCCAGCATGGAAAATTAAGCCAAAATAGCCTCCGTTAAAGCACACCTTTGGGTTCTGTGAAGATAATAAATAAGGTGCCCTTTTCAGTTTGCCGCTTGTTTACTAATTATGTTCCTGTCTGTTCTAGCTTCGGCTAGCGACTTGTATTATATATGGTTTATGGTACTGAATTATATGATCCTGCATGTGTAAAGCGGATGCGTACAAAACGGAAATTAAATAACATTAACATCGATTAAAATTAAAATATAGGTTTATTAATTAAAAAAAAAAAAAGAGTGAAT
>NC_029774.3:27279950-27300518 GCF_000817695.3 Arachis duranensis | reverse complement strand
AATTATCTAAAAAAGATAACAAAATTTCAAAAAAAAAAACACTCAATTCAATCTCTGATCTTTTTTTTAGGATTGATTAGTCTTTGTGTCAAAAAAAATAATATTGATTTTTTTTAGCACAAGAGCTAATCTATCCTATAAAAGTAAAGTTCAGGAGTCGAATTAGTATTTTTTTTTGACAAAGACTTCATTATCTTTTGAGGTAATTATCAGAAACTGTTTTAAATTTTTCTCAAAAAAAATTAACTTGATGTCATGAACTATTATATATAAATGGACAAATTATCAATTCTGCCCTCAATTATCAAAATGCTGACAAAATAATTGCACTACAAAAAACTTTTGAGTTAAAACGGCTATTCTCTAAGGTAATTATGCGACTTTAACTAGTGCTTCGATTTTTATCCGAATCAGATTTAAAAATTGTGGATACGAATCTAATTTATATATTAATAGGATGAGATTGCAAATTTTGTGTGAGTACCCAGATATATTCGCATATTTACAAAAATAAATAAATAAATAAATAAATATTTTTTTATGATCAAATTAGATTAAGCTTAAAAATTGCGAATATTAGATTCAATGATTTTAGTGCAGACCATATTGAAATTTTGACCATATCCGATCCGAATCGATCCGTATTCACCCCTAATTTTTACCATTATTTCCAAGAATGGATTTTCAAGAGATGCCATAATTTTGGGCGCCATTTTAGATATTACGTTGACTTTTTAAAAATCACCATAATTTTCATAATTAAAATGGTAGTTTTTTTCCATGCTAAATTGTCGTTTTAATCCGATAAAATAGCGATTTTTAATAGTTTAAAATGACATTTAAAATCTCATTTGTATCAAGTTAAAATAGCATTTTTTTAAGGTTTAAAATGGCAATTATAACTGCTATTTTTATCAGGTAAAATGATAATTTTTTATTATTTAAAGTAACGGTTAAAGCTGCTACTTTCACCCGTAAAGATGACAATTTTACTCATTTAAAATAATCGTTTTAATCGTCATTCGAAACTTTCACAGTGTCTAGCCACTTACAACATAGGGTCAGCAGAATATCGAGTCTCAACTTAGAGCACGTGGTGGCTAGCCACTGCTTTTACCCAAGAAAACTCGTATCTCAAATAATTGGAAGTGCAACAATCAGTCTATTTAACTCAATAATCATCCATATTCATGCTCAGCCATCCGGCTCATAACATATTCCACAGTAAGCCATAATTCATTATCATATACAGCCATTCCGGCTCATAACATAATAACACTTCCACCATCCAACATCATCAAACTCATAAAATCATCATTCAAGCTATAAATAACTTTTTCTCAATTCACTTTACTTTGAAATAAAAAATCAATTATTTCCAGCCTTGGCTTTAAAATTCCCATTCTTCAAATCATTTCAGGTTCATAAGCCACTTTTCTTCAAACGTAAATTTCCTTTTTAAAACATGGTTACTGAGCCAGTGGTGGCTAGCCACTTCTCCTCAAACGTAAATTTTTCTTTTTAAAATACGGCCACTCTCCACAACATCTTTCCAAACATTTCAGAAAACACACCAAATCATATTCAAAATTATTCATCCTAAAACAGGATTTGGTAATAAAGGTTCCTCAACAGAGTCTCAAGTTTTAGGGGAGAATAACATAATTCATTTCCTCAAATTCGTCTAAAGTCCTTAAGACCTTGGATTCCTGATGTGAGTAATAAGAATAGAATCTAAACTAAATTAATTTGTGTAAACAATTACTTAAAACACATTTTCAAAACCATTTCTTTTACTAAAACCCAAAAACCATTCTCAACCCCATATTAAAATCTGAAACGTTCCCAACGGCTTGGAAGTTATTTTAGTTTTTCTAAACCAGAAATTTAAAGGATACTTTAACCTTTCTTAAAATGTCGAAAAATGGGATTTATCAATCGAAATCCAAGTTCTTCCAAAGTCACCAAAACTCCTCTAAGTAAAAATCCTTAAATCAAATTCAATTACATAAACCATTTTCACCTTTAAAATAGCTTTAAAACAAAATCTCTTCCAAATTGAAATCTACAAGTTAAATTCAGAGACATAAATCCTTTTCACATTTAAAATGACTTAAAACGTAACTTTCATCTAACTATCTTACACCCAAAAATATAATGCCTTTCTTAGGAAGTAACCCCAAATCATAGTTCTCTTTTCAATGAGTCATTTCAAAACTCAATTCATAACTTTCTCAAATAATTCAAGTTAAACAGTGAAAGCCTTTAACTCATAATTTTTCAAATAACTTTTCAATAAAGTCTGGATTCCATAGGAATTTCGACAGTACCTCCCTTAAAACTTAGACTTGCCACCCTCTCTGGGTCCCAACTAAACCATTCCGCAACCTTATTCAAGGGTTCAAAACCAAATCAATTCAAAATTAAGTTGTTGCCAAAAGTGAATCATTTTCAGATTTCAAGAACACCAATTCAAACTCAAATCAATTTCCAATAGGATAAACTCGATTTCAAAGCTTTTAAAAATTAACTTTAAAGAAGCATTTCAAGAACAGCCCATTTCACAAAATTGAACAATAACCCAGCCAAACAAGCATTCATATCCATCCAAGACAACCAACAATTACATGAGGCTTATATAATCACTCAATATTCATCCAAGACAACAAACAATTACATGAGGCTTATATAATCACTCAAAGATATATTTTCTCACATCAATATCCATATATAATAATTCAATTTCATAAAGTGTGGTTTTTTGAAAAGGCCCCTACCTAGAAGTGTGAAACCATAACCCAAAGGCGTCAACTGAACTCCTTTCTCTCAGCCCGAAATCAGTGGCAACCGAAGCCTTAGCTCCGGTTGCTTTCTCAATAGCAGAAACAACCTTAATCGCTACATGTAAGCTCGGTTACTAATTCCTAACACATTAATATTGTAAAGACTTTAATACACGTAACAAGACATTAATGCGGAGGTTTTCAAAATGTAAAATACTTAATGTAATACAAACACGAAACAGCGACGACCTTTGAACCGGTTCGGCGGCAGCCCCGGCAGTCACCTTAAGCGGCAGCGGCAACCCGACTCCGGTGACGGTGACTGAAACCAACATGCAGCAAGAATAAAACTCCCAGAATCTCAAAAGAAACGAAAACTAAACTCGAAACTCTTACCGGCAGTAGATCTCGACGGCGGCAGAGGCTCGACCACCCACCTCCATGAGCGGTGATGGAGCAAGCAACGGTGGCTGGACGCGACGGTGGTGGCTAAACCGGCTCCTTCTCTCTTCGTGCACTCTCTCTTCGGCCTCTCCTATGGATGACGATGGCATGGTGAGGACGACGTTGGCGACGCAGCGAGGATGCAGTGGCGACTTAGGCGCGGTGGCTCCAAACCCGCGACGGTGACAGCGACGACTTCACCTCCTCTGCATGCGCGCTCTCTTCTCCGTCCGTTGCTGTAGTTCGTGCTCCCTTCTCCCTTAATGGCAAAACAACGGCGAGGTGCAGGCTCGGGCTCCAGTGACGGGACAGAGATGGCGGCGACAGCACGGCTTCCAGCGTGCAGTAGCTCGTCATCTCCTCACTTCAGCGGCATCGGCGGTGGTGGCGAGACCCAATGGCGCCGGTGCAGCCCCCCTCTCCTGCTCATCTTCTCCCTCTGTTCTCTCCTCTTCCTTGAAGCTGCTGTGTGGGTTTAGGAGAAAAGGGGTTTTGGTGGCTGAAGGGGCTGAGGGTAGCATCTAGCTAGGGTTTTATTTAGGACAAAAAGGAAATAAATTGATTTAATCAGAATTAGGGTTTAGGTATGGAATTGGAGATTTGGAGGGTTTAATTTGAAACTACTTGAATCTCTAAAATTACTTTAATTGAATCAAAATACTATTTGGCTTGGAATCAAATACCCTAATTGAAATTATAAGATAATAATATTAATTTTTTTTATTAACAAAACTTAAAGTATTTAATTATAAAGACATTATATAAAAATCTTATTATTCTACAACTACTAATTTTATAATTTAAATATAGGAATTAATTCAATAATTAGAAAATTAGATAAAATTCTAATTTAAATTTTCAAACATCATTATTATTGAATTTCTAAAATTTTAAATAGTAAATAGGAAAATAATCCAAAATTATAGAGTTTGGATAAAAATCTTAATTTATTTCAAATCCAATTAATCAAAACTACCTTTAATTATCTTCTACTAAATAATTTATGAACTTAAAATTGTAAATAAATAGATATATAATTTGAAATTAGTTCATAATAACTTTTCAAAAGTTTTGGGTCTTACATTTATCGGTAGAAAAATCTGACGGTAAACCCACTTAGTGGAATGCTGCGTTTTAGTAACCTATGTTATCGTTGGATTTATCCGTCAATAAATCTGACGGTAATTATGCCCTAAATTTGTACCTGCCGTCACCGTTGTTGCTGTCAGATTTTGCCGCTGCTACTGTCACCACTTCTCCGCCGTTTTTGCCACTGCTGCTACCGTCGCATCTGCTACCCTCTTCTTTTTGGCGCTGGTGCTCTTCTTCAGGTAATGCTTCTGACCTTCCTTTTTTCTAAAATAGGAATAAAGTCTTATTTGTTATTATAATTTTACTTCTGATTTGTTATTATAATTTTGTGTTCTTTATTTGGTTCTAATTTGTTTTGATTCTAATTAAAACATATTTTGAGGTGTTGTTGATTAAGTTATTAGTTTGATGATGAACAAATTAAAACACCTAAGTAGTTAAGAACTCAACTAATTAGTTAACTGATTAAGTTATGTTGTGGGTGCACTACAAGAAAAAGCAAATATTTGTAACAAAAAAAATTGTTACAAAAAATCAAAATTTTGAAACAAAAGGATTTTGTAACAAAAAAGGGGGCCGTTGTAGTATGTCCCGTTACAAAAAATTTTTGTAACAAAAAACGGAACTGTTACAATTCAAGGTGATATTTTGTAACAAATTTTTCTGATACAAAAAATCAGAAGTCGTTACAAAAGTGGTAACAAATTTTTATCTTCAAGGTATTTTTGGAGACAATCTATTTTTTCCTATCATAAAATTTTGTTACAAAATGTAACTTGATTTTGTAACATTTTTTTTCTTTAGTTACAAAAATAAAATAATTATTTTGTAACAATGTTTTTAATACAAATTGCATACATAATTTACTAAACTATTTTTTAATTAACCAATATATTAACTATTTTACTAAGAAAGTCTACACTTATATAATATGTAAAAACATACATAATTCAAACTTGCCTCATTTAGCTAAAATTGTTTTAAAACAAGATAACATTAGTGAGTATATTGATTAGTTCTACAAGTTATATGTCTTGCACAAGTTTAACCAAAAGTTAAAAGTTCTAACATAGATTAGTGTCTTTATGAATCAAAATATTCTTGAGCCCTCAAGGTAGCATGTGGTCATCATTTCAGCACTCCTGTAAATAAGAAGAATCGAAACAAAAAATTAGAAACAAGATATAACACTAATTATAATTTTTTTCATTAAGTTTTATCCAAAATGTTTAGAAAAATTTGGGCAAAACCTCCCCTAAAATTTGGATATTTCCACCGTCTACGGTTCCAACAAAAATAACCAAATCTATCAAACCAAATAATAAGATATTTATCATTTATCAACTATGACACAAGTAAAATGTAATAAATAGAACCATGGGTAATGCATAACTAAGTTCCGCCAACATTTAACACTACAAAAGCCACACAAAGTTATAACACATTACTCAAAAAAACAGCATGACTAAGAAAATACTAGTTCAGAGATTAGACACAGGCAGCTAATATAAACTGGCCATGACTACACTACAAAAAAAACTTGTTTAAAATGGCATTTATATTACAGCGATTTTAAAAAACTGCCGTAATATTTGAGAATTATGGCATTTTATGGTGTTGCCATAATTTATTTGTATAAAATGTCGGTTTTTGGTGATTTGGGCGGTTTTAAACCACCATTAACTAGATCCATGATTAAAAAAATAAAAGGCCCGAAACTCTTCTCCAACGACAAAAGTCCTGAAACTTCACACTGAAATGGCCTAAAACTCTTCTCCAACGATGAAAACCCTAAAACTACGCATTGAAACTAACGCTGCCACCACTATAACCCAAAACCGATGCTACTACTATGCTCTGTTCCTGCGTCAATCTGTTCCGGTGACAGTCTTCTCAGCGGCGTTCACCCCCGATCGACTAGAAACTCCTCCATCGAGATTGTGTGCTATGAACTGAAACGCTCTCCTTGTTATCTCCTCTAGTGACGATCTTGATAAACTCCATTTTTAGGGTTTATCATGTACTTAATATAGTGGATTTTATCCATTATTCTCACACTTATTCATACAATTCACATGTTTTACGTTTTTCTTCTTGATTTTGTACTGTGATTGAAAACATGCTTCTTTGGCCTTATATTTGCTAATATTAATCCTCTCTTATTACCATTCGATGCCGTGATATGTGTGTTAAGTGTTTTCAGAGATTACAGGGCAGGAATGACTTTGAGAATGGAAAGGAAGCATGCAAAAGTGGAAGGAATACAAGAAACTGAAGGAATTGCTAAAACTATCCAACCTGACCTCTTGGTACTAAATCGACCATAACTTGAGCTACAGAGGTCCAAATGATACGGTTCTAGTTGCGTTGGAAAACTAACGTCCAGGGCTTTCAATGATATATAATTTGTCATAGCTGTCCCGAAGATAGGCAACGCGCACGCGTGGATCACGCAGACGCGTGACTTGGAAAAAATGCAATCCACGCGTACGCGTGACTTTGCCGCGTGTGCTGGACGTATCAGAAATCGCCCCAGCGATTTCTGGGCTGTTTTTGACCCAGTTTTTTGCCCAAAAAATACATATTAGAGGCTATAAACTGAGAGAATGTATCCATTCATCAGACAACATTCATAATTCACAATTTTAGTTTTAGATGTAGTTTTTCTAGAGAGAGAGGCTCTCTCCTCTCTCTTAGTTTTTAGGATTTAGGATTTCTCTTAGGTTAGGTTTACTTCTTCTTCATTCCAGGTTCAATGTTCCTTGACTTTGGTTTCTCTTCTATTTTTATTTATTCTATTACTTTGATTTATGAATTCTCATGTTAGATTTGATTTTATATTTAATATAATTTGAGGTATTTCAGATTTATGATTGCTTTCTTTTATTTATGATATAAATAATTTGAATTTTTCTCCTCCCTTTGCTTTGGTTGAGTAATTCGTGACACTTGAGTTATCAAACTCAAGTGCTGATTGAAAATTGGAATTTGCTGATTGATTTGGATTCCTTTAACGCTAGTCTTTTCATAGGAGTTGACTAGGATTTGAGGAGTCAAACTGATTAGTCCACTTGACTTTCCTTTATTTAGTAAGGGTTAACTAAGTGGGAGCAATAAACAATTCTCATCATAACTGATAAGCATAACTAGGATGGGATTTCCAATTCTTATACCTTGCAATGGTTTTCATAATTATTAATTTACTTTATTGTTAATTTATTTTCTTGTTCCCTATTTCAAAAACCCAAAAAGATTTTTTTCCCATAATCAATAATAAATCATACCTCCCTGCAATTCCTTGAGAGACGACCTGAGGTTTAAATACTTCGGTTATAAATTTTACTGGGTTTGCTTTAGTGACAAACAAGTTTTTTGTACGAAATGATTTTTGTTGGTTTAGAAGCTATACTTACAACGCGATTATTTTTATGAAATTCTTTACTAGCAAAAGTTCGTTCGTCATCTCCAGCGACGATCTCCTCTGGCAATTTGTCCTCCGGCGGTGCGTTCTCCTCCGGCGACGCGTTCTCCTCCGGCGACGCGTTCTCCTCCGGTTACAATATCCTCGATTGAGCTACCGTGCCGCGAATTGAAACGATGTCATTGTGTGAGAGCAAGGTTGAAACAAAGATCTCCTTGCTTTTAAGTTTTAATTTATAATTGAGGTTAGTTGGATTTGTGGGAATCGTAAAGATGGATATATGTCCAACTCTAAGGGAAGTTATGCCCAAATTTTTTCCAAATAATACAAGTCAGAACTTGTGTTGTATTTACTGATTTATGTGATTTAAAGTGTATAAATTTTATCTTTGCAATTACATTATTTTTGTGACTACTGTTAATTAATATGCTCTTTGCAGACATGACGATAGGTAGATGTGTCAAGGATTGACCACGTGGTCATGGTAGAGGGAGGGGTTCTACTGATACCCCTAAGTCTTCTCAGTCATTTCCATCTACTCCGACTACTCCTGTGACATCACAGGCCATCGGTGCACAAGACCAGCTGTTAATCATTGTCCTTAACCCAACTACATTGCTCTTATTACTGTGCCATTCCCTCAACCAGGAAGTCGTCTGTCGGCTTCATTAGAGTGGAATCCTCTATCACATCTATCTGCTCATCAGCAGTACAATATCTCGACAACACTGCCTCCAGCGACAAACACTGTGGTGTCAGAATCCTCTCACGGATCTTAGTCAGATGCTCCTTCATCACTACCTTCCATCATATATATGGATGATGATTTGGCTTGATTGGGACTTCGATGTGAGTACTATTTTAAATTTTTTATATGCAAACTATTTTAGTTAGTCAGTTTAATTTAGTTACACTCAATTTTTTAGTTTTAGTGGATTTAGGTTGATAAGATAGGTTCGATTTAGATTAGTAGGTTTGAATTACTTATTATGTTTGATAATTCTTGAGGTAGCATTTGTTTTGAGGTATTAAGATAGAGATTAGAAAACTGGGATTTAGTATCATATTTGTTGGCTTAGAGACTATAAGACTTTAAATTTTTAAAAATTAAATAATTAACTATTTATAAGTTATTATATTATATTAAGATGTAATTTTTAAAAAAATTATTTTTAATGAAAATAATTAAATAAAATTTTATAATTATTGAAGTATAATTTAATTATTACTTATCTTATTAAATTTAAAATATTTATCAAGGAAGCCAATATGAAAGCAAAAGAAAGAAATTGAAATGTGATTTTATATGCATGTATAAATATATATACAATGAAGACACATGCCACCTTCATCTTATTAACCTGTGACACTTTGATTATAATTATTATTTAATATTAATTTCCTTGATTCCTTTCTTTGGCTTAAGCCATTAAGAAAACAAAAATGAAAAAGAAAGGCTGAGAGAGAATGTGATGCTTCCACGGATACTGTGAGTTTCCGACTCCAATTTTTTGGGATCCGTAATTTCGATAAAAATATTTGTATTTTTCTTATATGTTGGTATTATTTTTGTCTGATAAAAATTAATGGTGATTTAATTTTTCTTTTTTTTTTGAGTTTGGTCAATTGAAGTTTTAGGAGTCATAGACGATTTCTGACGTTTTCTTCTTCAGCAGCTCGGTCAAAAAATTTCTCCAGAATTTTCGCTGATTCTGATTTCGTACTAAGGTACGAGGTTCGTTTTTAAAATTATAAGTTTTCAATACATGAATGCTCAAAAATTTAATGAATAATTACAAATAATTTATGACTGTTTGGACTAGTTGAATGATAAATTTGTGTTGAATTTGTGACTGTGAAAATAATTGAATTTGATGAATATATGTTTAATTTTCTGAATGTTTGAGAATTTTCAAAATTGTGGCTGTGAATAAACTCTGTGAATGTTTTGGTAAAATGATGTAAAAGTTGAGAATAATGTATGGATTGAGACAAGTTAAGGAATGATAAAAGTGAGGGAGCTGTGAGGGTAGTGAAGTCTATTTTAACGAGAAGTTCTGCCAAGTTCTTGTAAAATATACGAAAAAGTAATTTTATTTTGAAAACTTGATTTACAAATTTATTTTGAGAAATGAATCTATGTTTGAAAAGGATTTGGTTTACATAATTACTCAAATTGAGAAAATGATTTTTGTATTAAGAATTTGATTTATTGAAAATGATCTTTGATAATTGAAAATGGATTTAAAGTATTGAATTCGATTTGTTTGAATTATCAAGAAGAATTTTTGAGAATTGAAAATGGTTTGGTAGGGATCCCTGAAGGGTGGTAAAGCCCGAATTTTAGAAAAAATGCAGTAGAAATTTCTTTAAAACTCCGAAGCTTGTTTAAAGCATTATTTGAAAGAAAATTTGATTTAAGAATCGCATTAATTGATTTCGATTTATTAAGAAAGAATTCTTATTTTCAATTTGATCTATTAAAAAAAGATTTTGTTTTAGGTTAGGAATTGAGTTCGGCTTATTAAGAAAGTGATTTTTATCTTGATTGAAAGTTAAAGAAGTTTGGGTATTTGAAAATTAAAGGTTTTGATGCTAAGACTGAAAGTATACTTATGAGGTGATGTGGAGGTAAGAGTGATCGATTATTTGGTAATGCAGAGGTATGTGTAATTAAGCGGTGATGTGGAGGTACGTTTAATAATATAGGTGATGCGGAGGTGTGTGTATGTAATTGATGATGTGGAGGCATAATAAAGAAGAAGAAAATGAGAAGCCATGTATGAAAGAGATAACTGAAAACGGATAATGAATCATGAAAAGTGCTAATGCGGAAGTGCTCGGTTGACTGATAGCCTAAGATTGCTAATGCGGGAGTATCCGCCTAATTGATAGCATATTGTATGTTGAATGGGCCTTTGTGCCAAATTGCTAATGCGAAAGTGTCCCCCTAACTGATAGCCTGAGGTTGCTAATGCGAAAATGTTTGCCTAACTGATAGTCTTTTTCTACCGTGATGCCAAGATATCCTAAATGACATGGATTCGCCCATGATGATAATTGTGCCTAACTGACACGGTGAAGAAACCATATTCGGGGTTCGCCCCGAGTAACGTCAGGTTACAGGTAGACAACAGATGCGTGAGCTCATAGCCTACTTAGGGCAGACATGCATCATATTGTTTCCGCATTTTGCATTTTGGTTGTGTTTTGCTTGTTGTATTTTCTCTATGATTGTGCTGGTTATCTTATTCTGCTGTGCTTGTGAGTTCAATTGAATCTCTGGTACTATTAGTTTATGTATTGAAGTGATTAAGAATTAATGTTGTAAATGAGTTTTATTTTAAGTTCAGAAATTTTAAAGAAAGTAATTAATTGTCTAAAGTAAAACTTAAAAGTATTTTCAAAGGCTTGATAAAAGAATAGTTCTACTGGGTAAAGTTAATTATTCGCATTTCGTTCATTACTTTTAAGGCATTCACTTTCCCTCTTGAAAATATGCGAGGACGACGTTCTCACCCCCTACAGATTTCCCTTTCAGTAATAGGTTCAGAAATCCTGGCGCAGAGCCACGACCAAACATCAGAGCTTTATGTACCTATGTATCCGTATCTTCTGTATTTGGTTTAGTCTTAGACTTTCCCCTCACCATTTATTGTTTTTGATTTTTAGAAGGGTAGGACTCGTATTTTGAGAATCTTGAATTATGTTTATGTATATGATGCTACGTGGGTATATATTTATTATGAATAAAAGGTTTAAAGTACAAACTAATCATTTTCTAAAATAAAATTCCGGTTCGTACTCGCAAAGGTTCGTTATTAAATAAAGATGGTATAAGATAAAAATGGTTAGAGGTAAGTAACGCCTAAACTTTTAGTACGATCATGAGGTGCTAAAAGTTAGGGTGTTACAGAGACTAGTACTAAAATTTCAGTTTCTATCCCCAAAATTTCAGTATTTCAGTACCTCCAAAAAGTGAGGACACAGGAGACTGAAATTTTTAGAGACGGAGACTGAAACTTTAATAACATTTTATATCTAAAATACCCTCATTTCAATTAATTAATTTCAACTTTACCCTTTTGTGTAAATTAAATTAGACTTTCATTTTTATTTCAGTCTTTGTCTCTCACTTTACACCAAACACAATACTGAGACTTATTTCAATCTCTGTCTCTCAATCTCTGTCTCTCACTGCTAGAAAACTAGTTATTACAGACGGATATTTCCGACGGATTTTATCCCATGGGAATATAGAGAAAATTTCAGAGGGATTTTTTGTCGGAAAATAAAAAAAATGGATTAGCATAAATTACAGACGGAAAAGAGAATCCGTCAATAATTCCGTCAGAAAAATTATTTTTTTCCGTGAGAAATGGTTACAGACGGATTTTCCGTGTGTAATTAAATAGACAAAACGCTGCGTTTTATTAAATTATTACAGACAAAAAATCCGTCTGTAATTTAAATTAAATCCGTCAGAAATATTGAAAACCCTAATTTTATCACCTCCCATTCACACTCCATTCGAACTCTTTGCCCTCATCCCTCGAACTCTTTGCCCTGCAGCCCGCCACCCACAGCCACCGCAGTCTCTGCCGCCACTACAGCCACGCAGCCCCCAAATCAGCCCTCGCAGTTCCCCGCAACCCCCACAGCCTCGCAGCCCCACAGCGGCGCAGCCACCGTAGCCCCTACACAGACACAGCCTCCACCGCCACCGTAGAAGATCCGTCGCCGTCGTAGAAAGCTGTATCGCCGTGATTGGAAGCTCCCTCACCGTCGTTTGGAAGCTCGTTGGCCGTGTCCTCTGTTCGAGCGCTCTCCTTCTCTCTCTGTGTCGCCATTGTGTTTCTGCCACTGCCCTTCCTCCTCACAGCAAGTGAGTACTGTGATAAATTGAGAACATTAAATGTTGTGTAGTTTGTTAAACAATTACTTTGCTGTTCATAATTTTGCTTATTTTTTTATTCATACTTGTTTATAAGTACTGATAATATTGAATGTTGTGTATTTTGTGAATTTTGTTCATAAAATGTCTGTTTGCTGTTCATAATTTTGTTCATAATTGTTCATAATCAATGAAGAGATTTTACAGTTCATGATTTGTTTGAAAGACATTGAACTTGCACAGCATCAAGAAGGAATTGGTTTCTAATGCTGTAATCGTTTAATAATGTTTTTTCCACCCCTTGATCATTGATTGTTGTAGCTCTTCTGTCTTGTATTCCAGAAGTTGTATCTAAAATCATGCTTAAACTCTTGTTCAAATTTTTTTAATATATATGCCTGACATTGTTTTGCGTAATGGAGTTATCTGTTAGTATTTGTTCATAGAAGATCAAACCCAACAAGGTCACATGCAACAATTGCTTTTTCAATTCATTTTTTTATATGAATAACGTGAACTCATTCAAACACCTCTGATAACAAGAAATGCAATAATACAATAAAGGCAACAATATTGATAAATAGAATCATAGCTCATACCGATCCCTCAAATTATTGGCAGGTAAGTAAAAATAAAGAAAGCAACATTATGTTGATAGTAACTGAAAAGACTAATTAAGGGACCTTAATTAAGTTAATTATTTGTAGTCAGGATTAACCAACAGATAAGCTTCAACAGCCTTGGTGAAGGCAGCAGATTTTTCCTTTCCAACATTGAGAAACTCTTCAGTCAATTGTTCATCGCCTTTGGTATAATATTTGTTTATGGACTTAATAATGCATCCTCCATCAGCACTTGGCACCAATTTGTACTCATTTGAGATCTTCTCCAAGTTCTCTGGCAACACTGTCCCTTCAATTATACTGTCGTGGTACACAAAATTCTCTGCATCAAGTGCATCTAGCTTGTGCTTCACATACCCTACATTCATTCAATGTTACATGCACACTAGCTAGTGATTGTTGCAGATACTACTTAAAATACTATCCTATGGTTCGAGGTAATTAAGACTTGGTAAATAACTTTAAGGATGTATCAATTTATTTATTTATTTAAAGTATCAATCAATGTAATGCTTTAAATTTCATAATTATTAATTATATTTCTTAATCCAGCTTTTACTTCTTTCAAGTATTGTGATGGAGAATAGTAAGTGTGTGTGTACAGTAATCAGTGAAGGCACATAAAACTTAATGATTAATATAAGCTCCCTTAGCAGTTGGGGAAAGATGGCATGGCTTTTTCTTGGGAGTAGGATGTGTATGTCCCTATTGAATTATGATTCTCATGACCTAGTTGATCATCATTATAGATATGGTTCACAAAAGATAGATGAAGGCATCTTTGCTTCTTAATATTATAATATTCTAACTTGGCAGCAGAGATCTTTTCTTGGCTGCTGCTTAATATTATATTACTCTAACTTGTCTTTGTTTGCTGCTCTTGCTTATTGCCACGTTGTTTTGTTTTAGATGAGTTATATGAATCTCTGACTTTGTTTTCTCTCTTGTTTGGCTAATGTATTATTGCAACCATTGATTTCCTCAATAAATAAGGATTTAAAATTACAGAAAGGACAACAAGGTGAAGTAGAAATGGAATAAAAACTGTCTTCACAAAACCAATTATATAAGAAAAGCACAAATTTCACTTTATTCTATTCCATGGTAATATCTTAGGCAAAGATCCAATTGACAGTGATTTCCAATTAGTTTTCTTGAATCACTATGAATATTTAATTAATAACATTATTATTATTGTTGTTGTTATTGTTAAATATTGTTATAGATACTAGTATAGACTATAGTATTATTATTATTAGTCATTATAGCTAGTGTAGTGGTTTTTAATTGGGGATGGAGATTTTATTTTTTTTCATGATTAATTATTGGAGTGTGATTGTGAAGGATTTGTTGTTCTAGTCCATTTACCATGTAGAAATTGAAAAAAAAAAAGCAATGAATTAGATTTTGGTTTTCATCACAATATCTATTATGACACTCTCCTGAATCAATAACCTTTTAGAATTGTATATGATCAGTTTTGTTTTTTGTTATAGGATTTTTATGATTCCAAGATGATAGTGATGGTTTCAGTGGCTAAGAAAAGGGGGTTGAATCTTAGCCCCCTTTTTGCTTGATTGTACTTGCTGACTTGTTGGACCAATTCTAAAAATTTTTAGTCTTTTTATCTCATCACTGCACACGAGACTTTTTCTTTTGTCTCGTCCTTATCCACGAGACTTTTCTTTTTGTCTCGTCCTTAGCCACGAGACTTTTTTTTTGTCTCGTCACTTGGAACGAGATAATTTTGGATTTTGCTCCTGTGCAGTAGAAACAGAAATGGAGTAGAAAGGAGAAGAAGATTACACCAGATATATCCTGGTTCAGCTGCTAAGTGCAGTGCAGCCTACATCCAGTCTCCATCACAAACATGATGGAATTTCACTATAATCAATCTGATTACAACTTGTAAAGTGCTAACCCAACTTACAAGGGGATTCCCACAGAATCATGAAACACAACATAGATGAACAAAGGACTTCTAAGACATCTATGGCTTTTTCTTTTAATTTTGCACTCTCTGCCTTTTTCCGCTTTATGGCTTTTTCATACAAACCTCACTTGTTTGCCTTTTTCCATGAGACTCAAGACATGACAAAATTAAACAGAAAAATACAAAACTGAATACATTGAAGGAGAAGAGAAAACTGTTAGCTCAGGTAGCTCTGAGAACTCTGTGCCTTGCACTCTCAAATTTTCTCCTTGCTTCAAACAGTGGTTGTTCTCTCTTTTTAAAGAAGAGGGAAGCCTCCACACTTGAAGCCAACACCCAAACCAACTTCTTCCTCCTTCAAGAAACAGACCCGGTTCGGCCAAATAGATAGAGAAGAGATAAACATGCTAAACCCAACATGCAATTACCTCTAGTCCTTTCTTGATCACCACTCTTCATCAATCCGAGCTTTCCATCCTTGGCTTGCTCTCCAAGATGGATTTCTGGCCCTTGATGCCTCATGATGATAATGACTTCATCTGCTTCAATCTCTGCCTTCAACCATCACTTCGCCACTCTAGCTACTCCCTGTGGTGGTTGAGCAGAATCAAAGACAAGCCATGCTTCAAGAATCTCCCTTGCTGGCCGAATCTTCATCTTCCTTTTCTGAGCATGAAGAGCTCTAGATTACCTCACCAAATCTAACCACATTTGGTGAAAATCTCAGCCACTACATACTTTACTTTTTCCTGCCATCATTAACTTGATGGTCTTGATGCATGCAACTTCTTCTTTTTCTTTGTTGGTGAGCATAGCGTCCATAGCTTCCTGGACAAGGACCGAAGAAAGAAGAAGAAAGAGATGAGAGAGAATGAAAAGAATCTGAAGAGAAGCAATACAAAGTGGTTAAACCAATTAATTGAGAATAGCTTACTTTTACTTCCCTAGCTTAGAGTGGCGTGTAGTCATTATGGCCATCAATCAATTCAGTTGAATTTTTCTCTCTCATATTTCCCATGCATTAATTAACAATGTAATAGATTTTGAAATCCATCACATGGTTAAAAGCTTGGATCCGTTGGAAGCACTTTGCTTTCATTTTTTCTTTGGTTTCGGACCAAGCTTGGAACCATTTATCACTAATAACATTTTGGGCTTGTAACATTGAGATTAAAACTGGCCCATTTAGTTAACATTTGCTTTCCTGATGAAATTGGGATCAAGCAATGAACACATAGGAAGGCTTTCTTTGGGCTTTATAGAAACAAAATTTTCTGGCCCAACTAATAAAACCGTTTCAACCAAAAATCACACAACAAGAATTATATGGGGCTGAAATTTTAATTAATTGGGCTTGGGATATTTCTTTTCATTTCGGCCCAATAACAAATCTGCACACACAAAATTATTTATTAAGCAAGTATGAATTAAGATCAAATTAATAATTTTGTAATTAAATATTTTAATAATATTTTTTCATCATCAAAATTAAATAAGAGTTTTTCAAACTCATCAGATAGTAACATTGTAACAACTATCAACTTTTTATAAAGAACAAAGGTATGGTTTGCATGCATTGCTTTTGAGGGTGGAACTTGGAATAAATTTTGGTGACATGCTTGGGATTATTATATTTGTCTGGCATTAACATTACTGTATTTAGTGGTCCTAACTATGTTCAACATTATTATTATTATTCAGTTTTGTGCTTTGTGATTTTATAGTTGGTTTCTTTTCTTCCAACTGGTAAACCAATTCATTATTAATTTATTACTCGATGAGGAATGCTACAACTCATTTATTATCAGGGAGGAATAAAATGGACCATAACCATAAGAGATGTCAGCCATGTGCCAATTAGAGGAGAAGCCTTTTTCTTTTCTTTTTCCAGTTATATGTAAATTAAGTTTTTTATAATCTGCATTTGTTGCACTGTGATATATATGGCTATTTGTCTTAATAATAATAATATAATTGATATAATCATTGTGCAACAGGAGAAGTTTATAAAAAAATTGGCAGAAGTTCAGACTCAACATGCTGAGGTTTAAGCACAGAGAATGGAGCTACAACCTATTGATGAAGACTTAATTTGGGAGGAAGTGTGTGGTGGACAAAAGAAGAATCGAGTTTACGGAAAAGGGTCATTCTTTTCTAGCTCTATCAAGTCTGGAACTACTTCTGCCAATTCTGTATCTGGAAAAATACCAAAAAATCAAAATTCTGTTCCTGATTTGCGAGAATAGATTCATAATCTCAATGAAGAGCTTTTTCAACGTGTTACTCAACAAACAGATGAACGTATTAGTAAGTTGTTAGATACACGCTTGACTCCTTTGGAAAAGACTCAAAAGAAGTTAGAAAAGTTAGAACGGACAATTGGAAAGGCCAAGAAGGAAAAGCTGAAATAGAAGAGATAGAATGAGGCTTATGTTAGCTATTATGAGAAGGTTAGAGCGTCAAGTAGTTCTAGTGCAGTTCCACCACCACCGCCACCACCGCCACCATCAATGTTTTCGGATGAGGGCTATGATGATAACGATGAAGATGACACTGAAGACTATAGCTGATAGTTTTAGTATGGTTAAACAATATACTAGGAATTATAGTTGATGATCAATACATTGTGTTTATGTTTTGAATTATATTGACTTGCTTGTTTATAGTACTTTTCTTTTAGTTTGATAATACGATGAATTTGTTTATTTTTTGAAATATTATAAATATTCAAATACAAATTAGATAAAAATTTGTATTAAATTTATATTTATTTTGTATGAAAATAAATTTATTTTGTAATTAGAAAAAAAATTATTTTACCTTATCGACGGATTTACAGACGAATTTTTTGCCTGTAATCAGAGTGTAAGATGATTTTTCAAAATTTAAATACAAACGGAAAATCTGTCGAAAAATCCGTCTGTAATTAAAGACAAAAAATCCATCTGAAAATTCGTCTGTAATTATAGACAAAAAATCTGTCTGAAAATCCGTCTGTAATTAGAGACGGAAAATCCGTCTGAAAATTCGTCTGTAATTACAGACGGAAAATCCGTCGGAAAGTTCGTCGTCTTTGAAAAATGGATGCAAAATTTACAGAGGAAAAATCCGTTGGTAACTGGTAAAAATCCGTCGGTAATTTTCCGACGGAAAAAATCCGTCGGTAAATAATTTTTGACGGAACTTTTACAGAGGGACAAAATCCGTCGGTAATTTCGTCGATAACAAAAAATCCGTCTATAATAAAGACTAAATCTGTCTGTATTAATCCATTTTCTAGTAATGTCTCTGTCTCAGTTTTTCAATCTATGTCTCTCTTCCAAATACTACCTGATTGTAGATGGATGTTGTTGCTTAAGTCATATAATGCCATATAGATGAAACTACTAATATTAATTAATTGAACTGCTTATTGTTGATTGATGAATGTTACTGCTTGATTCTGGATTTTGGTTTGTTGATTGTTGATAGATATTGCTGTTTAAGTGAATTTTTTATGGATAGAGGTTTTGGCGCATTCTAGTTATAGATAAAATTTTGTCGAAATTTTTTAAAAAATCTAAATATAATTGAAGTCTATAGATCATTTTAAATAACTCTTTAATAAACTACTAATCTTAAATTTTTCATTAATGGGTTCGCGTCAAATAATAATACATGTACAGAGGAGTATACTAATGTCATTAGGCTAATGTACAATCATCCATGATTAAATTACAAAAAAATTTTCAACTGAGACTAGAAAATAATAATTTTAAAAATAGACGGTCAAAAACTTAATATATTCAAATCTTAGTTAATTTATATCTTCTATTTCGTTCAATTATGCATTTAATTTCAAAGAATTCGTGCTAAATATTTTTTCTGTAAAAAAAAAGTTTATATGGAACAAGACTTATTATCTCGTGATTACCGATAATCTCAAATTGATTCTGATCACTACTGTGAGCATCACGTTGGTCGTATGACTTGCGGATGCTATAAGACAAGGTAAGGTTGGTTAGGCCTAATATTAAGACCTTTTTTTTCTCTAAAAAAAATTAAAAGTGAGACTTAAATTTACGATTTTTAGGTGAATATAAAGAGATTATGTCATTTAAGTTATAGCTTATCTTGTTGGCCTAATATTAAAACTTAAGAGTTTAATAATATAGTAATTAAATAAAACTAGACTAATACTCATAGAATGTAGAATGTGCGAAGAACTAAATTAATTAAATGTATAAATTTAAAAATATTATATTGTCTAAGAATTAATTAGATAATATATAGATTAATATTAAATTTAAAAACTCATTTGTAAAAAATATTTGTAGTTTGTATATAATTTAATATAAATATTTAACAATAAAAAAAATATTTAACAACAATAACAACAAAAGTCTTGTGAAGTTGGTCTCTTCTTTAAATACTAATTTATGTATTTTTTAATATTTTTATATAATAAAAAACTTTTTTTATATTTCATTATAAAATATAATTAATTTTAAGAAGTTAGATTTTTTTATTTATTTGTGTGATATTTTTTTATAAATAAATCATTCAAATTTTAATTTGAGAAATAAATTATATTTATTTGTTGATATTTTTAAGTAGATGATGTTTTATAGTATAATTTTTAACATTTTTTTAGTATAGTTAGAGATAATTAAAAAAATTATAAAGGTAATTGAAAATAAAAAATACAACGAACAAATGTAGTCTAACATTATAAATATGTTTTATTAATCATGATATATTAGAATATATGTATAATAAACAGATATTAATATGTCATTATACATTTTAAATATTTATAACTGAAAATTGTTATTATTATAGTTTAAATGTATATATCAATTATATTTAACTGTTGTTACTTTTTAATTTAATTAAATAATAATATATATTAAATTTAATTAATTTTGTATCATTATTATGTAAAAATTTATTATTTTTATTTTGTAAAAAATTATAAAATTGTTATTTATGGAAAATTATTTATTTGGAATAATCAGATAAATTAATATCACATGAATTTATTCTATAATAAATTTGTATCAATTTTTATATAATAAAAATAGATGGATAAATTATCTTAACCAAGGTCTTTTTATAACAAAATATATGTGTCAATCATTCATCAAAGTATTGCAAGTAGCGAATAATATATTCCAAAGTCACCAAGCAAGGTCATGAATCGATCCACCAACTATTTCATCATTGACCACGAAACATGGCAGCAAAAGCCTTTTGCTAATCACATTGAATTATAATTCAACCAACTTTTACCTGCTTCAATTCCTTCATTATTGATATATCCACACTTGCAGCCGCATACAATCTCTAGTTCTGTAGTTTACTCTTTGATTTAAGCTGATTCCGAGTTAATATATACC
>NC_029774.3:27278839-27279897 GCF_000817695.3 Arachis duranensis | reverse complement strand
GTCTTCGTCATCGGCGCTGGCGCCGGCGCCGTGGGTGTGGGCGACGTCACCCTTATCAGAAAGCATGTATGATGTTTTTCTGAACTTTAGAGGCGCAGATTCAAGGTTCCTGTTCACAGACTATCTGTATCATGGACTTGCCGACGTAAAAAAACTGGAGGTATTCAGAGATGATCCGGGTCTGGAACTAGGAGACGCAATTAAAGCTACTCTGATGGAAGCCATTAAAAGATCAAGGATTCATATTGTTGTGATGAGTGAAAACTATGTATCTTCCCGGTGGTGCCTACTAGAACTACAGCAGATGCTCAAGTTTGGAAAGAAAGGGTCCGTTATCCCAATTTTTTATCGCGTGGAGCCGTCAGAAGTGAGATTTAGCGACAAATCTAAGGAAGCCATGAAGAAACATGAAGAGAGATACGGCAAAGACACGGCGGACGCGTGGAAGTCGGCTCTATCTATAGTTTGCGGGCTAAGCGGGGAACACATTTTTTGTGTTGAGAAATCACAGTGAGTTATTCTTACTATGTTTATATAAGTTTTATCAGATTAAGACCCATGTTTTGCGCAAAATTTAGATGAGTAGTTGAGTTTTGGTCCGTAATCACATCATGGACCAGAATATAAATCTTTTAAAGTAATATTTATTTTGTTCTAATGTTATAGATTATAATACAAAAGATTAATCGAATTAAATTATTTTTATAAAAATGTTTTTGAAGGCAAAAGTCTCTATTGATTAAAAAAATCAAGGTTTTTAGAGACAAAAAAAATTAAACGATAAGTTATTTTAGTTAATATTTTTATGTGAAAGATTTTAATTTTTTATTAATAATTAATTTTAATATTATATTTATTATCTAAAACTTGACATAATTTAATGTATATATTTTTACATTTGATTAGATGTTAATTTTGTTGCACAAATAAAAATAATTAATTTTTATATTTGTTGTTTAAAAATAATATTTTTTTCTCTATATATAAAAATATAATTAGATATTAGTATAAAAATATATATTGATAATTATAAAATTTGCTCAAAATTATTTTTTTTA